>NC_056745.1:926030466-926330466 GCF_019279795.1 Protopterus annectens
GTCCTTTGGGGTAGGCCTGGGGGGGGGGATATTTATCCTCTCCCTACTCTCCCCAAATGGTCTTCCTCTCCTTGATGGTACCTCCTTTGGTCTCCCTCCCAATCCTGTTCTCTCTCTAAAAAATTCTGATTATCTTGTTGGTTGTCATAGTTGTTAAAATTGTTAAAGTTGTTAAAGTTTCCCCTATGGTGATTATATGGCCTAAATGTCTGATTATCTCTAGGATATCTCCTATATTGCACCTTCCCTTTAGGTGTTTTGTACTTCTTATCACTGTATTTGTGTTCATTCAAACTCTGATGATGGCCCACCGATTTCTTTCCCTGGGAAAGAAATCGATGTTCCGTCAGTTAACTCTTCTGAGATTTCAAATATTTCTATTCGATGAAATTAAATTTGGCGTTATCAACATTCGAAATGCTGATAAGAACCCCATATATATATATATATATATATATATATATATATATACATATATATATATACACACACACACACACACACACACACACACACACTTACTTATATACAACTTTCAGCAAAGGGAAAGTGTTGCATATAAAAACCGGTAATATGTGGGCAGTACATGTCTGAAAATGTAATTACATCTCTAAGTATCTCAGGTAACAGTAGCAGAAGCACATAACTGAACAACCTAATAAAGAAAAACAAAAAAAGCAGTACAAACAATGGCCGTCAGACTAATTTACTAAAGTGGATGAAAGCGCTAGCTCATTGTGCCTCAGTGTGTCTCTTGGTTGGATCCTGGTTTTTTCATTTTCAAAGTTCTGATTTAGACTACTACACTTACTTGTATATGGTTATTTTAGTTAATCAAGACTATTTAAATGACTGGTTCCCTCTGCGTCTCTACAAGACTATATAATATAATTAGAAGTTATGTACCTACCATAACGTTCCATGTTAGTTGTCTTCTCTCGCCTTCTTTCTTGCTGGATGGGTTCGGAGCCGATCCTCGGCTCCGACTCGGCACTAGCTTTAGCTCGTGAACTCCTTTTACCAGCTCGAGGCAACCCTATATCCCATGATGCAAGGCGGAACTACCTCAGATCTCGTTTGGCAGCTAACTAACCCTGCTAAAGACTTATCCTAATATAAATAGGAACCATGGTTCCTAAAAGAAGTCCTCATAACAATGCTCCAGAGGAAGCAATCTAATAGGAACTCTCCAAGATCTGTCCAGGCCAGGGGGAAGGAGGGAGGGACGCAAGAAAGAAGGCGAGAGAAGACAACTAACATGGAACGTTATGGTAGGTACATAACTTCTAAATGTTAAGTTGTCAATCTCGCCTTCATTCTTGCTGGATGGGACCGCGTCCTAGCACCTGTATCCCGGGTGGCTCAATGGAACAGACTCTTGAGAACAGTGGAACCAAAACTGGCCCTATCTCTGGAGGCCAAATCCAACTTGTAATGAGACACAAAGGTATGAGGCGTGGCCCAAGTAGCTGCTGCACAAATAGTGTCAATGGGAAGTCTATCCTGAAAAGCTACAGAAGTGGATAGACTCCTGGTCGAATGTGCTTTTGGCTTAGAAGATAGTTGTTTGCCCCTTAGAGAGTACACATAGGAAATGGTGGAAGTCAACCATCTAGATAAGGTCACTTTAGATACTGGAAGACCCAACCTGTTTTCTGCATAGGAGACAAACAATTGGTCTGATTTTCTAATTTGTTTAGTCCTATGTAAGTAGTACCTGAGCTGACGATGAACATCCAATAAATGCAGCTTCTGTTCAGCTCTGTCAGAATAGTTAGGAAAGAAAACTGGTAGATCAATAGATTGGTTAATATTGGCTTGAGATACAACCTTGGGAAGAAAGGAAGGGTTAGTTCTAAGCGAAACCCTATCCTTATGAAACACCAGATAAGGTGAACGAATACAGAGGGCCTGAATCTCAGAAACTCTTCTTGCAGAAGTAACAGCCAGCAAAAATATAGTTTTCCATGTCAACAACTTTAAAGAACACGTAGCAGACGGTTCGAAGGAGGTAGAATTAGGGATGCCAACATTAAGTTCAGATCCCATTGCGGAGGAGGATGTTTCACAGGCGGTTTTAGGAGAAAAACTCCTCTCAAAAAGGCTTTGCATAACCTATGAGACATGATGTTATTGTCATGCAAGCCAACATGAAATTTGGAAATAGCAGCCAGTTGTACTTTGACTGTAGATGATGACGATCCCGAATGAAAAACCTCCGCCAGGAAATCCAAAACAGAATGTATAGGAGCGGTGAAAGGATCAATATTTCTGGCGTTTGCCCAAATAGAAAAACGTCGCCACTGCTAGCATAAACAGTTCTAGTGGACGACTTTAAGGAAGACACTAAAATGTCTCTGACTGAGTCAGAAATCATTGGTAGCCTGGCTAGGGAAGGAGGTGGAGCAACCAAGCAGTGAGGTTGAGAGAATGAATGGCCCGGTGCTGCTGACCCGACTGGTGGATCAAAAGATCCGGAACTGGGTCCAGATGCCAGGGCTGCACCAGAAGGTGATGATGTAGAGACGGAAACCAAATTTGTCGAGGCCAATATGGAGCAATGAGGATAAATTTGGCTCTCAAAGCGGTGGCTTTCTGAATGACTTGTGGAATCAATGGAAAGGGAGGAAAAGCATAAAGAAGTCCCCGAGGCCAATCCTGGGTTAGAGAGTCTCTCAAGGGTTGGCCTGGAAGAGGAAATAGTGTGAAGTAATCTGGGCACTTGCTGTTTTGAGGGGTAGCGAAAGATCGCAACAAGGGTGCCCCACTTCAGAAAAATCTGATCCACTACAGACTGATTGAGAGACCACTCGTGAGGCATCAGAATAGATCTGCTTAGCCTGTCCGCCAATAGGTTGGACCTGCCGGGATGTGCGTTGCTATCAGAAACCGCTGAGAAGAGATCGCCCATTGCCAAAGTCTGAGAGCTTCTCGACATAAGGGATAGGACCTGGTTCCGCCCTGTTTGTTGATGTACCAGACCACGGACATGTTGTCCGTCTGTACTGCAATAGTCCCTGTGGGAAGAAAGTTGTCGAGGGCTTGCAACGTTAAAAGCACTGCTCTCATCTCCAGGACATTTATGTGCAGGTGGTATTCTATGGGTTGCCACGTCCGTGGACCATCCTGCCCTGATAATGCCCCCCCACCCGATCAGAGAGGCATCCGTGGTGACTGTGGCAACTGGAGGAGGGGGAACAAAGGGTCGGCCCTGATGAAGAAGAGGGGAAGATATCCACCATCGTAGATGAGCCCTGCAAGACTGTGTCACTAAGATCTCGTGTCTCATGGGCAGATCGTGGTACGACCACTGCGTGAACAACATCCACTGCAGGAGACGCATGTGGAAGCGAGCCAGTGGAAGAAGAACAATGGCTGCAGCCATTAGGCCTAGAACTTTCAAGACAAACCTGGCTTTGACCTTGTTGCTTTGTAACAGAAGCTGAACAATTTTCTGGATGTCCAGAATCCTTTGATTTGTTAGCCTGGCTAACATTCTGACGGTATCTAACTCTGCGCCTATAAAGGTGATAGATTGGCAAGGCAGCAGAGAGGATTTTTCAAATTCACGAAATTCCTAGACTCTTGCAAAGCTGTAAGGTGTAGTCTCTGGACCGAAGAAGCTGATCCTTGGAGGTGGCGGAGAGGAGCCAGTCGTCCAAATAAGGAAACACTTGGAATCCTCGACGTCTCAGGTGAGCTGTGACCACTGCCATGCATTTGGTGAACACTCTGGGGGCTGAAGTGAGGCCAAAGGGCAGTGCTCTGAATTGGTAATGACTGGCTCCCAGCCGAAGCGGAGAAACCTTCTGGAGCGTCTGTGAATCTTTATATGATAGTACGCATCCTGAAGGTCTATCGAGCACATCCAGTTGTCCTTGCCCAGAAAGGGCAGAATGGATTGCAGCGTGACCATCCGAATCTTGCCTTTCTGACAGACTTGTTTAGTCTGCTTAGGTCTAGTATTGGTCTCCAATCTCCGTCCTTTTGGGGACCAAAAAGAATCTTGAGTAGAAGCCGGATCCTACTTGGTCTGCCGGCACTGTTTGGATGGCTCTTTTTCCCAGGAGTTTTGAAACTTCCTGATTTGCCAAATCCCTTTGACCGGGTGAGATGTCTGGAAGGGATTGTAGAGGTACGGGAAACCTTTCGAAGGGGATTTTGTAACCCTCGGATATAATCGACTGTACCCACTTGTCTTGTGATAGGGATTGCCAGGCTACTGGGTACAGCGAAATTCTTCCCCCGACTGCCTCCAAGGGTGGACAGTCGGGCAACACCTCAGGGATGCTGAAAGGGCTTCTCAGGAAGAGACTCCCTGTTGCCCTGGTTCTGAGGGCCCCCCCCTGCCTCTAGGGCGGCGTCTATTATTGTTACCCCCTCTGCCTCTGGGGGTAAACTGACCACGTGTGTCCGGTGTAGCTCCTTGGGCTTTACGGAACCACATCTTCCCCTTCTGACCCTTGGGATATGGTCTAGAAGGAGTGGAAAACTGGACTCCAACGGCAGAAAGAGTTTTACCATCCTGTTCACATCTGGTCAAAGTATCCTTCACCTGAGGTCCGAACAAAGCCGAACCGTCAAAGGGGGTGTTGGTGAAGGACGCCTTGAAGGGGTCCGCAAAATTACACAGCCGCATCCAGGCTTGGCGTCTAAGAGCAACACCTGTGCCTGCGGCCCTGCTCGTTCCATCGGCTGCATAAGATATGAGCCGCATGGAGGAGTTAGATATCAATTCAGGATAGCTAGCTGAGAGGCAATCTTTTCCTGAGCCCCAGCAGCTGAAGGATCCTGGACTACTTCTCCCAGTTCCTTGAGAATATCTCGTTGAAGCCTGGTGAAGTGACAAAGGTAATTCAGCGAACGCATTGCAAAGGTCGCTGAAGAAAACATCCGCTTTCCATACCTGTCCATGGTCCTAGAATCCTTATTAGGAGGATGGACAGGTACTGAAGGATCCGCCAGTTCCTTCTTAGTGGCCGCCGCCACCACCATAGCATCCACAGAGACACCTTTGGACAGGAACTGTTTGTCCGAAGGGGCCGTGATGAACTTGGATGGTCTCCTGGGGACAGGTTTCACAGAATCTGGAGCCGCCCACACCTTCCGAGCCACTACTTGCATGAGTGGGTCGAAAGGCGGAGACACCCAGGAGGTGGAGGGTCGGGATCCAAAAGCCTCCAGGTATACCGACTCATCCTCGGAGGGGTCAATGGAGGGCCAATTCCCCCTCTGTTTGAGGAGCTCAAGGATGTCTGAAAATGAGACATCCTCAGAGGGGGACCGAGGGGAACCCTCCGACTCATCTAAGTCAGTATCAGATGTAGTAGACTCAGGGGAGTCCGTGTGTTTCCTCTTACACGTCCTCTTCCGAGGGGGTTCCCCTGCAGGGTCAGGAGAAACCTCGGAAGAGGAGGAAATTCCCAGTGGGGAAACCTGGGGTGATGGATCCCTGGGCCTGAGAGCAAGAGGCTGGCAAGAGGCATCAGCAGGCACTGAAGAGGGAGGAGCTAGAGGAATAGACCGTTGACCAGGCTCAGAGGCCAGGACACTCCTCATCACCTCAAAGGCTCCTCTCCCCGGGAGACCTGAACACACCCGCTCCGAAGAAACAGGAATGGTCGGCTCCAAGGAGAAAGAAGGCTCCGAGGCCGATGTCGGCGCCGAGCTTACCAAAGCCGAAGCTCCGAGAGGGAGAGCGGGGTCGGACAAGGGTCTGATGCCACTAGCCCCCTCGGAGCCGACAGTGGAAACCCGACGACCGGATCCCTCCAAGGAAAGTCTCAAGGAGGAGATCGGAGCCGAGGATGACGGAGCCGAAGGATGTATCGGCTCCGGCATCGAAACAGTCACTGTCCCAAGAAGCTCCGGCTCCGAACTCTGGTGTGGAGTCGGAGGAGGAATCTCAAGAATTGGGGCTATAGCCGAAGTCTGTTGAGACGGGCTATGGAGCATTTGGGCCAGTGCCTGAGATTTCAACAGCCTGCTTACCACCCTCTCCAAATCGTGGTCAGACAGCCTGGAAGATCTCGAAGATCGGCTCCGATGGCTCCGCTCCGACAAAAGAGGAGACCCCGGAGCCGAGTGAATACTTAGTATCGAAGGGGACCGGGATCTCTTGCGGGCCGGAGCCATCGGAGCCGAAGTCCCTTGAACCCCAGATGGAGCCGAGGATCTCGGCTCCGATGCTGGATAAAGTGTCGGCTCCAGCCGGAGCCGACAAGGCAACCGTAGTCAGGGTATCGGAGCCGGCCGGCACCGAACCCACTACTCTAGTAGAAGAAGTATCGGCTCCAGCCGGAGCCGATATCGGCTCCGACGGAGCCGGAGCCACCGGAGGAGGCTTGGACACTGTAGCCTGAGCCTTCGGTGACTTAAGAGGTTTTCCTGCCCCTTGCTTAGGAGGAGAACCTTCAGGTTTTAACAAACCTCGGAGGATCAATTTGTTCCTCCTTTCCTGCAGGACTCTCTGGCTAAAGGCATGACACAACGCACAGGAGTCCTGCAGGTGCAAAGGCCCCAGGCAATACACACAAGAAGTGTGACCGTCTGTCAGGGACATTTTCTGACAGCACTGGTCACACTTCTTGAAGCCTGAGACCTTGCCTTCCCTAGACATCCTAAAAGGATATACACAAACAGTCCCCACAAACACACAACTTAATCCCTACACAGACACACAGGAAGGGAATAACTTGTGGAACTAGGCCTGACTAAAGATTTAACTGAAAAAACTATTTTAAAGTTTAAAAAGGAAGGGAATAGGGTGGGCTGTACTAAATACAGGCTAACCTAACACTGAAGGGAAATTAAACCCCTAACTAAACTTTTTTTTTTTTTTTTTTTTTCTTCTTTAACAAGAAAAACTTACCTCAGCTGGCAAAGGAGACCTCTTTCGCTAAGCGGCAAACGAGATCTGAGGTAGTTCCGCCTTGCATCATGGGATATAGGGTTGCCTCGAGCTGGTAAAAGGAGTTCTCGAGCTAAAGCTAGTGCCGAGTCGGAGCCGAGGATCGGCTCCGAACCCATCCAGCAAGAATGAAGGCGAGATTGACAACTTAACATTGTTTAATCTGTAAATGCTGCATCTCATTGTCCATTCCGTCTACACTTGCTTCTTTTATGTAACAAAGCAGAAGCTCATGAGTCTCAGTGTTCTAATGTGTTTACCTTTAAAAAAAGATAGAGGCAGAAAGAAAGATGAACCACCCGAGTGAAAAAGGACAGCATCATCTTTTCAGACTCCTATGGCAAAAGTATTCTGGTATGCTTCTTCAGTTAGCACACAAAAGCAACAGAACAAATATATAATTACATTCAAGTGCTTATAGGTGGTTAATATCTACTGTTATGCCCATCAATTATAACTATGCATACTCAGAGCTCATAGTTTGTCAACTCTACATGCAAGTAGCCAAGTCTAGTGGCATAGAGGGATAAAACCCTAACTATGGTCCAGGCATCCAGAGCACATGTAGCAGATGAGATGGCTTACAGAGCTGGCAGATGTGGTGGGGGTGGGGTAGGATTTGGCTCACCAAGCCACCATTTGATAGCACCCTTCATAGTTAGTGTGCAGAAGCATGTCCTTGTAGCCAGAATGCTGATGAGGGCACATGCAGCCCTCGTGGCTGCCTGAATGATTGTCTGGATGGCTTTCACCTCCATGGTTCTGGATGGACCTCCATCACAATGGAAAAATAAGCAAGCCCAGCAGGGGGAAGGCCTGATGGTTGGCAAACACAAGGAGAAAAAAAAAAAAAAAGAAAAATCTCAGTATATAAGCCGTCTATCCAATTTTGCACTAAAAGTGGCTGAGCTAAAACTTCTTAAGCATTATACTACTTGATCTTCATTTAACAGATGACACAGTGGAGGTGTAAATAATTCCTAAAGTTAGACTTATTAATCATGTAATACCATCTTCTGGACACACACAGGTTTTGCAATTATTCAAGTTTTTGAGGTGGCAAGGGCCCTTTGTTAGGAGTTATTAATTACAACTTTTGATACAGGGCTATTGCCAATCTAAATATTTGAATAACTGGAAAACCTGTTAGTCCAATAAAAGGTATTAACATTACATATATGTTGCAGCCTCTCTGCGGTTTCTATTAGTGGTTCAACAAGGCACTGCTCAATTTCTCTCTCATTGACTGTGACATATAAAGCTAGATGGATTATTAACAAAGAGCAGTGTTGTGCTACATGCTACATAATGCAAAAAAGTCAAATATGCTGATATATTTATATAAACAAGCTTCCAAGATGTGGAGTCAATCATGTCCACATCACTATACAGTAGGTTTACGTAACAAAATTAAAGTTATGTACTTACCATAATGGCATATTCGGGTCTAGGGCTGTTGTCTTCTGTCAGTCTCAACCTGTAGGTTATCATATCCAACTTGGATCTGAAACCAGTCATCTCACAGTCTTTCAGCCTTAAACCTCAGCCTCCTCTATTCCATGATACTTCGCTGTCATATTTTCTTCCTGGGTCTCAACTGCCACCATCAAGAGTGGATCGCGGTCCTCTGAGCTCTGCTGACGGTGGCTTGCCTTTTTTTGACTGTATCATCTCTACCAGAGTTTAGCCGTTGTTTGTCAGGTTTAGGTGTTAGACTGGTAGTTTGAGTTAGGTGTTTGTGACTTTTTTTCCCTGTGTGTTTGTTCCTTCTGGGTGTTCTGACCCTTTTTTTTTTTCTAGTGCTTTCTATAAAAAATAGTGGTTTATACATAGATAGAGGGTAACGGCAATTTTTATTACATAGTGTGGTTAGGTAGTGTCAATAAAGTGCATGGTTGTACCTTTAGATAAGTGATTTTTTTTTTTTTTTTTTTTTTTAGTGTGTGTTGTGGGTAGTGTCTCTTCTATTGCACATAACATAAGTGTTAGCTTTGATTGTCTTGATAATATAGGAAGCAAAGTTCAGGTTCAAGAAGTGTGATGCATGCAGGTACAAACTGCCACTGCAGAAAGCACATGATCTGTGTGAGTACTGGTCAGGGTGGTACTCACCTAGCTATGGACTGTTCAGCTGTCAAAGAATGTCAGGCTAAACTGGTTTTCAAACAGATGCTCAAACCCTTGGTGACCTTTTATTCCTATTCTCCTAGTAAGAAGTCTGAGAAAAGGGAAAAAGTTGTTCTAGGACAAGTATCTGAAGCCCTGTTCCAAGGAATGAGAGGAAAGCAAATGTTCCTCTTGATCCACAGTGTGCCAAACTGAGCCAAAGGTTTACCAGCCTTTGGTGCCTCAGCTCAGTCAAGCACCTCCTGTTTGGCCCCATTCTCCTGCACTAGTGGTGTCTGAAGCATCCAATTCCCACACCCTCAGCATATTTTATTCCTTCCTGGTAAAGGACCCTTCAAGTACAGTGGGAAAGTTGCACTCCCCTTTCTCGTCTATCACACCAGCAAAATTGTTACCCATCAATGTACTTGTTTTATCACACTACAGTACCGCATAATTACAACAGGGTATCTTTTTCTAATGACCTTTCTCTCTCTCTTGTATGCTGTGCCCACAATGTAAAAGTCAAAAGTGTTGTCATCCAAGCTTCCAGGTGATCTCCAAACAATGACTGATTTGCTTTTCAGGCAAATCTTTGGTATATGCAGCATTCTTTACCATTACCATAATTCAAAGACATCGATTTTCTTCATTGTCAGACTTTCACATTCATATGTCAATTCAAAAAATACCATAGCTTTGCCAAGACAAATCTTTATAAACAAAGCTACATCTCTGTGTCTGAAGATCACATCAAAATCCATCAAGACCTATCTGCTATGAGTGGTTACGTCACTGGATTTCTTGACTGCATTTTATTTCCTTACTAATCATTAATGTATGCAGCCTGAAGTTGTCTACTATTTCTATTTCTTATTCATCAAGAATACAAATTAATTTTGCCAAATGTCAGGATTTACTTAGCCTTCTTCAGGGTATGGGGCAAACCAATCTTGAGAATATATTGTTTAGTTTTCATAAGTAGATACTTCATATATTTATTTTCAGACAGTAATGTGGTAACATCAGCATTGCACAGGTTATAATAATTTTTCCTCCAAACTTCACACCTCAATTTTCTTCAAACAACCCTGTTTCTCTGAAGATTGTTCTGCAAATAAATTAAACAAATATGGGGGAAGTATGCAGCCTTGTTAAACACCATTATCAGCTCTGAACTACTCTGTTTCTCCCCCTTTTATCTGAACTGTTGCTTCTCGACCAATATAAAAATTGTGTTCCAATACTATTAGGTGTCCAGGTATACCTATGCCTCTCAGTGTGACTCAGAATTGTTCATGATATATGAAGTTAAATACTTAACCATAAACAATGAAGCACACGTGCACGTGTGTATATAGTTTAACATCTTTACTGAATTATCACATAAGACATAGGCAAACATACAGTTATACAAAAAATGTTAACATTTTCAGTCACAAACATTATACATCACATATATTATTTTATGCAACTATCACTAATCCAACATGTCATTAATCCAACATTACATAAATTGATCAGTTCCTGACATGTAGGTATAGTACAGTTGTGCAAAATCTTACCATAACAGTAGATGTCCTTCTTTTCACTGTTGTAGTATTCTTTACTAAAGGGATTCCCTGCCCCAGGTAGCCCAGCATCTGTCTAGTATACCAAAGCCTAAAGATTTTAAGGACGTCGCATGTCAAACGTATGCTCCCCCCTCACGGCGTAAGGCATAAAGGTGATGTACAGACGTATACACCTCAGAAATGAATAGCCCCAGGTGGAACAACAGTCCAAGGACAGGAGGAGGAACGTGTGCATTCAACAGGAAAAAAAAAATGAAGGAGAAAAAAGGGGAAGGAGAGAGGGAATGAATAAGGCAACAGTGAAGACAAGGACATCTACTGTCATGGTAAGATTTACACAGCTGTACTGTGTCCTTCCATATCACTGTTGCAGTACTCTTTACTAAAGGGAGAGTACAAAAGCTCAAGAGGAAACTTGAGAGGAGGAAGGTCCAGCAGAGCCCTCAGGAAACCCATGCAGGAGAGCTCTGACAAAGCCAGCTCTTGCTCTGGAAACAACATCCAATTTGCAATGCTACGTAGCAGCTTCAAGGATGGAACTAGTATCCAGTCCTTTGAAAAAAAAAGCACCAGAGGAAGCCATAGCTCTGAAAGAATGAGCCCTTATAGAGACAGAAAGTCATTTCCTGTGAAAGGAGTAACAAAATTAAATAGCCTTAGAGATCCATGAAGAAATGGCTTGCATAGAAACAGCCAAACCTTCAGCTCTAGGATGAAAAGAAACAAAAGTTGCTCAGACATGCGAATGGCCTTAGTTTTGGCCAAATAATATCTGAGCTATCTATGAATTCAAGGTATGAATAACCTTCTTACTGGCAGACTGTGGAGAAGAGAAAACAAGAGGCAAATTAACAGACTTATTAAGAGGCAATTCAAAACTACCTTGGGCATAAAAGAAGCAGTAGTACAAAGGGACACCCTGTCCCTATTGAAAAACTAAAAAAGGATGGAACCCTAAAGGCACTCACCCAGCTGAAGTAAAGGGCAAAAGAAGAATAGCCTTCCATGTACAATGCTGCAAGTAAGCTGAAGCTGCAGGCTCAAGAGGAGCCCCAGTCAACTTTTCAAGAACAAAACTGAGGTCCCAAGGAGGAGGAATAGGCTTCCTGGGAAGCCTAATATGATGGATGCCTTTAAGAAATTGTTTAAAATCAAGCCTAGAGGCCAAATGAGGAGTCAAAGGCAGAGAAGAAGAAACAGCTGAAAGATTAGCTTTAACGGAGTAGTAAGCCAAGTCAGGCATGGAGCAATTAATTCAAATAAGGACAAAACCAAGGAAACCTACACAGAAAATGGATCTTGGTTAAGAGAAAGGCACCAGACCAAAAATCTCTTCCATTTGGACTCAAGATGTCCTGGTACAGTTCCTGGCTTCCTGCAGGACCCAAAGCACATCCTCAGAAAAGAGGTGCATAAAAGGGATCAAAACCTTACCAAATACAGTGTCAGTTGAAGAGTGGACAAGTGGTGATGGATGAGAGACCCCTTGTCTTGTGCGAGTAGGTCCATCTTGTGAGATAACTTGTGATGAATATAAACAGAATGAAGAGTCACTTGATACTGGACAGCAAGATATCAAACCTGAAGAGCTAGTCTGCACAAAAGGTAAGACCTTGTCTTCCCTTGCTTGTTGATGTACCACAATTGTAGCACGGTCTGCAAAGATTTTGAGAGGCCCTGGAAGAGAGAAAAAAAAAAAAAAAGGCCCGAAGAGCACAGATAAGAGGTCTCATTTCCTTGACGTTGATATGGTCCACTCTCTGACGAATAGGGGAAAGACCCTAAATCTTCAGAATGCTGGAAGAAGCTGTAGATCGTGTGTGTGTGTGTGTGTGTGTGTGTGTGTGTGTGTGTGTGTACCTTTAAGAAGCATTTCCAGATGTAGCACGTGCATATAAATACTGACCACATGCAGGCAGCAGTGCCATTTTGAGAGAACAGCCAGAGTGTTAACATGTATGGGTGTGGTAGTCAGTCTTACAAGTTTATTTAAATTTAAGTTACAAAGCCTCATTTCTGATATGTTTGTGTGTAATAAAGCAGCTTGAACAGAACCCACGATGGTTCGTCTGTTTTATCCTGACCAGACGAGCGACATGGTGTCAGAACCTGGATTAGAAAAGCAACTTCTTCGACCCATGAGGTGCAGAGTTGAAGGTGAAGGCAGACTAAGCAGGATGAGTGAAATAGAGCACAGACAAACAAAAAAGGGCCACAAATGAGCTAAAAGTAAAGAAAACTGCACAAATTATTTATTTGGCAAAGAAAATGAAACGGTGCATTTATAAGGCACAAAACACATTATTAATCAAATGAGTAGTACTAAAATGTATTAAGCAAACGAAAGGCACAAACCGCATTATTAACTAAACAAAATGCTCAAAATCACAACATTTGATAAAACTAGCAGAGTTATTAATATGGGGCTCAGAATTACCTTTGATTTGCATAACGAGCATGTTTAAAGCAAAATGTGCACAAGAAAAGTATAAAGAGCATGACAAGAGATTAAAAGGGGATAACGAATACAATAAAAGGACAAAATAGGCTTAAAGTGCAAGGCAACTATATGTTTTAGTAAAAGACTGTGTTTTGGGCACAAACTGCTATTTCGCATTGACAGAAGCCATTCAAAGCATAACCAGAGATGTTCGAAGTACCTCAGAGTGTGCAAAGTGTTTGCAGAGTGCGTACTTTATTACTGTGTAATTATTCCAGAGTTTGGTGGGTCCAAAGTACACTGTGTACTGCAAACTACAGTCATTTTGAAAAGTTTCTTGTGCTGCAGTGCATTTATTCGCAGAATGCCACCATTTCAGAGTGTTTCTTACACTGTGCAGAGGTATTTCGCAAAGTACAGCCATTTTGAAAGGTTCTTGTGCTCTGTACAGTTTATTTGTGAAGTGCATTCATCTCAAAGTGTTTCTTATTCTGACCTTCTGCCATGTACAGTTTATTTGCAAAGTACAGTCATTTTGATGTATTTCTTACACTGACAAGGAGTGCTTTCATAAAGTATAGTGATTTCAAAGTGTTCTTGTGCTACGGAGATTTACTTGGCAAAGAGTTTGTTGCACTTTTGGGCATAATTACAAGTACTGGCACAAAAGTTCTGGCACATATAGTTGTGTATGCATATGTTCGTAGATAATTTCAAGCACCTTCACTACTGTGTGTTGAGACAGCACAGACATTTTGCAAACCAAGTCCACTTGTGTCTGATCAGAAAATAGCAGAAAATTGGAGAGTATTCGAGTAGGAATATATTTTCATACAAGCAGCTTTTTCTCACAAAGATGCACATACAACGGCATTCATTTTGCTTAACTTAGCTGGGTCAGAAGCTATTGAGAGACAGTGTTCATATGTGTATGCACCAGAAGTATATGCAGGAGAAGGGGAAAAACGTCAATATTGTGGTATCGGCTGAATCAAGGAGAGACCATGAGTGCTTAAAATGTAAACTTAGAGAAATGTGCAACCCCCCCCAAACAAATGTTACATTACAGAGGCACTTATTTACCCCCAAACAAATGTTACATTACAGAGGCACTTATTTTATACATGAGACCAAAAGCCAGGTGAAACTTTTGTAGCTTATATCACTGACTTGAGAAAAGGCCAAACCGTGCAGATCTGGGGACTTAAAAGATATGGGGACTTAAAAGATAAGTTAATAAAGGACAGGCTTGTGTGTGGTGTTAACAGTGCTGCAGTAAGAAATATTTTGCTTTGTGACGGTGATTTAATGTTAAGTAAAGCTATAAAGATTAGTCAAATTCATGAGTTTACAGAAAAGCAGACAAGCATGCTTATAAGTGGTAAGAGCATGGTTTCAGTGGTCTCTACAGCAAATGTAGACAGCATGCAACACGTGGCAAGAAGAAACAGGCCTAAGCACATGGCAGCAGCAACCCCTGCACGTGTGGCAGGGAAACCCCGTAGCTTTCTAGCAAGTTCCAAGACTAGCTCAGTCAAAAGGGCATGCTCAGTACAGCATAAGAGAGAGTCAGCAAAACCCACATCAAGTCTTATTGTTAACTCTCGCAATTGTGGAGCCAGTCATGAGTTTAAAACAGAGAAGTGCTTGGCATTTGGTCAACAATGCCACAAGTGTAAAAAAATGAAATAATTTTCAAATGTTTTGTAAATCAAACAAGCCTCATTCAGTTATTAAGAAATGTCATTTTAAAAAGCAAGCTGATCATATAGAAAGCTGCGACCCTACTTTCTATGTAGATGGTGTATCAGTGGTCAGTGAAAAAATTAATGCAATAGATTTGGTGGCAAAGAATGAAGTATTTTGTACTGTCCTGATCAATGGTAAATCCACAAACCTCAAAGTGGACACTGATTCAAAGTGTAATGTAATGTCAGCAGAAACATTTGCTAAAGTGAGGGCTGCTGAGCAACTTAATTTGGTCAATTGCGCAAAACTTGTTGCTTAAGGAGAAGAGATTCAAACCGAAGGCTCAGTAGTGCTTTCATGCTATTTGGCAGGGAACAGTTACAGCTTGCAATTTTATGTAGTACGAAGGACCCATGCAGTCATTATTAGGTCTCAGAGACAGTTTGAGAATGAAACTGCTTTCTTTTACCAAAGTAGTATATCGTGTAAGCACATTTCCCAGTTCCAGCTTCAGTGACGCTATTTTCTCTGAGTATGCTGATGTGTTCGACGACAAGCTAGGCAAACTTTCAGTTGTGTACTCCATGAAAGTACACCAAGAGGTCAGTCCAGTGGTCAGACTAGCAAGGAGAGGTCCAACAGCTATGCAGGACAAAGTCAAGGTCCAGTTAGACAAAATGGTGCAGCAAGGTGTAATTTATCCAGTCACAGAACCAACTGAGTGGGTGTCATCCATGGTAGCTGCTCATAAGAAAAATTCAGATGAAATCAGTTTATGCATTGACCTCATCATCCTATGCATACAGTCGAGGAGATTGGAACCCTCATGCCAAATGCCACTGTCTTTTTCCATCTTAGATGCAGAGTTTTCATTTTGGCAAGTGATGCTTGAACATAAATCTTCACTACGGACTACATTCAGTACACTATTTGGTAGATACAGATTCCTCAGGATGCCTTTTGGAATAAATTCTGCCAGTGAAGTCTTTCAGCATGCAATGGAGCAATTTTTTTCAGGCTACTCAAGTGCAATAATAGTTGATGATGTAGGGTCTATGTCACATAATCAAACTTTCAAAATGTCGAACACCATATGTTTGAACTTGGAAGTTCGAAATGTGATAACATCGAAACCGCAGAACAGCAAATTTTTTCCCAGGGAAAAAATTTGCTGTTCTGAAAAACACACACACAATACAAGCACACCAAAAACCTTATAAACCTTCACTAAACCTTACATACACAACTGTCTATGCAATAACCTTAACTCAAACCCGAACGTCCGTCACGATCACACACTTACCTTACCCGCACCCTAACCCTAAAGTCTGTCACGAACGCACACTTACCTGCACCCTAACCCTAAAGTCTGTCACTATCGAACACTTACCTTACACCTGCACCCTAACCCTAAAGTCTGTCACCATCGCACACTTACCTGACCTGCACCCTAACCCCAAAGTCAGTCACTATCGCACACTGACCTTACTCGTGTCCTAATCCTAAAGTCCATCACTATCGCACACTTACCTTACCTGCACCCTAACCCCAACGTCCGTCACAACCGCACACTTACCTTAAGCCGTTCCATAACTTTCGCACTACAGTGGAGAAAATGTCGAAGCTGCAGAAATAGCCAACCAAATTCTTTACCTGGGAAAGAATTTGGATTTCAGCGGCTTCAACATTTTCAATTTTCGAACTTCCCCATTCGAACTTCTGGTGTTCGAACTTCTGGAAGTTCAATTACATGACATAGACCCGATGATTTACTGGCTGGAGGTAATGGTGAAGAAGAGCATTACAGAAACCTCAGGAAATTTCTGGACAGAGCACGTGAATTTAAAGCTCAGTCCTCTGAAGTGCAAATTCAGACTACCAGAGGTTACTTATGTGGGTCATTTATTTATCAGTACAGGTTACGACCAGACCCTTTTAAAAAAGCAGCCATTCTTGAGATGCCAGCTCCAGACAATGTCCAAGCTCTACAACATTTTTTTTTATTCACTATATGGGCAAATTTATCCCACTTTAGTAAGTTATCAGCCCCTTTAAGAGAGCTGACACTCAAAAATGTTGCATGGTCATGGTTAGAACACCACCAGAGAACATTTGATAATCTCAAACAGCTAACTGCTAACCTGCCTAAGTTAAGGTACTAGGATGTTCACAAACCAGTAGTTATTTCCTGTGATGCTTCAGAGTCCGGTCTTGGTGCAGTTATTCTTGAAGAGGGCAGACCTGTTGCCTATGCATCTAGAACTCTTACCCAAACTGAGATGCAGTATGCTCAAACTGAGAACAAACTTTTTGACAGTTGTGTTCACATGTTCGAAGTTTCACGATTTATGGCCGAGAAATTCAGACAGAAACTGACCATCAAACTCACTATTTTCAAGAAACCTATGCATTCTGCTCCAGCAAGACTACAAAGAATGATGCTCAAATTGCAAGTCTATACAAAGGGTAAACTTCTTTATCTGGCTGATGCCTTATCCAGATCACCCAGAAATAACACGGAAAAGCTTGATGCAGAGAAATTTGACTTTGAAGCCATGGAAGTGTGTGATTTTTCCACCATGAGACTTGAACAGCTGAGAGATCATACAAAGACTGATACAATTTTGCAAAAACTCAACCACCATCACTGCATAACGGCCATCAAAGCAATCCTGTGTATCATCAGAAGTACCACCTTACTTTCCATACAGAGATGAGATGCCGATGGAAGATGGTATCATTTTCAAAGGTCCAAAAGTTATTGTTCCTACTTCCTTACAGCGTGAATACATTCAGATTTTACATCGTGGTCACCCAGGTTCCAATTCTACTAAAAGAAGGATGAGAAGACTAGTATTTTTGGTTTTCTCTAGCAAAAGACATTGATAAAGTGCTTTCTTCTTGTTCAGTGTGCAACAGTACTAAGCCGTATTTACAAAAAAGCCACTTCAGCTAAGCCAAATTCCTGAACTACTTTGGACAACAGTAGCAAATGACATATTTGAGTGGAACAGTCAACATTTCTAAATGTTGGCAGACTCTTATTTGAACTGTTTTGAGATTGATTTGCTACCTAACCTAACATCCAGTGCCATTACTAAATGAAATGTCATTTCTCAGTCCATGGTAGTCCACACACAGTTATTTCTGACAACGGTTCTCAGTTTACCAGTGAACTGTTTCAGAGATTTGCTGAAGAGTGGGACTTTATCCATGTTCTAGCAGTTCTGAATATCCACAGTCAAATGGCCTTGCTGAACGTGCAGTACAGAGTGCAAAGCAATTACTGGAGAGGTCAAAGCACGACAATACTGATATCTTCTTGAATTTACTTAATCTCAGAAATATACCTCGCAACAACCAACTAGGCTCGCCTTTTCAGAAACTTCTATCTACGCAAACCAGAGCAACATTGCCTATCAGTTCTAGTTTGCTGGTGCCTAACACTAAAAACAAGAGGGCAATAAAAGCCCAATTTTTTAAGAAGCATTCTTCTCAGAAGTCCAGCTATGATAAAAGGAGCAGACTTCTTTGTCCGTTACAAGGAGAGAGACTGTGAGGATGCAAACGGAGAAAGGCTTTGATCTAACTGGTCAAGTGAGAGGTATATGTACCAAGCTGAGAGCCTACTTTATTGGAATCTGAGGGTAGACGGTACGGGAGAAACCGAAAACATCATCTTCCTGTATCAGAAACTATATTGCAGCATTGTACCTGTCATACAGACTCTAGATCTCAGAGCAACCCAATGTTCGTACTGAAGAGCATGTCGCAGTATCCATTTCCATTCCTGATGATGTCCCACATGTCCCCATAATTAACATTCCTTGAAGACGGTTCTTTTATGTTACACAGTCAGGTCGTATTTCAAGACCTAGTGTAAAATATACAGCAACTTGGACATAACTGTTTTACATGTGTCTAATTTTGTATGACTGCATGTCAGATAATTAGTTCTGTATAACTGCATGTCAAAAGATCATTTATGTAAATTGCATGTCACTGAATACTGTCATTTCATATATATATATATATATGCTACTTCTCAAAGAGGGAGGATGTAGATCAGTGTGTGTATGTACCTTTAAGAAGCATTTTCAGATGCATATAAATACTGAGCATGTGCAGGCAGCAGAGCCACTCTGAGAGAACAGCCAGAGTGTTAACATGTATGACTGAGGTAGTCAGTCTGTTTATAAGTTTATTTAAATTTAAGTTACAAAGCCTCATTTCTGATGTGTTTTTGTGTAATAAAGATGCTTGAACAGAACCCACAGATGTTAGTCTGTTTTATCCTGACCAGATTAGTGACAGAAGCTACCCAACCCTGTTTCTGAGACATCCAAGAAAAGTTGAGGGGGGGGGACTGGGGGCTGAAAAGGAAGCCCTGGGTTGAGCGACAGCTAATAAAATCCACCACTGAAGATCTAGTGTGAGACATGGAGGAAGAGAAACTAGAAAGTCTAAAAGGGTGATGATGTTGAAGCCAGAGTAACTTTAGGAACCACTGTAGCTTCCTCATATGGAGTCTAATTAGAGGAAGCAAATGAATGGTGAAAGCCTAACCCAGAGACCTGAGGAAGAAGGGGGTGAAAAAATGAAATCAGAGTCAGAGCTTTAGGTGGTGGCAGGAAAGCCAGAATAGGAATGGTCTTCAAGCCTGCACCCAAGAAAAATATGGTCCTGAAGAGGAGTCAGGAAGGATTTCTGGAAATTTATTGTAAACCCTAGGCTTTGCAAGAAGCAAACAGCATTGTGAAGGTGCTGCATCAAAGTCTCTGGAGAGGAGGCTTGAATGAGCAGGTCATCCAAGTAGTGAAAGATTTGAATCCCATCAGCCTGCAAAAGGCAATCACAGGAGGGAGGCATTTGGTGAAGACCCTTGCAGTAGCAGAAAGGCCAAAGGGCAAAGCAGAGAACTGAAAGTGCATGGAAGAGACAGAGAAATGCAAATATTTCTTGAAAAGGGGATGAATAGGGATGTAAAGATAGGCATCCTTGAGATCCAGAGAGACCAGGAAAGCCTGAGGAGGAAGAGAGTCTGAAGGGACAGCATTTAAAAAGATGGGATCTTCAGAAAGGTGTTGAGCTGAGAAAGGTCCGGAATGGGCCTCCGGGTGCCTTCTTACCTGGGAACCAAAAACATTTTGGAATAAAACCCCTCCTCCTTTGAGGAGCAGAAAAGTACAGTTGTGTACCTACCATAAATGTAGATGTTCGAGTGAGTTCACTGTTGCAGTCATTACACTTGGGTTATCCTGCTGGCAGGCTACCCGCAATCGGCCTGAATTCCAAAGTCTTGGTCCGGCGTCTGTTGCTGTTGCCTCTTCCCTGACATCAGTGCGCCAGGGGTATAAAAAATGCAGCTGACGCCATTTTCTTGAGTTTTTCTTGCCCCAGATGTCAGGTGCCCCCAAAAGGGTAGGCTAAAATAATGCCTGAATTCCAAAGTCTTGGTCCGGTGTCTGTTGCTGTTGCCTCTTCCCTGACATCAGTGTGCCAGGGGTATAAAAAATGCAGCTGACGCCATTTTCTTCAGTTTTTCTTGCCCCAGATGTCAGGTGCCCCCAAAAGGGTAGGCTAAAATAATGCCAATAAGTATGCATGCACTAAAGTAAACATTTCCTTCATCTACAAGCAAATACACCACACAGGTTGTATAGAATAGAGAAGTACAAATAAGTCCCAGCAAAGAAAAAGGGGATGGTGGGTGGGTAACCTGGACTGCAACAGTGAATACACTCGAACATTTACATTTATGGTAGGTACACAACTGTACTATGTTCATCGTGTTTCACTGTTGCAGTCATTACACTTGGGTTGAATCCCAAAGCTGAGGTTGGGTGGTTGGGTCTAAACAGGGTTAGGAGAGGCTATAAGGCCCTGCAGAACTGCAGTGGCAAAGCCTGCTCTGGATTTAGAGTACAGAGATAACTGGTAGTGCCTTGTAAAAGTGTGCAATGAACTCCAAGTTGCAGCCTCTAAAATGTCTTTGGTTGGTACTCCTCTGAGGAAGGCTGCTGACGTGGCTGCTGCTCTGGTTGAATGTGGCCTAATGCCCTTAGGCACTGATTTGCCATGTTGTGAATTGCAGAAATGAATGCAGTGGCCTACCCATTTTGAAATAGCTTTTCCTTGTGATCCTGCAGCATAAGCCACTAAGAGTTGCTCAATCTTTCTGAAAGCTTTAGTTCTGTCCAAGTAGAAGTGTAGCTGTCTGTGTATGTCCAAAGAATGCAGGAGTCTCTCACCCTTATTCTGTGGGTTTGAATAAAAAGTAGGCAAATGAATGGTTTGGTTAAGGGTCACGCGGGACACTACCTTAGACATAAATGTCGGGTTTGTCCTCAGAGAAACCCTGTCTGGATGGAAAATTATAAAAGGTTCCACAGCCATGAGTGCCTGTAACTCTGAGACTCGTCTTGCAGAGGTTATTGCTAGGAGCAGAGCTGTTTTCCACGATAAGAACTTTATCTCAGCTGTATTGGCTGGCTCAAAAGGAGGCAGTGTGAGTTTTTCCAAGACATAATTGAGGTCCCATGCAAGTATTGGTGCTTTCCTTGGAGGTCTTACATTTTTGGCCCCTCTGAGGTACTGCCTTAGCAATGGATGAGAAAAAAATAGGTGGTTCCGTATTGTAATGAGCTGAAATGGCAGAGACATGGATTTTAATTGATGAAAAGGATAGGCCTTTGTCCAGCATCTCAGTTAAGTATTGTAAAATCTGAGGAATATTTGGTACAAACGTGTCAATTCCTTGTGCCTGGTTCCAAGCACAGAATCTTTTCCATTTTTCTGCATAAGACTTTCTGGCACTGGGCCTCCTGGCCTCCAAAATAACATCCATCACTGCTTTAGAGAGGTGTGTTATGAATGGCTACATTATCCGCCATGCTGCCAGATTTAGGGTCCTGAGTTGGCTGTACAAGATTGGATTGTTTTGTTGGGTCAGTAAGTGAGGAATTAGGGGTAATGTCCAGGCTGGGCCTTGAGACAAGCACTTTAGGATTGGGTACCAGTGCTGGCGGGGCCAGTCTGGGGCAATCAGAATAATTTTTGGCTTCTCTTGTCTGACCTTTAGGAGTACCTTGGGGAGGAGAGGCAGAGGAGGAAAGGCATATACTGTTAGGTTTTCCAGCTGAATGACAGAGCATCCACTTTCCATGCTTGCTTGTGATAAGTCCTTGTGTAGAATCTCTGTACTTGGCAGTTGTGAGGGGAGGCAAATAGATCCATGTCTGGGCATCCCCATTTCTTTGTTATCATGCTGAAAACTTGTGGAACCAGTTTCCACTCGTGGGAATCCATGAGGTTTCTGCTTAGTTCATCTACCAGAGCATTTATCCTTCCTGGCAGGAATTGTGCTTGCAGGTGTACTTGGTAAGTCAATGCTGTGTCCCACAAAGTCATGGTTAATCTGCAGAGGGGATAGGAATGTGTGCCTCCCTGCTTGTTTATGTACCACATGACTGTAGTATTGTCCGTCTTTATCAGCAGTCGTCCTGGATGAAGCAGATCCTTGAAGGCTGTCAGGGCACTTTGAAAAGCTAGCATCTCTTTTTGATTGATATGAAGATGCATTTGGCTTGTGGACCATGTGCCCTGAATACATTTTCCTGCCATGTGTGCCCCCCAAGCATAGTCTGATGCATCTGTTGTTAATGTCTGCCTGGCTATGGGTAAAGTGAATGGCTGTCCCTTGTTGTGGTGACAGGCCTGTGCCCACCATCGTAACTCCTGTTGCAGGCAGGGAATGAGGGTAATTAATGTTTCGAGGCTGTGGCAATGTTGAGTCCAAACACTTTTTAGATACCATTGTAGTTTCCACATATGCAGTCTTGCATATGGAATTAGCAGAATGCAGGATGCCATTAAACCCAAAGCCTGCAGAATTTTTCTTGCAGATAACTGGGTCTTTGTTGCTAACATTTTGAAGTAAGTCGTCAGTTGCCTTTGTTTGTCTGGCGTGAGGTAAGCCATCTGGGCAGTTGTATTTAAGCTTGCACCCAGGAATATTATCTCTTGGGAGGGTACTGGTTTTGATTTATTTTCATTTACTGTGTACCCTAGGCAAATTAGTAATCTTTTTACAAACGCCAGATGCTTTAGTAGAATGTCCTTGTTCTCTGCTTGAATAAGGCAGTCGTCTAAGTAAGGATATATTTGAATTCCTCTTTGTCTGAAAAATGCAATTACTGGTGCCAGGCATTTTGTGAAGACCCTGGGTGCAGTAGATAAGCCAAAGGGCAGTGCAGAGAATTGGTAGTGCATTGAGCCAGCTAAGAATCTGAGGTATCTTCTGCAAGATTGTCTGATTGGGACATGCAGGTATGCCTCTTTTAGGACCAATGTTACAAGACAAGCCTTCTTGCCCAGCATGGGCAGAAGTTGTTGCAGAGTCAACATTTTGAATTTTGGAATGTCCAGAAATGTGTTTAGAATAGACAGGTCGAGTATTGGTCTCCAGGCTTTGTCCTTTCTGGGTACCAAGAAAAGCCTTGAGTAAAATCCTTGTCTCTGCTCTTGCTGCGGCACTCGCTGAATGGCCCTCATGTCCATGAGAGCTGAAACTTGTTTTTGTGCCTCTGCCTATTGATTGTGTGGCAGGACTGGCATGCCTTTTGACCTTGACAGGGTGTGAAAATGGAACCTGTAGCCCTGTGACACTATATTCAAGACCCATTTGTCCTGGGTGATCATGTGCCAATTTTGTGAAAAAAGTGCTAGTTTTCCCCCTAAGGGGGCTGCCAAAAGATAAATGCTTGGTGTTGGCAGAGGAAAGTCATTGGCACTGTTTCCTGTATGGCTGAGGTTTGTCTTTTCCGCTTTTGGAGGTAGAAGCACCGCATTGTTTAGACCTGTATGAGCTTTGGGGCTGGGATTTGCCTCTGGGGCGTCTGTATCTGCCTCTTTGTGGCCTGTCTGACACTGGAAAGGACCAATTCTTTGAAGGCCAGTTCTTGTAAAATCTGGGTGGCTGTACCTGTAAGAAATCCTTTACTGTCTGTATAGCTTTTGCTTTGTCCTCCATTTTCTTCAACACCTCTTCTGCTTTAACACCAAACAAAGTATCATGCTGTAGTGGAGCATCTAATAATTTTGCTTTAACATGATCAAGCAGATTCTGTTCCTTTAACCAAGCATGCCTCCTAATGACAGTACCTGTAACAGTGGCCCTGCAGGAGGCTTCCAGAGAGTCAAAACCACACTGCAAAGTATGCTTTCCCACTTGTTCAGCTGCATGCAATAAATCCTGCATTTTTTTATTTTCTGCACATTCAGAATTTGTCAACATTTTCTGTTTAAGCAGCGACATTAAGTATTGCTGATATTTAAGCAAATGAAACTGACAAATTAAAGCTCTTACAGTCAAGGTAGCAGAAGTATAAATCTTTTTCCCCCATCTATCCAGTGCCCTTGAATCCCTGTCTGAGGGGATAGGGTTTTTTGCAGTGAAAGACTTGACCCCTTTGGGACCCTGATATATAGTTTCTGGGTCAGCAGCAGGGTTTTTATAAAGAAATTTATGGGAATCTGGAACCCTGTTGTATCTGTCTGGTTTTATAACAGGTGCTGGAGGTAGAGAGTCTGGAGACAGTCCCGACTCTGAAAATACATCATCTACAATGTCTAAAACAGGAGGAATAGCAAGAGGCCTGTGCTGAGGAAGTAAAAGGAAGTCTCGAAGCCTTTTCTTAGATTCTGAGTAGTCTTGGCTCTCCCAGTGGAAGTGCTCCCTCATGGTATGCAGGGTTTCCCCAAAAGAGTAATCTTCAGGAGGAGAGGCTGAAGGGATAGATTCTTCAGCATCAGAATCCTCATAGGGAGGAAGAGAGTTATTCATGCTCAAAAGAGGAATCGGAGGAAATGGAAATCTGATCTGAAGATTCATATTTTGTCTCTTGCCTAGGCCTTTTATCAGGGGGAGGGGGATGGGAACCCCTGATCAAAGTAATTAGGTCTTCGGCTATTTTGAGCATCTGTTTTTTAGGCATGGAGGCCTGTCCATTGGATTGCTGTACTTGTTTCTTTGTCTTTAGTGGAGCTTTAGCCTTTGCCTTTGAAGCTGAAGTCAGTTTTACATATAACTGTGTAGGCCTGAAAACACCCTCAGAAGCCGATGCCTGCTCAGCTGCTCCAGACCCATCTGAAGGGATATTTTCCAAGTATCCAATGCCTTGAGTTTCCTGCGGCCTAGTTGGCTCCACGTGAGAGTCAGAAGCGGCCTGCGGCTCTGAGGTAGCGGGCATCAGGGGCTGCGAAAGCTCCTCACTGAGAACCAGCGACTGGCTTAGAAGAAGCCTTGTTGTCAGTTTTGGACCTTGGGTGCCTGTCCTTTTCCTTGCGTTTCTTGTGAATTGCTGTAGTCGAATGGCTATCCGATGACATTGTGTAATTAAATCTTCGGCCAAAGTAGTGAAAGGCAAAATCGTGGCAATGCTTAATAGTGCATTGGTTAAATCTAGCACAAAATCTACAATTAGCGACGTCGTGATCAGGGCCCTAGGCAAGGAATACAATAAGAATGGAAGTCCTTATGAGGTATTTGCTTCCCACAAGAAATACAATTATTAACTTTTTCTGACATCGGTCTGGAGCAAGAAAAAAAGTTTCCCCAATGGGGTACTTACCTTTAAATGTAGACTTTGGATCTGAAATTCTAACACGAAAATCTCAGGAGTCGGCCGACCGGCACTTGCGAACTGCTTTTGCTTCGGGCACTGCGCGGCAAGAAAGACTGAAGAAAATGGCATCGGCTGCATCTTTTATACCCCTGGCACACTGACGTCATGGAAGAGGCGACAGCAACCGAAGCTTGACCAAGACTTTGGAATTCAGGCTGACTGCGGGTAGCCTGCCAGCAGGATAACCCAAGTGTAATGACTGCAACAGTGAAACACGAACATCTGCTTGGATGGTGCCTTGGGTCAAAAGGCCCTGAAGTACCTCTGGAAAAAAGGGAAGCTGTTCCTGAGGAGGATGAGTAATGTATAGAACAGGATACAAGAAGGGATATCCACACCATTAAATATCCCTGAAGAATGATGGACAGAACCAGAGTCTTGAGTGATCATTAACCAACTGGGAAGAGATAGGGAAAGAAATAGACGAAAGAACCTGACCTAGGACGGAAGGAAGAAAATAGACAGAACCCGGTTTGTTTGGAAAGGGAAGCTTCTAAGTAGTAGGAGTCAGTAGATTTAGCAGGAGGGGCCTGCACAGAACTATTTTACCTTTGGGAGGAGGACAAGATGGTCTCTAGACAAAGATGGGCTTAGAAGGATAATTCCTTTGAAATTTAGTAATAGAGGAAACAAAAATTCCTGCAAGGCCTTGCCCTTTTTATGCAGGGACTTAACAACCTTGGCAGCTGCAGAACCAAAGAGATTTTTATCAGGAGGAGCATCCAAAAATTTAACTTTAATATCATCGGGTAAAGGCTGCTGTCGAAGTCATGAATAATGCCTCAACACAGAACCAAAAGCAGCAGCTCTAAAAGAAGCATCAGCTATATCATAACATTTAGTAGAATGGCGAGCTGCTAAGAAGAGCCCAACAGAGAGGGCTGAAACCTTTCCCTCAATCAGGAAGGTCAGAAATAGCCTGATAGACATACCTAGTCATATGGGTCTGATAATTAATAGCCAGACAGGTCAGAGTAGCTGCAGTATACACCTTTTTGCCCAGCTGTTCCATGGCCCTATTGTCCTTATCAGAAGGAAGCAATTTAGTAGAATGAAATAGTTTGGAAGATTTGCCAGAAGAGACAGACACAACAGAGGGGTCAGCAGAAAGGCATTTGTAAAGAAATTTACAATAATCAGGCATCTTATAAAAACTATCAGGCTTTTTAGGGGCTGGAGGCTGGGAATCAGGAGCCTGAAAAGTGTCTAACAAGGCAGCTAGGACTGGAGGGAGAACAGAGGGATTAGGGAACTCCATTTGGAGGAATTCATACTACCTCTTCAGGATGTCAGAAACCTGAGTACAGTCCCATTTAGAAAATTTCATCATACGAGATACAGTATCCCCAAAAGAAAGTTCCTCAGAGGAAGAATCTGGACTGAAGGAGTCCTCCTCCTCAGAACTATAATCAAATGGAGAATGAATCTGAGAGGAGTAAGCCAAGGACTCTTCTGCAGAGTCCTATCCCTCATCAGAAGAGTCCTGCTCCCTAGGCCTCTTAAGAGAAGCAGGCAACTAAAAAGGGGGGGGGGGTCAGGAACATGAACTCCCTGGGAGGCTTCAAGGCCAGGAGTGCATTAAACAACCCCTGTGTAAAATCATCCCATTCATGCTGGGAATCTTTAGGAGAAGGAGAAATATGTTTTGTTTTCTGCTTCTTTTTCAAAGGGGATACCAGCCAAAAGACTTTAGAAGGTTTGGACCCTTGACAAGACTCAATCAACATAGTGGGAATCTCCTCCTGAACAAGAATCTGCAGAACACCCCTCAGATACGATCAACCTAGGTCCCCCCCTCAGCATCCGCAATGGACATCTGCAGAGCCTCCGAGGGCTGGCAGAGGAACCTTTGAGAAAGATGTCTGGGAGAGGTGGTACACAATCTGAAGCCAATATCACATTTGTAGTCTTATTGGCAGATAGCTGACCCTAGGGATGTGATGATTCTGCTATCGGACCCTATGCCAACAAGTTAAGATACTGGTTTTCTAGGTGGAGAGACAACTATGAAGGGTGTTAGGAACAAAAGCTTGACAAATCGAGCATGAAGTATGGTCATGAGAAGCACCCAAGCAAAACAAACTGCTTGCGTTGGGTTCTTATGGGGAATCAGTCACTCACACTGACATTTTTCCTTTCTGGATGACATGTAAATTCACAACCAAAAAAAAAAAAAAAACAAGATAAGATGAATACCCCAATGGGGCACTTAGCTTAAAATGGCTTGGTAACCAGCACAAAGAAAGGAACAATTCAGACTGATGATCAAAGATGGCATTCGGGCTGGTGGCAAAGAAGTTCTGAGGTGTATGTCTGTATGCCACCTTTATGTCCTATGCCAAGAGCAGGCAGCATAAATGCGACATACATCTTTAAAATCCTTAGGCTTTGGGATACTAGACGGATGCTGGGCTACCCTGGACAGGGAATCCCTTTAGTAAAGAATACATCAACAGTGACATGTAAGGACATATTTTGATACTCGTTTGTATTTTCAAATATTCATCTCACATGCTCAATGATGTCTCTTGTTCCCTTCTGTTTCCTGAACCTTCTTAAAGTTCTGGCAATTTTCATTCCAATTATGGCTGTAATATCCACTGTATAATCTAAAGAAGAATTTTGCTGACATATGGGATACATCAGATTGCAATTAATTTCAACAGTCATATCAAACTTTGTCAAGTCTTGTGTAAACACAGATCTTTCCCAGTCAGCTGTAATGTTGTTTTCCAAATTTCCTGCCAGAGCATTTTAAGTACTGTAATAGCTGTATCACGTGTTGTCATAATTCAGAAGGAATGCCATTCATTCCTATGGCTTTTGCTGCTTCTGACACCAACACTGGTTCCTGACCATAAGGTATGGGTGAAATAATAATTCTTAATAGACATTAATGATAAATTAAAAACGTATGAAGCAGACCTTATTGACAGAAAGAACGGCAAGTTGCTTCGGGATGTGAGGGATTATGAGAGGGGGAATGCTTTTGCAAGCAAGATTAATCGTAGGAAGACATGCAACCGTGTCAGGTTCTCAGAACCAGAAAACAACTTAAAACCACAAGACTCTTCCTATTCAGCATCAGAAGGGCAGTACAGTTCATTTGAGGAGGATGAAGGGGAGAACAGAGAATGAGTTTTACTAAATTTGTTGGATATACTGGTGGTGGTTTCTTTTTTTCTACAAGGCAACTTTTTACTTTGTGCAGCAATGGGTGAAATAGTTGCTGATCTGTTTAATCTTTACATTATAATGACTTGGTGTAGTTCTATTACCTTTCTAAATCTCAGTAACGGTCAACAAAGACCCCTGAACATCTTTCAACACTGCAGTTCAAAGATGGGCATTTCTCTTTAGCTATTTTTCTTTAGCTATTGTAGATACAGGGAAAGCAGACCTCCTCCTATTGTTTTTTGATCCCATATCCAAGCACTGATGTAGTATTCCTTTTTGTCCCATCTTGCACCATGCAGCGCCACTCGGTCTCCTCTAGCTATAGATTCTCTTGCGTTTCGAAGCAATTTTCAAGGTCTCATCAGTCAACCATTATAACAGTTTTTGCTCTTTGTTCTTTCACCTTTTGTTGAGAAGTTTTACTTTCTTCAACTTCAACCTTGTGCATATCTTCCCATGACTTTAATGGCACTCTGCCATTAGAATCGAGTGCAGTACATTCTGTTAATTTTTCCTAGTAGTAGTTCCTTCATTAAAGATTTTTAAAAATTCCGATGAAAATATTTCATCTTCAGAAACCAAAATGTTATCTTCCAAACTGAAAGACAGGGATTTTGAAATAAGATGAATTTACTGATGTTACCACATTTCTTTTGGGTTACAAAATACAGTTCAGAATGGAACTGAAGAGGTGGATGATAGCTATTTTGCGCAAGTAAAGAAAGAAGAAGTTATGTACCTACCATAAAGTTCCATGTTAGTTGTCTTCATCTCGCCTTCTTTCTTGCTGTTTGGGATTGAAGCTGATCCTCGGCTCCGACTCGGCCATCTTCAATAGCTCGAAAGCTGTTTACTGGCTCGAGGCTACCCCTTATCCCAGGATTCCTAGCGACAGCTACCCAGACCTCGTTTGAAATAGCTAATCCAGACATAATAAGAGAGAAACCAGTTATCAAAAAAAAAACTGGTTGGTCCATGAATTCTAATATCTAGAATAGGTTAGGAAGACCTGGCCAGAAGAATAACAATAAAAGAATACTCAGCCAGTGAAAAAGGGGACTCCTCTCGATCCACTAGGACGGGGGACGGAAGGAGGGACGCAAGAAAGAAGGCGAGATGAAGACAACTAACATGGAACTTTATGGTAAGTACATAACTTCTTAATGTTAAGTTGTCTATCTCACCTTCATTTTTGCTGTTTGGGACAGCGTCCCTAGCACCTAACACCCTGGGTGGCTCAGTGCAACAGACTCTTCAGAAAAGTGGAACCAAAGTCAGCTCTGCTCCGGGAGACCATATCCACCTTGTAATGAGAAATAAAGGTATGAGGGTTTGCCCACGTGGCAGCTGCACAGGTGGAATTCATGGGCAACCTAGACTGAAAGACTACGGAGGTGGCTAATGCCCTAGCAGAATGACCTTTCGGTTTAATTGGTAACTTTTTGTTCCTTAACTGGTAAATAAAAGTAATAGTGTGGGACAACCATCTGGATAAGGTCACCTTGGAAACTGGGAGACCTTGTTTAAGGCATAAGAAAGGAATAATTGGTCTTTCTTATTTCTTTAGTTCTGTGTAGGTAAAAATGCAATTGTCTATGAACGTCCAACTGAAGTTTGTACTCTGCCCTGTTGCTATGATTTGGGAAGAACACAGTGAGATCTATAGATTGGTTCAAATTATCTTCTGAGTAGACTTTAGGAAGAAACGAAGGATTAGTCCTCAGTGCAACTCTGTCCTTGTGAAACACCAGGTAGGGAGGACGAACACACAGTGCTTGAAGTTCTGAGACACGCCTAGCTGAAGTGATAGCTACCAGAAAGAGCGTCTTCCAAGACAGAAACTTGATGGAGCAGGATGCTGCTGGTTCAAAAGGAGGCAGAATTAAGGAAGTTAGGATTAAACTAAGTTCCCAAGGAGGAGCGGGATCTCTCGCTGGAGGTCTAAGAAGAGATGTTCCTCTCAAAAAAGCTTTACAGAGCTTATGAGACAATGTTAGAATGTGACAAACCAACATGAAAATTAGAAATGGCCAGAAATTGTACCCTAATCGTAGCGGAAGCGGCCCTGGAGTGAAACAGTTGTGCTAGGAATTCCAGAATTTCGTGGACTGGGGCTGAGAAGGGATCCACATTTCTAGACTCAGCCCAACAAGAAAAACGTTTCCATTTGCTATCATAAGTTTTTCTCATTGTAGACTTATGAGAGGAGACGATAATCTCAGTGACTGCTGGGGAAATGCTGGGAAACCTGGCTAAGGTTGGAAGTGGAGCAACCAAGCTGTGAGCTGGAGAGTTTGGAGAGATTGATGCAACCCGTCTGACTGATGAATCAGGAGATCTGGAATTGGGTCCACAGTCTAAGGCTGATCGAGAAGGTAATGGTGCAGGAACGGGAACCATATCTATCGAGGCCAGTAGGGGGCAATGAGGATCATTTTGCAACCCAACGATTTTGCTTTCTGTACGAGTTTCAGTATCAGGGGAAACGGAGGAAAAGCATAAAGAAGTCCCTGAGGCCAATTGTGGACTAGAGTGTCTCTGGGTATGTGACCTGGAAGCGGGAGAAGTAGTTGCTGCATTTGCTGTTGAAGGGGGTGGCAAAAAGATCGCAGCAAGACTATCCCCCATTTGCGGAAAATAAGATCCGCAACTTCCTGATTCAGAGACCACTTGTGAGGCATGAGGATAGCTCTGCTGAGCCTGTCCGCTAGGACGTTGGATCTCCCAGGGATGTGCATTGCAATCAGAAAACATTGGGAGGAAATCGCCCACTGCCAAAGTCCGAGTGCTTCTCGACACAGGGGGTAGGATCTGGTTCCGCCCTGCTTGTTGATGTACCACACCACTGACATGTTGTCTGTTTCAATTACAATGGTCCCGGAAGGAAGAAAGTCTTGAAGAGCTTGCAACGCTAGGAGCACTGCTCTAATTTCTAGGACATTTATGTGCAGATGGTACTCGTGAGGTTGCCAAGTGCCTTGGACTGTCCTGCCCAGATAATGCCCCCCCACCCTATCAGGGAGGCGTCTGTTGTCACTGTGGCTATCGGAGGGGGGGGTGTATGAAAGGTCTGCCCTGAGTAACTAGTGGGGAGACCATCCACCAAGAAAGGTGTTTTTTGTATGCCTCCGTGATCAGGATCATGTGAGACACTCTTGGAAAGACCACTGCGTGAAAAGAAGCCACTGAAGAATTCTCATGTGGAAGTGCGCTAGTGGGAGTAGAGAAATGGCAGCTGTCATGGAGCCCAGAATTTGAAGGACATACTTGACGTGGATCCTTCTGCTCTGCATTAGGATTTGCACTTGTTGACTAATTGTGGACACTCTTTCTAGTGGCAATCTTGCGAACATATCCCTTGTGCTTAAGTCTGCTCCTATGTAAGTGATATATTGACAGGGCAACAAGGCAGATTTTTCGAAATTTATTGCAATACCTAGCTGGGTGCAGGATGTGATTGTATAATCCCGCGCTTGTAGGACTTGATGCCTGGTGGTAGCAGTGAGGAACCAGTCATCTAGATATGGAAACACCTGGAATCCTTGACGTCTCAGGTGAGCCGTGACCACTGCCATACATTTGGTGAATACCCTGGGGGTTGTGGTGAGAACAAAGGGCAGAGCTCTGAACTAGTAATGACTGGCCCCCACCCGAAAGCGAAGAAATCTCCTGGAGTGTCTGTTCATCTTGATATGGTAGTACACGTCCTGAAGATCTATCGAGCACATCCAATTGTCCTGACCCAGGAAGGGTAGAATGGACTGTAGCGTGACAATCCAAAACTTTGTTTTTTGTACAAATTTGTTTAGTCTGCTGAGATCCTGAATAGGTCTCCAGTCCCCTGTCTTTTTTGGTACCAAAAAGAACCTTGAGTAAGTTCCGGATCTGAGCTGGTCTGCGGGGGCTTCCTGGATGGCTCTTTTTTCTAGCAGTTTTGAAACTTCTATTACTGCTTGCTCCTTCAGATTGGGTGGAACATCTGGAAGGGTCTTCTTTGACTGTGAGGGGGATTGATGGAAGGGAATTTTGTAACCCCCGGATAAAATGGACCGTACCCATCTGTCTCTTGTTAAATTTTGCCAGGCTTTTGGGTACAGTGAAAGTCTTCACCCGATTGCTTCCAGAGGTGAGCAGCCGGGCAATCCTTCAGGGATGCTGGAAGGGCTTATCAGAGAAAGATTCTCTGTTGCACTGGTTCTGCGGACCCCCTCTGCAACGAGGGCGGCATCTATTATTATTGTTTCCCCCTCTGCCTCTGGAGGAAAAATCACTGTGTGTGTGTGTGTCAGGCAAGGCTCCCTGAGATTTATGGAACCACATCTTCCCAGTCTTCTGACTCTTGGGGTAAGGTCTAGAGGGAGTGGAAAAACGGACTCCCACGACAGAGAGAGTCTTGCCTTCTTGCTCACACCTAGTCACCGTGCCTTTCACCTGTGGCCCAAAGAGAAAGGAGCCATCAAAGGGGGTATTGGTGAAGGATGCTCAAAAGGGTTCCGGCAAAGTGACACAGCCACATCCACGCATGCCTCCTAAGGGCTACACCAGTGCCCACAGCTCTACTCGCTCCATCGGCTGCATAGGAAATGAGCCTCATGGAGGAGTTAACTACAGAATTAAGCGTCGCTAGCTGGGAAGCTACTTTGGCTTGTGCTCCCTCAGCTGTAGGATCTCGAAGGGCATCACCGAGCTCTTTAAGGAGATCCCTGAAGTCGAGTAAAATGACATAGATAGTTCAGTGACCTCATGGAGAAGGTCGCTGAAGCAAACATTCGCTTTCTGTACATGTCCATCATCCTAGACTCCTTGTTAGGGGATGAACAGATGAAGAGGTCTCCGCTAACTCTTTTTTGGTGGCTGCTGCTACCAGCATGGCATCAACGGGCACACCTTTAGAAAGGAATTGCTTATCCTGGGGGGCTGTAATAAATTTACCAGGTCTCCTCGGAGTTGGTTCCACTGTGTCCGGAGCTGACTAAGCCTTTCGAGCCACTACACACATAAGTGGATCGAAAGGCAGAGAAACCCACGAGGTGGAAGGTCGGGAACCGAAAGCATCCAGGAATACAGACTCATCCTCGGTAGGGGCTAGGGGATTCCAGTTCCACCTCTGCCTAAGGGTTTCCAGGATGTCCAAGAAGGAAACATCTTCAGAGGGGGGGGGACCGGCTCATTGTAGATGAATCGGCTCGGGGACCCTTCCGATTCATCTACAATGTGCTTCCTCTTGCACTTCTTCCGAGGGGGCTCCTCTGAGTGATCACGGGAGGCCTTGGAAGAAGAGGAAACACCCAATGGGGTGTCCTGCAGCATCGGTTTCCCTACGCTTGGGGTCTGGAGGAGCAGCAGAGGTTGGCACAGACACTACGGGGGATGGAGCCGGTGGGGCTGGTAGTGGAGCTGACTCGGGGGACAGCACATTCCGCATGACCTCAAAGGCATCTCTGCCTCGAGGCAGAGAAAGCTCCGGTTCCGAAGAAATAGGACTCTTTCTCCACGTCGAGGGGGACGGCTCCGAGGCCGATGTTAGAGCAGAGCTCACCTGCGCCGATGCTCCGAGAGGGAGAACGGGGTCGGACAAGGGTCCGATGCCACTCACCCCCTCAGAGCCGAGGGAGCCCCGGCGTCCAGATCCCTTGATCAAAGGTACTATCCAGGTAATCGGAGCCAACGTCGTAACCAAAGGAGATATGGTTATTGGAGCCGACGGTTCCACTACTTGAACCCCAACGAACTCCGGCTCCGAGCTCAATGGAGTCAGAGGAGGAACAGAAAGGGAGGTGGCTGGAGCAGACACCTGTTGAGGAGGGCTAGACAACATTTTAGCTAGTGGCTGTGATTTTAGCAACCTACTTACTACTCTCTCCACATCATGATCCGACAGCCTAGAGGATAGAGAAGAACAGTGGCTACGTTCACTTTGTAATAATGGAGAGCCAGGAGCTGAATGAACTGACTCTAACGAAGGGGACCTCAGCCTTTTATAGCTCCGAAACATCCGATGGAGCCAGTGCCAGCCGGAACCGACATACTCGTAAATCCTGTACCGGAGTCAGCTCCGAAGGTGGAGCCGACGGTTTAGAGGATTTTGGGGATTTCATTAGCTGTGAACTCTTTGCCGGTGAATCCTGAGGTTTTAACAGACCCCTAAGGATCAGTTTGTTCTTCCGCTCCTGCAGGACTCTTGGACTAAAGGCATGGCAGATAGAACAAGAGTCCTGCAGGTGAACAGCGCCCAAACAATAAACGCAACTAGTGTGCCTGTCTGTCAGAGACATTTTCTGACAGCACGAGTCACACTTTTTAAATCCAGAAACTTTAGCTTCTTTAGACATAACTAAACCACAAAAACTAAGCACCAGAAGATAGAAAAAAAATTCTACTCTAGTCAAAGTACAACAGACTATGTGTGTGTGTGTGTATATATATATATATATATATATAAAAATAATCTCCCCCCCCCCCTTTTTTTTTTTTTGAACGATAGCAAAAAACAGAAGGAAAGGAGAGCCTCTAAGTTAAATGGCTGTCCTTGGGAAGGAAGTGGGGGAGGGGAGAACTCTCTAACTTAAACGAGTTCTACTAAAAGGGGCTATAAGAGAACAAGGTATTCAACAAGAAACACTAGTGAATAAAACTAAGAAAGGTAACTTATCTAATAGTTTTATTGAGTATAAGAATATATTTCTACACAAAAAATTTGAAAATACAAGCCTGAGCCAGAAAACGACACACCTCGCAGCTGAAGCAGCAAACGAGATCTGGGTAGCTATCGCTAGGCATCATGGGATAATGGGTAGCCTCGAGCCAGTAAACAGCTCTCGAGCTATTGAAGATGGCCGAGTCAGAGCCGAGGATCGGCTCCGATCCCAAACAGCAAGAATGAAGGCGAGATAGACAACTTAACATCAAAGGATTCGGAAAACAACAGTCACCAAGATCAACTTTGCCTTGCTCAATTTTACTTATAGATTTAAAGGAACTAGTAGGAAGGTATACAGCACTTCTTGACTCCAAGGAAATAGCAGAATAGACCAGTCTCACTGTTTTTGTACAGTGTAGTATACAGCAGAATTTTTGAACCTTATCATTCAAATTCCATAGCAAACAGATCCAATGTGAGACACACCCAAAGCACAGAAATATGCAGATGACCAACTGTTTTATTTCGAGGCACAGCTAGCCATCTGGTGGTGTAAACCTTTTTCTTTAGATGACTGTCACTGTTCAAGTGACACCCCCACCCCATGTGTAAAAAATGGGAGAAAGGTGTTGTGGATGTATGGACAGATGGATGGATGGAAACTGTATTGTTAATTTATTATTCTCGAACAGGAATTGTTATCTACCAAATGAATCTCACCACACTATGTTCTTCTGGAAAATAAACTCCTTTTAGAAACTAGCTGTTGTAAGCTGTGCATTGCTACATTACCAGTGCATCTCTGCAAGTAAGTGATTTAGAGACAGCCTGGCAGAAGATTGCTCTGAAAAAGCTTCTTTTGGCCTTAAACATGCTCTCATGCGTTTTGCAGCAATCTGAAGACATCCTTTCTAGGGGAGTAGTAAATTATGTCACAACACATTTTTGAAGTGGCCTCCACATGCATAATCTAGTAGGGAACCTGTTGCTAAAAATAGATGGGGAGTTTGCAAAAAAATGCAATTGTGTAATGTATAAAAACAGTAGATCTTCACAGAGAGTTCACTGTAACAGTGGGTCTACCCACATTCTACATCGCGTATTCTCAGCGAGAGTTTTGCCACATAGTAGAGAGTCCCTGTGAACAACAAAGGCAAGTTTTCATGCTTGTTTACATAATAACATAAGCTGCATAGGCCTCCTTTACATATCATGCCATTCCTCATTCCCTCTGGCTTTCAAGCTTGGATTTTCTACAGGAATGCATGCGTCATGTAGGCTGATGCGAGGTACGGCACTAGTAGCACCCAAAACATACATAAAAATCAATACATAAATATATGTGCCTAAAAGCACTACCCATATCCAAACACCACTTCTGAGTCAAATAAATGAAAATTCCTAATATTTTGTTGCAACACAATAACTAAATTTTCTAGCATACAAAAATATAGCAGTTATGCATACCATGCATAAAATAACGTTGGTATAAAATCAGTAGCTAAAACTGCTACAGTTATACTCTTGCCTATATTTAGCAAAAAAGCAAAGCACAAAAAATGCTACTACACATTATACAATGTTTTCTTCCTGCTTAACAAAACTGATTTATTAAAGTAAAACTGCATGCAAAACTGTTACATCAAGTAGACTCTTTTTTAACGTCTTCAAACGGCGCAGGAACACCAAACCAAGAACAGGTGTATGAAGAGCAGCTTTTGATGTCTCCTCAAAGAACTTTTCTACATTTCATATTTTTACTGCATCTTTATCAAAAAAACAATTGCAAGGATTGCCCAGCCTGTCACACTTATTCCTTTTCTAGACTCAAGCGAATTTTCTTGCGACATCACCAAGAAACTCATCTTGGGTGGAATGTTCATTTCAAGTTAACTGCCAGAGTTTCCTGTCTTGACAAAATATATGCATTTGCATATCTTGTTCCACTCCAGTGTTGGACTGTCATGCCATGAGAACATAATCCCAAACTCCATCTGAAAAGCTTGCCTATTTTGTCCAATATTCCTGTGTAGACACTTTAATGGTCTATTATTAGTAATTACTGTGAATTTTTGCCATACAGGAAAGGCTGAAGCTTTTAGAAAGCCCAGACTATAGCCAAACATTCCTTACAACTGATGCATACAATTCTTCCCTTGGCCAGAGTGTACAACCAAGATATACTACTGAATGCTCTTAACCCTTCAAATAAACTGGCTTAGTACAGCCCCCAGTCCATTGTTTGAAGCATCTAACTGTAGGAGAAGTTCCTGGCCACAAACAAGACTGGCTGCTGAGGGGGGTACGGCCTCAAGCTGCTGGAATGCCTACTCACAAGCCAAAGTCCAGATAACCAGGTCTGTCACGTTCTTTCAGGCAAAGTCTGTGAGGGGAAAACTTTTTCTTAATCTCTCGGTTTTGAGCAAGACCCACGTTTTTTTCCAGTAACCTGGGAAGGCTATGTCTGTACAGCTTCTACTTTGTCATGCTTTTGCTGAATTTTACTACCAACAAATTGATGACCAACACATGGCAATTCTGCTATTGCCAACTAACTGCCAGCTAGTGCATTAATAGTTAAACCTGTCCTCTTCAGTCTGCACAGCACCTCTGCATACATGTTTTGTAAAGAAATTAGGTCAATCATCTTAACAGTGTAAATGACACAAAACACTGCCCAAAATGATCTTGTCATTACATTACAAAAGGAATTTTAGCATGCAATAATATTATGCTAAGGACATTCTGCTCACAGACAAGTGCTGTTTTAGCTTTCATTGTCTTGAAACAGTGGTGATAAACTTATTAACTCTAATCAGATGGTACTGGCCAGAGAAAATGCACAGACCACCAGCAACATCTAAACCTTGTTAACACCATTTACAAAGTAATGCAAAAACAGTGATCTGATCGTATTTCTAATGTTGCATAACTCTATAATAATAATAATACATCTGCATAATTACCCTGTGTAGAACACGTCATCTCCTTTCAAAGGAATCAAATGCATATCAAACCTGTAGCTGATTCTAATATACTTTTTTTTATTGTAGCTGATAAACAGGATTCTTTGGTAATAATGATTGTTATACCCTTGGTATGCTAAACTTGCTGAATAATAGTGAGCAATATAAAGTAGCTTCACATAATCAAATAAGATTTCTAGGCTCATATATTCCTGTGTGGAGAAATAGAAAGATAATGGATTAACAGATGCACATGTGGTTGAATATTTTAGGGTTAACTACCCAAAACTGGATTTTAATTCTGGAAATCTAAAACTCCACAAATCATTGGATAATCCCCATTAAGGTCTACTGTAAGCATCAGGGGTGAGAAGAAGGAACCTTCAACTAATTACGTAGGACATGTTAAGAACTCAATGACAAAAGGCTTTGTATATATTAAGTATTCAATTGATTGAAATGGATTAATCTAATAAATTGGTTACAATTAAAATTTTCTCCTTGTATATCAATACTCCTTCTGATGGGGGGTTGGAAGGTATTTCCTACATGTTGAATTAATTTAAATATGAAGTACAAAATGCTTGCCTTCTTATTAAAACTTTGGATGTTGTATTATCGAATAATTTTTGTTTTAAAAATAAGGTATACAGGCAGAAGAGAAGACTAACAATGGGTGCCATTATCGCTCCCTTGATTCAGATTTAGGTTGAATATTATAGTTTATAAATGCTTCATTGGTGATTTTTTAATTTGGAAGGCAGGTAAAGAGATGTTATATCATTTTTGTGTATATTAATATTTGCATGGAGTATATGAAATTTATCCCCAATTTTGATTGTAATAAAATTTTTCTTGACACAGCAAGAAAATTTGTACTATACCTTCCACTGAACTGCATCAGAAAAAGGTACAGACAACAGTTATTTCACTTACACTAGTATGTACCTCACTTGCTGAAATGAAATATAATAAAACGGCAAGCATTAAGAACTAGCAGACCTACTATGGGATGAGGATATATATTTGACTGTGAATGACCTGCTTTATTACAGATTTTTGGAGAGGGGATATCCTGACCATGTTATAAGACGCTACTACACAAGTTCATTCGAGCAGGTCGGATAACTATAGGCCAATATATTCATTACCTTGAAAAACAGATGAGGATGGATTGGTAGACACAACTTCACCCATGGGGGGATAAAAGGCAAGAGACTGTTATAAATCATGGGTCTGATGCCCTTGAAATTAAAAATATAATTATTAATAATCTGAAGTTTTTCAAAGGTTTGACAGACGGAACACATTACTGGTTCACATCCTCTACTAGTCAAAAGTCAAAAAATCATTTGAAAAATGATTACAATCTAAAATTACTGTCCCTTCTAAGAAAATGGGCAAGTGCACCTGTGAGGGTTGTACACAGTGGCAGTACTAGAACATAAGAAAATAATTTGTTACTGCTAATGATTTAAAAACAAGGGCTTTAATTGTGTTGCCAAATAAGTTGTTTAGATACTTATTCTTCTTGCCCTGTATTTTCTTTACACAGGACTGTTTTAATGCTAAAAGAGAAGAATTATCAACACACAAGAGCTAAACAAATTTATGACCAGAATAATGCCTTGTGCAGGTAGTCCTCGATGTGTAGAAATTTCACCAAGTTTTTTAAACGGTCATAGATTACGTTAATCTTGGTCTAAGAGGGGGAGGATGTGGAGAATAAGCTTGACAATAGGGAATTTGCATGGCAGGTCAGGTTGGAAGCCTGCACAGTCCCACGGATAAATTAAATACAGAAAGAACTTTTAATGCGTTTTAATTTTCATAACAATATTTTTCATTTTTGTTGACTGGGAATAGTCAGAGTGGGTAAAACCCGTTTTCAGTGGGGGCCTGGGGAGAAAAGCTCCACATTTTAGCTCTACATCATGTACATTTATAATTGCAGGGTAGAAACATCTATACATACATGAGTTTATTACATGATTTTTAAATATTTCTTACATGAATATAGCACTTTAACATAAAAAAATCAAGAGAGAAATTAACACAAATTTGTTAATTACTGAATAGAGAAATAACGCACAATAACAATGTATTTACAGCATAATGGCTGCAGGAAGAAGATCAAACTGAGGGGGTTTTGAGTTTAGAAATAATTTACAGACAGACAAGTTGAATGTAGCTTAAAAAAGATGAGAGAGATATGAAAAAAGAAGTTATGGAAATGAGCATGAAGATATGTAGGTAGTGGTGGGTTTCAAGAGGAGGAGGAAAGTAAGAATTTAGGAAATAAGTTCAGTATGAGGAAGAACAATAACGTACAAAAAGATTGAGAAGCAAAGTGGTTGTAAGATATGGAAAAAAGTAATTTGTGTAAAGCTAACCAGGTAAGCAGGAAGAACAGAGCCATCTTCGGCATAGGTGTTATTTAAGAAAAGTTTTGAAACTATTTAAGTATTCTATTTTAACTGTGTGGGGATTTCATTCCAGAGTTTTAACACAAAATGAGAGTACAGAATGTCTCCAGCAGTGTTGAATGTCTTACTGATACGTAATAAAAGTTTATTGCTACAGTGAAAGTCTCTAGTGGGTGAATAGTAAAGCAGAGTACTTTGCAATGCTATGCATCTTATCTGGAGAGTACAATAGGTTGTGGGCAATGATTAGTTGTGATTAAGTCAACTGGTTTGGGAGTGCAAGCCAGTTTAATTGTTTTCATGCAAGGCAGTGGTGTGTTTTATAAGATTGGTTGGTTGGCTGCAAATTTAGCTATTTTGTAGTAGCAGGAGGCTAGTTTAGTTTTACACACAGTGTTATATTTGTAAGAATAGGAGAAGCATATAATACAGAAGAAGGGAGGTATGTTGCTGCTAAAGTAATCCTTCCTTGATCTGTCAAGGTAGTGCTTGGTTCCATAGAGGGAGGTGAGTTTTTGGTGAGTTTTCTTGATGGAATGAAGTATATGATGATCAAATTTGAGTTTGTCATCCATTATGGCTCCGAGTAGTTTAGTTTGGCTTATGGTTTCTATTTTTGTGTTTTTACTTGAGGTAATATAAAATGTAAATTTCTAGTTAAAGTGGTATTTTGGAGTAAACAGCCTAAGTTTTATTTATTGTTTTTTTTGGCATTAAGCTGCAAGTTAGAATTTTTTAGACATATTTCAATGTCAGTGAAAGATTTTTGACTGATTTCCTGTATGGATGGGGCAGAACAGATGAGGCTTGAATCATTGGCATATTGTAGAAGAGTGGCAAGTGTTGTAGTGATATAAAGTTTACTTATTAAAATATTAAATAGAAGGTGCACAGTATTGACCCTTGGAGAACACCAACAGAGACTGGATGAAATGCTGAAAGGTTTTCTTGTCATTTAGTAGCCTGCTGACGACTGCATAAATAAATGTGAAATAAGATGAGTGGGGGGAAGTGAGACCTAGTGTTGGAAGCTCAGAGAGGAGCTTTTGGTGGGACACTATGCCAAATGCTTTGGAAAGGTCAAGGAAAAGTAAAGAAACAAGGCTGACATTTCTGTACTGGTTTATTATGCTGGTGAAGCTGAGGAGGGCAGTAGCAGTAATATGCTTGGGCCTGAAACCACGCTGGGTGCTGGAGAGGAGGTTGTGTTTGGTTATACATTTTATAAGCTGTGAGTGAATACATTTCTTGAGAATTTTAGAGAGGCGTGATAGGATATCCATAGGTCTATAGTTTGTTAGTTCTGTTAAAGCACCTCTTTTGAGAAACAGTATAATAATGGATTTTTCCAGATGGATGGGACAAAGTTTTCAGTTACTGACCAGTCGATTAGAATGGAGACAGAGAAGGTTAGTGCTTCTGCAACTATTTTGAGGAGCTCAGTGGGAAGGTTATAGGCAGCTGAGTTTGTCGCTTTTAATTTGGCTAGTAATTTTTTATGGCTGATGTTGGGAGGGGCTGAAAACTAAAAGACAGTATATGTTGCTGTCGAGAACAAATGGACGATGGAGGGGAGAAGTGAGGTGGTCATTGATTACTGGTAAAACTGAGAGGCAATGGACTCAGTTGTCTGATGCAGAAGAACAGGGTGTAGTAGTATGGCTTTTTTTTGGCAATAAATGTAGTAGGATTTCTTGTTAGATTTTATAGCATGGAGTTTGTTTTTCAATATCCAGACCAGTATGGACTGCCTATTAGTGCTTTTTTTAATTCTGGTAGTGGAGCTTGTTGGATGAAGGCAAACAGCTGAATGGTGCTCCTTGGGGTTGCTACTATTTACAGAAGGTTTCCTATGGAATGTTGTCAGATATCCAGTGTAGGATATTTTCAGCTGTGGCAATGTTGCTGCCAGGTGGGATGTAAAATGTTGAGACATGTACATATTTCTTTTGGTTGACCTTGAGGTATGCAATCATAAGTTCAGCATTATTAAATTGTAGGATATTTGGATGGGCTAGTCTTATTTCCAAGTTGTTGTTATAACAGCAATATCACCTGCTCTTAAGACTGGTGTCCATTCCGAACATGTTAAAACATCGGCTAACAATTTTGTTCAGTTATTTCTTGTTTTAGCCAGGTTTCAATAGTGATAAGAATGTCTGTGGAGTAAAAACCTAGACGTACATGGATATCATTAATTATGAAAATATGTATGTTTAAAGTTTCTTATGTATTTTTCATGCATCTATGAGCATTTATAATCATCTGATTCATTTATTCAGGTGGCTGTTAATCAGATGACCATTTAATGATTATTTAAAATTGACGGTTAAATGATTTTCTCACAATCTGAAGAAGTCAGTCTGACAAAAGTGCTAATTTGCAAGATTCAGTAAACAAGAGTTTTGGGGTACTTTTCATTCATATTTTGTTACTGTGCTCTTAACTGTTACCGGGAGAATTTCTTGATTTGTACTCATGCAAACCTATAACCATGACCAGCTTTAGGCAGAGGTGACATTCTATTCAGCCAGGGGCACTTTTCCTACCCTCCCCCACCACTTCTTCTTCTCACTAAGTAAAAGCAAAACCATTAAAAGTAGTGTAGTGCCCTGTAAAGCAAGTGCTGCATACAACTTGCAGCTAGGATCCTCCCAAAATAATCTAGACAGCCAATCATAGAAGCACTGAAGTCTCAAAGTCTCGGATTCCTTGTCTAGACTGTGGTGGATGGGAGTAAGCTAAAAGCACTGGAAGGTCATGATCATACTATTACCACAGACAGTATCAAGAGTATGTTGGCACAATGAATATATTCAATAGAATGGTGCAGTGGGGTGTACATTTATGCAGAATGGTTTGGTTTGTTAACACTCAGGTATTTTTTTTAACTCTGCTACCAAGAAGAATCATACATTTCTGCTGCTCTGATTTTGGGAAATATAATTTTCTTCCGTTCCTTGCCAGCCTTTAATTCAACTGTCATGGATTTTCCCTCATATTTTTACCCCGCCCTTCATAAAACTAGACTTTGTGATAAATCACTTGAGGATTAAAATCTGTCACTAATATCAAACATAAGATAGTTATATTTTTTGTTCAGAACGTCCATGTTAGTGCATAACTTTTTTATTACAGTTTAAATGCCAATTAAGGTAATATTTGGACATTATTTCTGGTCTTAGGGCTCTATTCCCTCCCATTACTTTTGTCTTTGTCCACAGTTCTTGAGCAATGATGATGGGAGTCATGGTTCCTTGTAAAATTTGGGGTTTTCTGGTAGATCACTGAGGATTGTGGTCACTACCCCCCCCCAGTTTAATTTGATTTAATTTGATTTATTTCATGGTTATTACAGTGCACTCGTCTAGCTATGGTGTGCTGAAAGATGAAGAAAAAAAGCAAAGTTAAAAGAGCATTACTGGATTTCTTTCCTTAGTCATGGTTTTTGATCAGCCAATCACTGGATTAAAACGCTGGAAAAAATTGTGGTCTCCGGGCCCCAGCTTAATTTAATTATTTTTTCCACATTTACTGAAGTACAGTCTGACTGACTTAAGTATTTTGAAAAAAAAAATTCAGGAAAAAGCTGAACAGTAAGAAAATATAAGCATGCAGAGCAGAAGAAAATAATGAATCATGTTAATGTGGGGAGAAAATCACTAGAGAATGATGTGTCTACGTGTGAATGTATAGGGGGACACACAGTGGAGTCCTTTGCCAAGGACACCACTTCACCAAAAGCTGGTCCTGCTTGTAAACATTCAATAAAATATCTGATCTTTAAATAACTGACATTTCATACTTAGGGTACTAGGCTATTGACCCAGGGGCCTATGCAAGCCTACCAATAAGGTTCCCTGGCTTGCGCCATCCAAGAAAAAGAAGTTATGTCTTACCATAACGTTCTATCTGTATTGCTGATCCTCGTTCAGTCATTACGCATGTGTATCAGTTTCGACCTTGGAACAGAGTCGTCCATTTTCCAAGCTTGCGTCAGCTTCAAACTCTCGAGCTAAACTCTTACCCACAATCCCCCACTCCCTGTTACTTCAGATTGAGTTTGCAAGTCAAAGAAGGTAGAGGCTACCTCTGGTCAAATAACCTAAAGAGAACCAGATGGTGAGATCCACTAGAAACCACAGGAGGGGGAAGGAGGAGGGTCATAATGACTGAACGAGGATCAACAATACAGATGGAACGTTATGGTAAGACATAACTTCTTTAGCTGATATTAATCCTCGTTCATTCCTTACGCATGGGACAGAGTCCCCAGCTACCTCTATTCCTGGGAGGCTCTCATGGTAGGACATTCCTGAGCACCATAGAACCGAAAGATGCTCTTCCCCTGGAAGCCAAATCCAATTTATAATGATTGATGAAGGCATGAGGCGTAGCCCAAGTTGCAGCTGCACAGATGTCATGTAAAGAAGCTCTGGCATGGAAGGCAGCAGAAGTTGCAACCGACCTTGTTGAATGAGCTTTCATGGTAGTAGGCAAAGAGATATTACGTTGTGTGTAAATGAAGGTCACACAGTCCTTCAACCATCTAGCTAACGTGACCTTAGCAACAGCAGATCCTAATCTAGGTCCAGAAAAGGCCACAAATAACTGGTCTGATTTACGAAAGGACCTAGTCCTGTTTAAGTAAAAACGGATTTGCCTGTGGATATCAAGGGTATGTAGGCAATACTCTCCTCTGTTTGAATGATTGGGAAAGAAAAAGTACAGTTTTGTACCTACCATAAATGTAGATGTTCGAAGATCTACATTGCTGCAGTCCTTACATATGGGTAGTCCGCTGTCCTCGGTCGGCCCGAATACCAAAGTATAAGGCTGACGTCGGTCAAGGCGCTTAGAACTGACATCAGAACGTCAGGGTACAAAAGCGCATGACCGACGTCATATCCTCAGTCTTTTCTTGCCCCAGATGTCAGAAGGCCCTAAAAAGAAAGGCCCAAACCAAAAGACAGCAAAAAACCAACCAACCACCCCTGCACTACTCCTATTTACAATATTTACAATATTTGCAGTATTCACAACCCAAACCACACAACCGCCTCTAACTACAGAGGGGAAGGAGGGAGGGTAAATTGGACTGCAGCAATGTAGATCTTCGAAAATCTACATTTATGGTAGGTACAAAACTGTACTATGTTCTTCATCTCACATTGCTGCAGTCCTTACATATGGGTAGAATCCCAAAGCAGAGGTAAGGGAGGATGGTAAAACTATAAAGCATTAGGAGCTGCCAAAATGCCCTGTAAAATTGCAGTGGCAAAACCAGCCCTAGATTTAGAGTAAAGTGGAAGGTGGTAATGCTTAGAAAAAGTATGCACTGAACTCCAAGTAGCTGCCTCCAAAATATCTTTAGTTGCCACCCCCCTTAAAAAAGCTGTAGAAGTGGCAGTAGCCCTAGTGGAATGAGGCCTAATCCCAGCTGGAATCTCCTTACCATGATGGGAATAACAGAAAGCAATACAAAACCCAATCCACTTAGAAATAGTTTGTTTTGAAACAGGCTTGCCCTGAGAACTCAAAGCAAATGAAACAAATAACTGCTGAGACTTCCTGAACCCTTTAGTTCTGCTCAAATAATATCGCAACTAATAATATCGCAACTGCCTGTGTATATCCAAAGTGTGCAAAATCTTTTCCCCTTTATTTTGGGGGTTTGCATAAAAAGTAGGCAAATGAATAGTCTGGTTTAAAGCCACACTAGAAACCACTTTAGGCATAAAGGAAGGATTAGTACGCAAAGATACCCTATCCTTATGGAAAAATTAAGAAAGGCTCAACCGCCATAAGGGCCTGTAATTCAGAAACCCTTCTCGCAGAGATAATGGCCAACAAAAAAGCAGTCTTCCATGATAAATATTTCAACTCGGCAGTAGCTGCAGGCTCAAAAGGTTGTAGAGTGAGTTTCTCCAACACAAAATTGAGATCCCAAGCAGGAGTAGGAGCTCTACGTGGGGGTCTTATATTCTTTGCCCCTCTAAGGAATTGCTTAAACAAAGGATGAGAAAACAATGGTGGGTCACAGTCATAGTGAGCAGAAATTGCTGCAGCATGAACCTTAATAGAGAAGAAGGACAAACCTTTGTCCAGTAACTCAGTAAGATATTGAAGAGTCTCTGAAAAAGAAAAATCCTCTGGAGGAGAAGCAGAAGGAGTCGAATCATCTGCATCAGAATCAGAATAAGGAGAGTACTCCTGCAAGTCTTCAGCCGAAGACTCAGAAACATCAGAAGCCTGCTCAAAACTCCCCAACTCTGGCTCCACCCTAGGCCTCTTATCAGGAGGGGGCAAAGAACCTCTAATCAGAGTAATCAAATCTTCTGCCATTTTAAGCATGTGCTTCTTGGGCACAGACCCTGCTGTACTAGGAGAGACCCCAACAGAAGCTAAACCCGGCCTGCCTCTGGGAGAAGCCTTGGAAACAGAAGGAGAGGGCCTAACCACCCTAGGAAGGGAGGGGAGTACAGTGACCTGTGAAGCCCCTTCAGCCTGACCTGCCTCCTGAGAGGCCACAGCCTGCAATAATAAAGTCTCCCCCTGGGACTCCAGAGAAGCCTCCGTCGGAACCACCGGTTCCACTGACGCCTCTAAAGAACCGACGTCCGGAATGGACGACTCTTCTTGCCTGGGTTTAACCGCTTTGTCTTTGCGCTTCTTCGAAGAAGCGGGCGCCGGAGAATCCGACGGCATATTATAGTTGCACCGCTTCCCAAAGACCAGCCTAGCACAATCTAACCTTCGCTTAATAGTAGGCTTATTGAATCTAGCACAAAAGCGACACCCAACAACGTCGTGCTCAGGCCCCAAACAAGGAATACACAAAGAATGATAATCCCTATGCGGTATCTGTTTCCCACAAGAAATACAGTTATTCACTTTTTCTGACATCCGGTAAAACACTGAGGCAAGAAAAAACCAAAATATTCCCCAACGGGGTACTTAGCCAACTTTGATTCGGTCTGAAACTCCGAACTCGAAAAATTTCAGAACGCCGAACGGCACTTGCAACGCTGCTTCTGCATCGGACCATGCGGCAAAAAAGACTGAGGATATGACGTCGGTCATGCCCTTTTGTACCCTGACGTTCTGATGTCAGTTCTAAGCGCCTTGACCGACGTCAGCCTTATACTTTGGTATTCGGGCCGACCGAGGACAGCGGACTACCCATATGTAAGGACTGCAGCAATGTGAGATGAAGAACATCTGCAATTCAATGGTTTGATTAATAGACATTTCAGAGATCACTTTTGGCAGAAATTATGGATTAGTTCTCAGAGACACTATCTCTATGAAAAATCAAGTAAGGACTCTTGATACATACAGCTTGAAGCTCAGAAATATGTCTGGCAGAAGTAATGGTGACCAAAACCAAGGTTTTCCATGACAAATGCTTGAGGTCGCAAGAAGAGGCTGGTTCGAAAGATGGCATTGTCAGAGCTTGTAGAACTAATGATAAATCCCATGGTTGAATAGGTTCTTTAAAAGGTGGCTTCAGATGATTCACACCTTTTATGAAGGTCTTGCACAATTTGTGGGACATAAGAGAGGAATCTTGGACACCCTCATGAAAGTTAGAAATTGCAGCCAAATGAACTCTAATGGTAGAGGCCGAAAGACCCGATCGGAAAAGGTCGGCCAGATAGTCTAGTATTATTGACACTGGTGCTGAGAAGGGATCTACTTGTTTATCTTTCAGCCAACAGGTAAATCTTTTCCACTTGCTCAGATAAGTAATTCTAGTGGAAGACTTATGAGATGCAATGAGAATGTCACGTACTGGTAAAGAAAGATCATTCTGCCTGGCAATCAAGGGAATTGGAGTAGCCAAGCCGTGAGCTTCAGGCTGTTCAAGTTGGGATGAATCAGGTTCTGCGGATGTGAGATCAACTCCGGGGTTGGATGGAGAATCCATGGTCGATCGAGTAGGTGAGGCTAAAGGAAGGGGAACCAAATCTGTCGAGGCCAATATGGTGCTATGAGGATCACCTTGCTCTTCAACTGACGGGCTTTCTTCAGAAACTGGGGAATGAGGGGGATAGGTGGGAATGCATAAAGAAGACCCGAGGGCCAATCATGGACTAGTGTGTCCCTGGGTGACTGTCCCGGAGGGGAATCGGGGCAAAGTAGCTGCTGCATTTGTAGTTGGTCGGGGATGCAAAGAGGTCGCAGCAAGGACGGCCCCAGCAGTGGAAGATCTCCACCGCTATCAAGGGATTCAGGGACCACTCATGAGGTTGAAGAATGCACCTGCCGAGTCGGTCTGCTATTATGTTGGAACTCCCAGGAATGTGCGTTGCTAAAAGAAAACGGTTGGTAGCCATAGCCCATTGCCATATCCTCATGGCCTCTTGACAAAGGGGGTAAGATCTGGTTCCACCTTGCTTGTTGATGCACCAGACCACCGCCATGTTGTCTGATTGAATCTCAATTGTCCCAGAAGGCAGCAGGGGACGGAATGCTTGCAACGCCAGAAGCGCCGCCCTCAGCTCTAGAACGTTTATATGCAGATGGGCCTCCAGTTCGGGCCAAGTGCCTTGGACTGTCTGTCCCTGACATAGTCCCCCCCACCCCATGAGGGAGGCGGGGGAAGAAGGGGCAAGAACATTGTGACAGATTGTGTGTCATCCACCAATTTAAATCCTGTTTGCACCTGTGGGTTACTCGAATCATGGCTGAAAGAGGATGCTGAAAAGGATACCACTGGGTAAGCAATAACCATTGTAGAAGCCTCATGTGAAACCTGGCCACAGGAACAATGGTGATGGGGGCTGCCATGGAACCCAACAGCAGTAGAACCAAGTGAGCCGTGGATTTCTCTCTTGAAAGGAGTGGAATCAATTGTTGCTTTATCCTTAGAATTCTGTGCTGTGGAATAGCAGCTCTGCAGTTCTTTGCGTCCAAGATAACCCCTATGAATTCTGTCGACTGAGATGGGGTGAGATTGGATTTTTGCCAGTTTATGGTTATGCCTAGCCTTTGAGCAGCGAGGAAAGAGTATGCCAGGGCTTTTTCCAGTAGATGTCTGGTGGGGGCTGAAGTGAGCCAGTCGTCTATGTATGGAAACACCTGGAATCCTTGGAGTTGCAAGTGAGCTGTGACAACTGCCATGCACTTTGTGAACACTATGGGGGCTGTAGAGAGTCTGAAGTGCAGTACTCTGAACTGGTAGTGACTGGCTCCCACACAGAAGCGCAGAAATCTTCTTGATGGCCTGTCCACTTTTATGTGGTAGTACGCATCTTGAAGATCTATCGTGCACATCCAATAGTCTTTCCAAAAGCGGGAGGATAGACTGTATTGTGACCATCCAGAATTTTTGTATCTCACAAACTTGTTCAGTACACTGAGATCCAAAATTGGTCTCCAGTCCCCGGTTTTCTTTGGCACCAAAAATAGTCTTGAGTAGAACCCAGATCCTATCTGGTCTGGAGGGACTATTTGGATGACTCTCTTTCTTAGCAGCTTTTCTATCTCAAGTGCTGCTTCTTCCATTTCACTGGGTGGAATGTCGGGAAGGTTTTTTGAAGGGGCAGGACAAAGATCAAAGGGGATATGATAACCTCTAGTTATAATCCTTCGTACTCAAGAATCGGTGGTGATGGTTAGCCAGGCAGAAGGGTGCAAGGAGAAATGTCCCCCAACCACCTCCAGAGGAAAGGAGTTGGGCTGCTCTTCAGGAGCGCTGGTAGGACTGACCAGGGAAAGAATCCCTGGAACCCTGGTTACGCGGACCCCTTCTGCCCCGAAAGGAGTGTCTTCCCTGTGAATTTCCCCCTCTGCCTCTAGGGGATAACTCGGCCTATGTGTCACGGAAAGGACCCTGAGATTTTTGAACTATATCTTCCCACTCTTTTGGTTTCGGGAGAAAGCATGTTGGGGGGGGGGGGGATAACGTACACCTACGGCAGAAAGGGTCTTACAGTCCTGTTCATATCTGGCCAGAATGCTTTTAACTTTGGGCCCAAACAATGAGAAGGCCTCAATGGGAGAGTTAAGAAAGGAAGCCTTAAAGGGCTCCGTGAAATTGCACAAGCACATCCAGGTGTGTCGTCTCAAGACCGCAGCTGAACCTGCTGCTCCTTCTGATGTGTGAGATATCAGTCGCATACAGGAGTTAGATATTGATTCAATGGTGGCCAGCTGAAAGGCCACTTTGTCACAGACCTCATCAGACACGGCACCAGCCAAAGTTTCAGAGAGTTCAGAAATCAGATCCCTTTGAAGCCTGGTAAAGTGTGCCATATAATTCAAGGACCTGATAGTTAAGGTCGCTGAAGCAAAGGTGCGCTTCCCTATCCTGTCCAGGGCCCGGGACTCTGTTAGGCAGATGGACAGTCTGGCTTTCTTCTTCTGCCAGATCCTTTCTTGTTGCGGCCACCACCACCAAAGTATCCACAGGAAGACCTCTGGACCAATGGGGAACTGAAGCAGGAGGGGATAAAATCTTATCTGGCCTCCGGGAAATAACTTTGACGGTATCAGGAGCCTTCCAAGCATGCTGCACGATATGCCGGACAAATTCATTGGCAGGTGGAGTAACCCAGGAGGTAGGGGACCGGGCGTGAAAGGCCTGCAGGAACACAGATTCCACAGAGGTTGGATTAGAAGACTGCCAGTCACCTCTCTGTTTCAGGATTTCGAGGATATCACCAAAGGATACCTCAGATGGTGACCGGGGGGGATCCTTCCCCCTCATCAAAATCTGTGTCTTCAGTGAGGGACTCCTCTGTGGAGTCCATGTGCTTCCTCTTACACAAACCTTTCCGGTGGACCTCCTCAGAGAGAGAAGCTGGAGAAGACAGCGGAAAAGGGGATTCTCCTGTGGGAATATGTCCTGAGGCCCTTGCACCCAGTGTCCGCTAGGTGCGACTTGTAAAACCAGTGTGCCAGAGGAGGGCGGAGGTACAGACAGTCCAGTATTGTCAGTAGCAGCGAAAGCCTTCTCCATCAGTTGGAAGGCTGGTCCACCTGAAGAGGAGTGCATGTCTAGGACAGGGGGTCACCCCTCCCCTAAGTGGCTCAGCCTGCCGAACCGGAGTCCCTGGATGGCTGTGGAGCAGCAAACTATGCGTGTCACAACTGACATTCTAGGTCGTAGCAACACCTTCCTGCCATGAAGGCAACTGCGTCAGAAGGGAAAGACTGTGCTATATCCATGGACTTCAAAGGCAGTGAAGGAGGAGAATAAGAAGGGGTCTTTGGAGATGGGAGATCATCTCCCAAGGAAGGATAGCTCCTGAGGGGTGGGATACCTCTGGCCAAGAGCACCTGATCCACAAGATGCAACACATCATGTTTGGAAAGGCTTCTAGTGGACCTCACGGAGACTGAGGGAGAAACAGGCCTGTCCACAGAAGAGGCAAACTCGGTGCCCATCTCACCCGTCCGCACAGAGGACAACGGTGCCGAGAGAGACTAAACTATGGGTGTCTGCACCGAAGAAGTCATTGGTGTCGAGGTCATGGTCTGCACCGACACAGGTATCGGTGCCGAAGTGGATGTCGGTACCGAAGCTGGAACCGACAAAACTGGAGTCAACAATAAAGGCGTCGGTTCTGAGGAAGATCTTGGAGCCGACGTGGTCAAGGTCTGCGCCGACTGAACGGTCGGTGCTGATACAGTGGTAATAGTCTGAACCAAGGAGCCCCTCAATGCCGATACAGTAAAGGCTGCAGGAGAAGATGGAGCCGAGATTACTAATGGAGCTGAAAGCCTCGGTCCCCAAGGTCTAGGCACCGAAAGCACTGGGGCTGACTGAGTGAGCACCGGAGCCGAAACTTTAGCCTTTTTAGGTTTTGGTTGGCGGGAGTCCCCAGCCGGGGACAAAGGCAAAGATTTAGCCTTGGTAGGGACATCCAAGATTTTCTTATGGGCTCTAGGAGGGGTTGAGGGCTCCGACCCAGAAATAGCCTCTGAAAAGGGAGATTTAAGAAGTCCCTTCAGTAACAGCTTGTTTTTCCTTTCCGACAAGGTTCTATTCGAAAAGTTCTCAAAAATAGCACAGGGCGGGTCAACAGACAAGTGGGACGCCCCCAAACAATAAAAGCACAAAGAGTGTGCATCAGAAGTAGGTAGTTTGTGTCCACAATCAGAACACCGGTTAAACCCGGACTACCTTTCTTAAATGCAATGACAGCAAATTAATTAATAGAAAAAGGTACCATCAATGGTACAAAAGAATACCCGAAGGTATGAGAAAAAAGGGAAGGATTACCAACGATGGTAAAGAAAGAATAACTCGCATTAATAGGGTAAAGAAAAGAGCAGAAAAACCTGAAGAAAATATGTACGCTAGATGCGATAGGGTAAGAGACAAAGAAATATAAACTTTTCTGACAGAAAAGTAATCTGAAAGACTAACAACAAATAACTGTACTTAGCTCAAGAGAAGTAGCTTGACATGACCGAATGGCAACGCGGCAAATGCAATCTGAGGTAACAGGGAGATTGGGATTGTGGGTAAGAGTTTAGCTTGAGGGTTTGAAGATGATGCGAACTTGGAAAATGGTCGGCTCGGTTCCGAGGTCGGAACCGATACCTATGCGTAAGGAATGAACGAGGATTATTTTCCTGTGCCCCTGTCGAGCAGAGCCACAGAATTAATCCCAGGGGTGAATTTCCCATTTCCCATCCACTCATCAAGATTTCTCTTTAAGAGTGCTAATGAGGAATTCTGCTTGACATAGGTAGCTTGTTTCAGAGTATGGGAAGTCTCTGGGACAGGAATCTATCCCACCAGCATGTTCTGTTGATTGCAGCAACAAGGTTTAGGTCCCTGGAGCGTGTAGCTCGGGGGGGACTGTGATTTCTTTAGGTGTAGCATGTGCAACACCTCTGGGTTTGACATAGCTTTATATGTTAGGCAGAGATCACCTCGGAGTAGGCGATATGCTACGGAGTAAAGCTGGAGTTTTTTTGAGATGGTCAGCATAGGACATCTGTTTAAATCCCGCTATCCTCTTTGTGAGGTATTTTCGTGGCTTTTCCAGCTGTTGCAGATTTCTTTTGAGGTACATTCCAAAAGGGACATTGTACTCAATAATGCGTCTAATGAGAGTCAAGTAGAGGGGAACAATGACCTATTTTTTCCTGGATGAGAACCCTTTTGTGATGACATGTGCCACGTAGAAGGATTTCCTGACTACTGTGGCAATGTGATTATCACAGGAGAGACTACTGTCCACCTAAGTCCCAAGGTCTCATCACACCTTCGGCGTTAAGTGGACGACTGCATATGTGGTAATTCATGGGTACCGAGTTTTTACCAAAGGGGATGATAATGCACTTTTTGGCACTGATGCCCTTCTGTGGGATGTCCACTTCATTCGGGGATTCGACTATGGTACCTGATTTGCAGTCATCTGTGAACTTAGTCAGCCAGATGCCCTTTGTATTAGCCTGTACTTCTGAGAAGTAGATACCAAACTGGAGAGGACCCAAAACTGAACCCTGTGGTACTCCACTTGTCACAGGTTTGAAGTCAGATTTGGAGTCTGCAACTTTTACAGTGTGGGTTCCATCAGTGAGCCAGTTAGCAACCCATGTTGTGACATACGGATTCATACCCAGTTTAGTGAGTTTATCTATGATTTCAGAATGGGGGATGGTGTTGAAAGCCTTGGTGAGGCCGAGATAGGCTGTGTGAACTGCCTTACCCTCATCTACAGCTTTGGTGACTGTTTTAAAGAAGTCAGTTAGGTTCAGGAAGCATGATCTGCCCTTCACAAACCCGAACTGGGTGGGGTCCAGAGTTTGGAGGTTACCAATGTCTTTGTTTATGAGTTTCATGATGATACGTTCCATGGCCTTGCAGACCAGGCTCATCAGGCTAATAGGGCGATAGTTACTGGGGTCTGTGGTGGCTCCCCCTTTGTGGAGTGGTATAACTGCTGCTGTGCACCACTCAGTGGGTGCAAAGCCTGACATGAGGCTGGGACTGAACATGGTGCTTAGGTGGGGGGCCAGTTTGTTCTGAAGTTCGTGAAAAACGCTGCCTGGGATGTTGTCCGGTCCCATGGGTGCTATGTTCTTGGCTTTGGAGAGCAGAGTTTTTACCTGCACAGTTGTGATTGTAGGGCCACTGCATTCTTCTGGTATGGATATGGGCCCTTTAGGGGGTGAGGGGGGTAAAGTTGGCACTGAACCTATCAGCCAGGATGTTGGCGATATCAGTTTGTTCCATAATTTTCGTGCCATTGTGCTGTAACTCAGAGCAGATCTGGGTGTTCCCACTGAGATTCTTGACATAGCTATAGAATGATTTGTGGTTGACCTTAGAGTCAGTGGCAATCATGTTTTCATAGCTGGCTTTGGAGGATTTTATGAGGGATCTCAGCTTCTTACTGAGACTGACTAGTGAGCTCCTCCACTCATGGGATTTTACTCTCTTTTGCAGAAAAGAATATAGCAGCAGATACACAAACATTACCTTCCAAGAAAAAGGCATGGCATCTACTCTCCAAGCTACAAGACTTGGCAATCAGGAACAGAACTGGGGAAGTTGCACGTTTCAAGGAACGGCAAAAAGATCCGAGCACCCCACTGACATGCAATGTCGAGAAAAACCTCCCTATGAAGCATCCATTTATGAGGATGTCTCCTGGACCTGCCCAAAGAGTCTGCCTCTAGTTCATGCTCTGAAGGGATGTAAACTGTCTGAAGATCCAGATAATGGTGGACTACAAAATCCCAAGCCTGAGCAGCCAGCCTGCAAAAAATGTATGATTTTGTGTCCCCCTTGCATGTTAATGTATCACATGACTGTAGTATTGTACAGAGGACCTGGAACCCAAAGGAAGTGAAAGGCCTGGAGAGCTAGGAACAGAGCCCTCACTTCTTTGGTATTGAGAAGGTCTGTCATCTACTGATACGACCAAAGACCCTGGACTTTCAGGTTATGGGAGAAGGCTCCTTAACTGTGATCAGAAGCATCCATGTACAACTCTTTTTTTCATCTTCTCCAAATCTTTTGGGTTTCTAATACCATGATGGGAATGGACCCCATTCCTAAGTCAAAGTATGACTAAACTTCATGAAATTAGTATTGTTTCAATCTCTGATGTCTGCCAGAGGTGCTCTTGGCAGCACCCGCAGTGTTCCCAGTAAAGACTCCTCCTGCAATACGTACGGAGCTACGTGTATTGGTAACATTTCTAAATATGATTGTGGATTCTTTAAAAGACCAGTTGCTCCTACTACTATTGGAACTGTCTGGGTATCTCTTCCACACTGCTCGTTTCTGCCTGTAAATCCTGGTATTTTATTACTTTGTCTCTCGCTGTATGCAAGACACTGTAGTCACTGGGTGTACAGATTTCAGTGATCAATACTGCTGCTATATTCTTTTCATGGCCCACTACACATCTGGTATTCTCGCACCTATGTTTTGAACTGTTGGTAATGGGTGATCCCATGTGATGTAGACTTCATCATTTTCTATGATGCTTTGTGGCTCATGTTTCCAGTGTTTTTCAGCTACTTCAATATTTTAATGTTTTCACAACCCCCAGTGCAACAGTCCTGCCACATTACTATGCCTTTAAGTATACAGTCGTCCTGCCATTAGTATGTCACAACCAGCAACAAGGTGTGAAACTGTTTCCAATTCTGTTTTATAAAACCTACATTTGTCTGTTTCTCCCACGTGTTCAACGGACTTTGTAAACTGTGTGCGTAGTCCACTATCTTGGGATGACAATATTAACCTTTCATCTTTTGGTTTAAATTCACATCTCCTTAACCATTCCTGTATTCGATACTGATCAACATGAGGTTGTTCCAGGAGTTTGCTATACTTGCAACTACATTTATGCATTTTCCACATTTTTTACTTCTCATCTGATCCTTCACCTTATATTCTTTTTTTTTTTGGCACATTCAGTTGCCACATGATTCTTACCTACTACTGGTTTGATTTCCATCCAGCTTGACACAGATAATGTTTCTGCTAGACTAAGCAGGGAAGTCATCTGAGATTTATTTTCCTCGTGTTTCAAAACTTTCACTATGTTTGGGTCTTGTGAGGCCAGCAGATATGTATGCACATTTTGTCCCAAACTGTTGTTTTCTTTGTGCTGCAGCTATCCTGTTTTAAAGGATGCTTTTGCACATTTATCAGTACTAAATGACATACTTATATCATCTGAAAATGTTTTGACAACTCCTCAGTAGGGAGATGAACCTGAAAATGCAGACCTGGATTTAGAGAAATCTGATGAATCCACCTGAAGAGCTTGAGACTGGGTAAAAAAAGGACCACATTCACCAGAGAGTTGCAGTACTGAAGTCAAACAGCTTTGCAATACGACTAACATTTGCTCATGTGGAGTTGGGCAAAAGGAACCATGAGGAAAGTTGGGTGTCCTGCACCCTAGGACTTAGAGAAATTCCCTTGCAGAAAGAACTGGAAAAGGAACAGGAGACTGTAAATAAGCAGTCAAAGAGAGGACCTTGGGAGGTGATAGAAAAGAGAACACTGGGATGGTCTGAATCCTACAAACCAAAAGCACTTGGTCTGAAGAGGGCGTTGCATACTTTTTGAGACTGCAGGTGAATCGCATATTGTGCAGAAGTAGCATAGTGAAGTGTATTATTTTGAAGCAGGAGCTGTAGAGAAAGGGCTTGAATTAGAAAGTTGTCTAAATAAGGGAATATATGAACTCCCTTGGGTCTGAAAAAAGCTACTACAAGGGCCAGACATTTGGTAACTAGCCCTGGAGCTGCAGAAAGACCAAAAGTCAAAGCAGAGAACTGATAATGAAAGTAAGAAACACAGAAATGTAAAATTTCCTGAAGAGAGGCTGAACAGAGATGCAGAGAGAAATGTCCTTCAAATCCAGAGATACCACAAAAGCTCAAGGAAGCAAAAGAGGGGAAAAAAGTGTCTGAAGAGAGAAAACCCTGAAGGAAGGAACCTTGAGAAAGATGGAGAAAAGACAGATCTAGAATGTGCCTCCATGACCCCTCCCCTTTCATGGGAACCAGAAACACTCCAATAAAAATCTGTTCCATGCTGAGACAAGGGAATAGGTTAGATGGTTCCCTGTTCCACCAGATCCCACAGAACCAAATGAAAACGAGGAAGCTGGCAAGGAGGAGGCTGAGGAAGGATGGAAAATGGAGGAAGTGAGTTCCAAACCAAAAAATAACAGTGTTGGATGATGGAAGGAACCCATGCTTCTGTGGTTATCTGTTACCAAACAGGAAAGGAAAGGGTTAGTCTGAGGGACAGAGGAATCTGACTGAGGGGAAGGGGAGGCTGGATGCCAGATAATGGGAGATTCATCTGGAAAATAAGGTCTTTTGGCCTCAAACTCCTGAGTAGATTTGCCTGAGAAAATCTGTTTAGTAACCATCTTGCTCCTACCAGGTTGTCTACGCTGCCTATGGACAAAAAAATTTTGATGGCTATTTCCTCGGGAACTTGGGTACAGGGGGAAACAAACATTTGCTTCAGATCTTGCATAACATTGCCCTTATCCTAAAACATTCTGCAGCAGCAATGCCAAAAAGATTCTGACTGCCTAAGAGAGAATTAAACAGTTTGGCCTTAATGTCCTCAGGTAAGGCTTGAAGGTGCAACCAAGAGCATCTCATCATGACGTAATCGGATGCACAGCTGCCCAAGAAGAGGCAGAAGAGCCAGGACATATCTAGTCATGTGAGTCTAACAATTAGTGGTTCTAAAAGCCAAAGTAGAAAGTATACACTTCACCCCACAGTTCTCCATAGTACTGCTGCCCTTGTCAGAAGTTAAAAACTTGGAAGAGGAAAGCAGTTTGCATGGCTCATCTGTAGACATGGAAACAGCAGGATCAGATGAAGGACTTTTATATAAGCAATTAACATTCTTCAGGAACTTTATACAATCTGTCTGCCTTTTTAGGAGCTGGAGGTTGAGAGGCAGGTGCCTGAGAAGCTGCTGTAAATGTACTCATAAATGGAGCTAATAAAGGAGGGACTGTAGAGGGTCTTCTGGGTGAGTTAATTTGCAAGAGTTCATATCTCTTTTGAACCTCAGAAACCTGGGAACAGTTCCACTTAAAGTGTTCCATCTGTGTATTCCCAAAGGATAATTTTTCAAAAGGAGACAGGGGACAAATAATCTACATCAGACCCCAGGGCCAGAGGAGAGTGGATCTGGGAGCTACAGGCTAAGGAATCTTCACCAGTATCCAGCTCTTCATCAAAAGAATCAGAATCCCTAGGTTTCCTAAAAGGGATGGAAGACCAGGGAGCAGAAGGATGGGCAAACAACCACTGTGGGGATTTCAGGGCCACAAGGGCATTAAATAGTCTTTCAATAAAGTCCCTCCACTGTCTGTAAGGCTCCTTAGCACCAGTAGCCACATTTGATTTTCTGTTTCTTTCTTAAAGAAACATCTGCCTAAATTAGATGAGAGCACCAGGCACTTTTCCCCCTAACAAAAATTGAGGGAATTCCCCCTAAGCCCTTCAGATATATCAGACTGAAAAATTTTAAGCTAAAAATATTTTTTCCACTTCTGCCATCATAGACTCAATTGTCGGTAGCTTCACAAATGACAGTACGGGTAGTGTTACTAAGCAAAATAACAAAGCAGATGGTGTTTTTACAAGAATGTTTCCAGAGTCAACTAGTGTTGTTTGAGTACAACTAATCTTTCTGATAACAGTAAATGGAAAAAAGCAACAGTAAATTCTTTGTAGAAACATTGCCCAAGGAAAGAGCCATTTCACTTGCAGGTTGTGCCCTGTACAGCCATACACATGCTGACTACCTCCATTGAAACCTGGAAGCTCTGACTTGAAAAATCAACACAGAAAAAGCAAAACTAGGTGAGGTCTAGCAACTCCCAACCACCTCAGTCGATCTCCTAGACCTATCAACTTCCAGTGAAGTCCATGGTCAGGTTTGCTAGTAGAATGTAAAAATTATAAAATCAAACAGCAATAACTTCTCTAATGTGACAAACAAAAGAACAAACAGAAAAGTGAACTTGTGTCTGTTGACAATAAGATCCCTTACTAAAACGTCCAGTAAGTATTTTCGCCTATGAAAACGAGACTTCTTCAGACTGATTCAATGTAAAACAGCAGCAGTATAAATAGTAAAAAGCCAAGTGACTAATCTAAAACTATATGTAGCGTTTTGCACCCAAAGTGCTCCCTTGACAAGTGTCTGTAATCTATGAACACACATTCCCCTGTCATTTGATGATCTGACATCCAATAGGGATCAGTCTTGGAACTACATCCATTTTCCATTTGCAGTTATCCAACAATTATGCTTAGGCATACTCTTAAATCACCATCTCACACTCCCCTCACATACATTACACATAGCACACAAAACAATGAAACTTAGTAGGCTCATAAGTGCAGCCATCCCCTCACTAAAAACTGTAGAAAGCAACTGACATTAATGAATTAACAAAGTAGAAAACTGTCTCCCTCCAACATCTCTCGATTCTGTATACATTAACATGCTCCTGCATACTATAATCATTGAAATTTGTCACTACTATATAGAACTATCAAGCAGTAAAGAACATTTACTGTGCAACTCTGTTAAAAGTGAACTGATTAACAATCACTGCAAGACAGGCACATATACTAAATTCATTTCCCTTTAAGTTCTTATACTGTCAACACTGACCCCCTCTTATCCACTCCAGTGGCGTAGAGGGAATAAGCCCTTAACTAAAGCCCAGATGACCCAGGTTTGATTAGCAGCTGGGGAGACTGACAGAGTGGCAGGTAAGGGATGGCCGTGCCCATCACGGGTGGGAGCTCGTTGATACACTCCCTAAGAGGAGGTGTAGTCCAAACAGGGGTGTTTCCATTGGACACAATCAACAAGCATAGGGTGGAAGGGGCAAGGGAAGTGGGTAGGGAAAAACAAACCCTCTCCCTGGGCAGGACCACAGATGATCCAAACCCCCAGCACATCATTAGCATCCATGACCAGTCACAGAAATACTGGAGTAAGTCTGGTGGGGGGATAGAGGAATAGCTGGCGCACCCAGTGTGGATGTGGGCCTCTGGTGGCCTGGCTGGTAAAGATGAAATCAGAGGGGAAAAAAAAAAAAAAAAAACACTGACTTCCTCACTACCACCACCTGCAGCAAAGCTCTACACTAAAAACACAAATTACTCCCTCTGATCCAGTAACACTGGCGCTATAACTGTTGTCAAACTGTTATTTAACAAAGTTTTGGATAAAAGGTCATTTAGTAAACTGACACCCACAAGCTGAAACTTATGCCTTTCGAACTTCGCATTTTCCAGCCAGAAGTACTAAAAAAAAAAAAAATAGGTCATTAGAAATGTACATGTTTTTCATTCTTAATTTCTAGTGTGTACCAGACGGAAGAGATGCAACCCTGTCTAAGTCATCAACATTCAGTATGAAACTTATTTATCATGAATATAATTGTCAAATTAGGGGGAAGAAGAAAAGCCATGTACCTTGCAGAGACTTAAATTTAGCATATTTATACCATGTAAATACACAACACTAAGCACATGCATACTTAGCATGTGTCACTCTACATACTTTCCTACCATGTACGTTACAGTCTAGCAATTCTCTGTGCAACTGAAAACTATACTTTTCAGACTTATGCCCCAGGCTGTGGCTTAAAAGGGTCTCTGGACCAGCTCATCAGACAGGTTAATAAAATAATAACAAAAAAAAAATCAACTATAAGATGTCGATACCGTTGATGCCAAACAGGTGGGTCATTTCACCCAAATATAAAAGATTAGGTCATTTTTGTACATCTGCCAAATGTCCTGTCCTCAGGTATTCCCACCAAGTGTAGAAAGGTATGGAAGCAACATTGGAGGCCTTCCAACTCAAAACTACTGGAGTACCAGTACACAGACCCAGACATTAATCTGCTTACACTTTTACTCATTATTAAGTGAGCAAGTCAAAACCATTGCCTCTCCCCTTAGACTGTCTTAAACTAATGTGTCGAATTTGGAGAGTACAGTAGTTTAAACTAACTTTTATCTCCGGGAGTAGGTGAATGAACCTTAACTGCATTGTCTAGGGAAGAGGTAGTAGTACTGCTCAGTGAAAAAGGCTCAGGAGGCCCAATCAGCTGCCAAAAGTCTTAATTTTCTTAATGTTAAGCATTTTTAGAGATCTTGTTTCTTTTTGTGTCTAAATTTCTTGACAGACTTAAACGCTACAGCTAAGTAAAAGGAATTAAAGACAGAGCCGCTATTTTTATGTACCATAAATGATACAGGAATCTTAGCCCTTTTATCCAAAGTAATTTTGCTAAATGAGGTACAATGAACACAGGACTGACATTCCCAAGAAAAAACCTTTATGACTTTCTAGGGTAAACATAAGTTATGCATTTACCAGTACCACAACATTAGATGCATCTCGTCTCTGGGCACTGCAACAATTGCACTGGTCGCTTTGGCATTCATTCTGCCTGGCAATGAACTCCTCTCAAACTTGAGCTCCTCTGCCAACCCACAACCACTTGAACCAGAGAGACATCTCTAGATCTAGCAAGGGATTAACTATTCCACATCCCGAAAAGGAAAAAATCAAATAGTTTGTAGAACCTAACATGAGAAACCTGAACATAGCTTTCATACAGGTCCTGGAGGAGGAGACAACTCCAGAGGGAAATGCTGAGTGGGTCGTTCCAGTGTCCAGACAAAGACCAGATAAATTTAACGTTCTGGTAAGTACATAACTTGTGCATTTCACTGGTCCTGTCTGGACACAGGAAGCCATTAGATAAAAGTTTCCATCTGACACAGAGGGTCTACAGCCAGCAAGCCTTTGAGAACAGGTCCTCCAAATGTAACCAGAGCCCTGGACAGAGTGCTCAGACTGTAATGCTTAGCAAAGATATACAAAAATACCAAGTAGCTGTAGCTGTAATGTCATTAATGGGTAGGTTTCATAAGAAGGCATCATATGTATCCTGAGCTCTGAGTGTGCTTGTGGTCATATGGCCAGTGGTTAACCTGGACATGTTTAATAATGCAATGAGAGAACCAATTGGATAAGGTCTTCCATCCTTTCCAAGCTGATGAAAAGGATAAAATAGCTGATCATCCTTCCTGAAATCTTTTGTCTGATCTAGACAGAAAAGAAGTTGCCTGCGAACATCCAGACAATGAAGTTGGTAGTCCCCCTTGTTGGAATACTTGGGGAAGAAAACGGAGAAGTTTAGAGATAGGTTGAGTTTGGTTGCCATAAAGTATGGGTTAGCCCAGAGAATGACTAAATCTGGATGGAAACCAATATAAGGACTCAGTAATGATAGAGCACGGAGCTCAAAAACTCTTTTGTCACAGGTGATGGCCAGTTTTAAGAAGGTTCCAATTAGGATTTGTCCGCAATGACTGATATTTTTTCTTAGTGGTGGCTACTATAAGCCAATCATCAGCTTAAGGAAAAATCCATACCACAAGAAGTTGCATGTGAGCCTTGACTGGGGCCATGCAGGGAGCAGTGGTGAGTCCAAATGGAAATGGACCAAAACGGATAATGACTGGCTCTCACCTGGAAGCTGTGGAACCTCCCTGCTATCTTTGCTGTTTTTGTGTGTAGGTAGGCATCTTGGAGATCTAGAGAGAACATCCAATGTCCTTGCCTGGAAACACTGCAGGAGGACTGCACCAAGATCATTTTGAAGGACTCTTTTCATGAACTGGTTCAAATGACTCAGGTATACTAGAGGTCTGTTTTTCTCTGTGGATACCAAGAAGAAGTTGGAGTAAATTTAAGATCCTCTCTGGTCTGGAGGGACCTCCTGGATGGCCCCATTTTTGTAGGAGGCTTTTGACATCCTTTAAACCTGCTTTTTTGACAGGGTAGAATTGATGGTGGATGGGATGGCACTTGTGTGGGCACTGTCAAAAAAGTGATTCACTTGTCTGAAGTGATGGCCCACAATGCTAGACAGTGTAGGGGAAGACAACCTGCAATGGTCTCCAGAGCATAGCAGTTGGGCAGCCCTTCAGGATTCATACTGGGGAAAAACCTCAAAAGGCCCCTCTAGAATCCTTATAGTTGGGACCACCTTATCCAAGAGGACAGAGTTTGGACTGGAAGTCCCCTCCCCCATGAGAACTCCTGTCCTGCTGATGTCTGTTCTGGGGTCGTTGGCACTTGCTGTACAGTAAGTTCTTAACTTTTTTAGTTTCTTTGGAAAATTCATTGAGAAGCTGCAAATGTTACCCTAATAGCTGTGAGCATTTTGCCCAGATGCTCACACTGCAATAACTGTTCAACTTGCTGCCTGAACAATATTCCGTTATTTGGCTGTCTCTCATCAATTATTATAAAAGACTGTTCAAACCCGTCAGTGCACATACTGTTTTTATTTTTGTACTTCTACAATGATCACAGAGATTTGGATTTAATTTAAAACAATTTTAAATTTTACAGCAAAAAACACCTACAGGCATTTGCTAAACAAAACAGTCTCACACTGAAAACATACTTAGCATGAACACCGCTAAACTCTTCTCTTGAAGCTCAGTTATTAAACTACAAAACGTGTTGGGACTTGTAGTCAAACAGCATATAGTGAAGCACTACTCAGTTTCTATGTGAGGAGTGCAAAAATTCAAAAAGGACAGTTTTGTACCTACCATAAATGTAGATGTCCGATAGGTATGCATCTGCAGTCATAACATATGGGGTTGCCCTGCCTCAGGCAGCCCTTCGGTCGGCCGGATTCCAAAGTCTAGGTCTGGCCTCGGCTGATGTCGCACTTCACCCGACGTCATAGCTCCTGGGGTATAAAGGCATCAGCCGACGCCATTTTCCTCAGTGCTTCTTGCCCCAGATGCCAGGTGCCCTCTAGGAAGGCTAAATTTGTATAAAAGTAGAAAATTCCAAACAGTAGAAATCAAAAAGTATATATACATACAAACAAATACACCATAATAGATTCCCCCAGCTAGCTAAGAGAGGGGTAAGTACCCTAGGAATACCACAGAGGGGAAGGAGGGTGGGTAATCCTGACTGCAGATGCATACCTATCGGACATCTACATTTATGGTAGGTACAAAACTGTACTATGTCCTTCAAGGATGCATCTGCAGTCATAACATATGGGTAGAATACCATAGCCAAACTGGGGAGGAGGCACTAAGATAATGATGGTGTAGTTAAGATCCCTTGTAAAACTGCAGTTGCAAAACCTGCTCGGGATCTGGAGTATAAAGGAAGATTGTAATGCTTGGCAAATGTATGCACGGAGCTCCAAGTAGCAGCTTCTAAAATGTCTTTGGTAGCCACTCGTAGGAAAGCTGTAGTGGTGGCTGTAGCTCTTGTGGAGTGAGGCCTGATATTTTCAGGAGTTGTCTTTCCATGAAATGAGTAGCAGAATCGAATGCAATTTCCTATCCATTTTGAGATTGTCTGTTTTGAAATTGCTTTTCCTTGCACTCCTGTTGCATATGCTACCAGAAGCTGGTCAGTTTTCTTCTGGCCTTAGTTCTGTCCAGATAGTAGCGCAGTTGTCTGTGTACATCCAAGGTGTGTAGTAGTTTTTCACCCCTGTTCTGTGGGTTAGGGAAGAATGTAGGTAAATGAATAGCTTGGTTCAAGGATACCCTGGATACCACCTTTGGCATAAAGGTAGGATTGGTTCTCAGAGACACTCTATCCTGGTGAAAGATAAGGAAAGGCTGCACTGCCATTAATGCCTGTAACTCGGATACCCTTCTTGCTGAAGTGATTGCTAGCAGGAAGGCAGTTTTCCAAGATAAGAACTGTAAGTCTGCTGTAGCTGCTGGTTCAAAAGGGGGGAAGTGTTAATTTTTCTAGCACAAAATTGAGATCCCATGCAGGCAGAGGTGGTTTTCTTGGAGGTTTTACATTTTTGATCCCTCTCAAAAATTGTCTGAGGAGAGGATGAGAGAAGACAGGAGGATCCATGTTGTACTCTGCTGAAATTGCTGATGCATGAATCTTAATGGAAGAATAGGACAGGCCATTGTGGAACAGTTCTGCTAAGTATTCTAGGATGTGTGCTAGGTTTGCCAGTGTGACATTTGTTCCCTTTGCTGCACTCCAAATGAGGAATCTCTTCCATTTGGCTGAATATGTTTTCCTTGTGGAGGGTCTGCGAGCCTCCAGGATAATGTCCTTAACCCTCTGAGATAAAACAGGTTGGTTTTGTTTTATGCAATTTTCCAAGCAGTTAGCTGCAACGTTTTTAAGTTTGGATGCAGGGTCTTGTAGTTGTTCTGCGTTAGAAGTAAAGGACATAGAGGTAGAGGCCATGAGTTCGTCCGAGACATGCTTCTCAGTAGCAGGTACCAATGCTGCCTTGGCCAGTCTGGAGCTATCAGAATTACCTTTGGCTGTTCCTCTCTGATCTTCAGTAGAACTTTGTACATCAATGGGAGAGGTGGAAAGGCATATACTGTCAGGGCCTTCCAGCTGAAAGAAAGGGAGTCCACCCTCCAGGCTTGTGGGTGGTATACTCTTGAGCAGAATTTCTTCAGTTGGTGGTTGAGTGGGGAGGCGAACAGGTCTATCTCTGGCATTCCCCATTTCTTTGTTATGGTTTTGAAGATGTCTGGATGCAGCATCCATTCGTGAGCATCCGTGGTAGTTCTGCTTAAGCTGTCTGCTAGTGAATTCTCTTCCTGGTACGAATCTGGCCTGCAGTTGGATGTTGAGATTCAGGCCTAAGTTCCACAGGTCCATTGCCATCTGGCATAGAGGGTATGAATGTGTGCCTCCCTGTTTGTTGATGTACCACATGACTGTGGTACTGTCCGTCCTTATCAGCAGGTGTCCTTGCTGGAGGAATGATTTGAATGCCTCGATTGCATGTTTCACTGCCAGCATCTCCTTTAGATTTATGTGTAGATTCAGCTGGTCTTGGGACCATAGGCCTTGGATACACCTGTCTTCCATGTGTGCCCCCCAGCCTAAGTCTGAGGCGTCCGTGGTGATGGTCTGCCTTGGATGTGGTTTGTGGAAAGGCAATCCTCTGTTGATCTGGCAGGCCTGAGCCCACCACAGGAATTCTTTTTTCAGGCATGGAATGATTGGTATCAGGGCTTCTAGACTGTGTCTGTGTTGAGACCATACATTCCTTAGGTACCATTGTAATTTTCTCATATGCAGCCTGGCATGTGGGATCAAGATTATGCAGGATGCCATGTAACCCAGGGCCTGCAGGACTTTCCTTGCAGTAAGCTGAGTTTGTCTTGTTAATGCCATGAAGTAGACCGGTAGTTGCTTTTATTTTTCTTCTGTGAGAAAAGCCATCTGAGTTATTGTGTCCAGTTCTGCACCCAAAAATGTTATCCTTTGGGATGGCACTAGTCTTGACTTTTGTATGTTGACTGTGTATCCCAAGGCTTGCAGCAGTTGTATGACATAGGCCAAATCCTTTATTATTTTTGTCTTGTTGTCCGCTTGTATTAGGCAGTCGTCCAGGTATGGGTAGATTTGAATTCCCTGAAGCTTGCAATGTGCAATTACTGATGCCAGGCATTTCGTGAATACTCTGGGTGCAGTAGATAAGCCAAAGGGCAATGCTGAGAATTGATAATGCTCTGATCCTGCAAGAAATCTGAGGTGTCTTCTGCAATCTTGTCATATAGGGACGTGCAGGTATGCCTCCTTGAGATCTAGAGTCACCAGCCAAGACTCCTTGCCCAACATGGGAAGAAGTTGCTGTAGGGTCAGCATCTTGAATTTTGGAACAATGAGATATGTGTTCAGTGCGGACAAGTCGAGAATAGGCCTCCATTGATTTTCTTTTCTTGGTACAAGGAATAGTCTGGAGTAAAATCCTTGGCCTTGTTCCATAGATGGTACCTTTTCTATTGCTCTCATCCTTAGTAAGTTGATGATTTGTTTTAGAGCCTCTGGTTTCTGGCTTGGTGGAAGGTTTGGCATTCCTCTCTTTTTTGGTAGAGTGTGGAAGTGAAACCTGTAGCCTTTGTCTATTGTTTGCAAAGTCCATTTGTCCCCTGTAATGCAATGCCAGTTTTTTGAAAATAAAGCTAGCTTTCCGCCCAAGGGTGCTTCCAGTTGTTCCCTGGTAGGCGGAATCAGAGCCAAGTCATTGTGTCTGTCCTGTGGAAGTGGTTGCAGTCGCAGCTGTGGCGGCACTTCTCTGGTTGGCAGGTTGCCACTGACGACCCCTGTAGGCACTCCTTGATTGACCTCTGCCTCTTGGGCGTCTATTTCTGCCTCTCTGTGCTCTGGAGGTGTCTGGAAAGGACCAATTCTTTGAAGGCCAATTTCTGCTGAACCTCAGAGGTTGGACCTGCAGAAAATCCTTGACTGTTTGGACAGATTTTGGTTTTTCTTCCACTTTCTTTAGAACCTCCTGTGCAGGGGAGCCAAATAAACTTTGTTTCTCCATAGGGGCATCTAGGAGTTTAGACTTAACATGGTCTGGCAGGGATTGTTCTTTTAGCCAGGCATGCCTTCGAATCACTGCTCCAGTCATAGCTGAACTAAATGAAGCCTCCAGTGCATCATAGCCACATTTTAAGAAATGATTACTGACCTGCTGAGGGTTGTGTACCAAATCCGGAAGGGACTTACGGTCTAAAGGTTCAGGAGAGGAAAGCTTTTTATTCAGCTGATCTAACAAAAATTCCTGGTACTGTATCATGTGAAATTGACAGTTTAAAGCCCTGGCAGAAAGAGTAGCAGATGTATAAACCTTTTTACCCCATCTCTCTAATGCTCTTGATTCTCTTTCAGAGGGTAGGGGGTTTTTGGCAGAGGCAGCTGCAACACCTTTAGGGCCCTGAGAAATGGTTTCTGGGTCTGCAGCATGGGCCTTATACAAGTGGAAGTGAGAATCCGGGACCCTGTAATATCTGTCAGGTTTGGCAGGGGCCGGGGGAAGAGAATCAGGGGCAGTACTGGCATCATTGTATGCATCATCAACAACTGATAGTACAGGTGGTATGGCTAAAGGCCTATGCTGTGGTAAGTGTAAAAAAGTCCTTAGCCTTTTCCTAGAATCAGAAAAATCCTGACCCTGCCATTGGAAGTGTTCCCCTCATTGAGTGTAGAGTTTCTCCAAATGAAAATTCTTCTGGAGGGGAAGCAGAAGGAATGGAGTCTTCTGCATCAGAATCCTCATAAGGTGAGTATGGTCCTTCCTGATGGTCAGATAAATCTGAACCGTCCGAGGAATAGTCAGAGGAGAGAGGTTCAGGGGGTTCTGTCCTAGGCCTCTTTTCAGGAGGGGGTTGTGAGGCCCTGTCTGGGTGAGGTTGGGATCCCCTGATCAGAGAAATAAGGTCCTCAGCAAGGCTGAGAATCTGAGAACTTGAGGTAGGTCTGTGAGAGGGAGTTTTTGTAGGTAAGGCCTTGGAAAGTTTAGCTGCTTTAGCCCTGGAGAAGGCCTTGATAGACATAGAAGCAGGGGGTCTAGCTGCCCCACGTGCAGGAGTAGAGATGTCCAACGAAATGGTGTCGGACTAATCTTGTGTGCCTGCTTCTTCAGTAGGAATTTCTGTAGCCGACGCAGCCGGGGCCTGTGTGGCCTCAGTTGTCGGAGGCATGCTTTCGGCCGAAGGGAGAACCGAGGTCTCGGTTTCAGCCGAAACCGAGACACTCGCGGTAGGCCTAACCGTGGTTTCAGCCGAAACCGCAGGCCGCGAGTGTCGGTCATTTTCCTTGCGTTTTTTAGCTAAATGTGTAGTCGGAGTCTCCAACGGCATTTTATATGCAAAAGCGGAGCCAAAAAACTTTTCAGCAAACTCCGACCGACATCTAAGTGTCCGTCGGTTGAAGGAAGCACAGGCTAAACAAGCTGATACGTCGTGGTCTGGGCCTAAGCAAGGAAGGCAGTAAGAGTGGAAATCCTTATGAGGTATTTGTTTCCCACAAGTTAAACAATTATTTACTTTGTCTGACATCGGCTGAGGCAAGAGAGAGTCCCCAACGGGGTACTTAGCTTTTTTAGAAGTCTTCGGTAGCTGAAATCTCTGGATGTGACCGACCGGCACTTGCGAACAGCTTCTGCTTCGGGCACCGCGCGGCAAGAAAGACTGAGGAAAATGGCGTCAGCTGATGCCTTTATACCCCAGGAGCTATGACGTCGGGTGAAGTGCGACATCAGCTGAGGCCAGACCCAGACTTTGGAATCCGGCCGACCGAAGGGCTGCCTGAGGCAGGACAACCCCATATGTTATGACTGCAGATGCATCCTTGAAGGACATCACCAGTATGCAATGCGTTAGTTAACAGCTTGGGACTGCGCACTGGATGCAAGTGCCCCATTTCAGAGGTAGCCTATGAGTTCTGTGTAGTAAAGTGACTTGGAACAGAGTTGCACAGTAGGGAAATGAAGGCTGACAATCAATCTCTGCACAACAGAAGTGGCTCATAGCCTTACTTATCTGCACTGAGTACCAGACTGTTTTAGCCCAACACGATGCAGTACACACCTGTGAGCTGTCAAAAACACAAAGCTAATTAAAAAAGTATTCATAATTAAAATATCAGCATTAAACTTGTAGACTTCATGCTTTCGAGTTTATTCACAGTCAAATAATAAACATACTATCAACAGTCAACAAAATAAGAAAACCAAGGATCATACCTAAAGAACATGGTTCATATGATGATGCTCCTGTTTATTGCAATCAATTCCTTCCTTTAAACTACAACTACTGGATACTGCAGGAACCAACAATATTTACATACACATATGCGAGTGCACACAAACACACATGCACACACACAAACACACACACACACACACACACACACAACTATCAATTACAGTTACTTACTTGACTGTACACATTATATATCTGCTTGAGAACAAGTGAAAGAATACATTTTCACAGTAAATAAATCTATTTAAAATGTAAACCTATTTCATTTTACTCAACTTATCACCTCTCCAACAAGATATAATATTAGTACTAAGGAGGGATCCATCCTAGACTGGATATTGGGTTCTGACCCCACTAAATTCTCCTCAGCTGGTACTCTCCCAAATGCTGTAAATGACCACCTCCCAGCCTTTGTTCATCGACCACTACCCTCCCTCCAAGCAGCATCATTACAAACATGTTAGGAACATTACCAGTTTTAGACATTCACCAATTGTTGGAAAAATATGAATTAGTAATATGCATGCTTAATGCTTAGTGCATTCGAGGTTTAAAAGGGTTAATACATTTATTCTGTTCACACTGCATGAATCTGCACAGCTATTAGAAGCATTCTATTTTCTGCTAATGTCAGCATATAACAAGAAGTAATTCATTTCTACTAGTGTCATGAGACTTAAGAGTTACTGATTTTCTGCTTATGCCATGAGAAAGTACACAGCTGCTAGAAGCTTTGATAAGAACACAATGGATGCTTGAAAGTATAAACCGTAGTCAGCATTACTTGTACCTAAGCTAGAAATGTACCTTGAATCTAGGCAAAATGTAACACATATATTAGAACTGCACAACTGAAGAATTGAAAGTTAGTGGTGGGCTAAAATAAGCCCCAAGGCCAGGTTGTTTTTCTCAGATGTTTTGTAAATCAGCAGTTATTCTCAACTAGTCAGCAATTAGTCTAGTAACATTTTCTGTAGAACAATACAGAAAGCTGTGTATAACTATGTCAGCAGTAGAAGTAACATTTCTGTGTGACATGGAAAGAACTGTACAAAAATGCCATACTAATTATTAATGTTCAGACAAACCATTCTGCCAGCATGCTTTGTCTCCTTGCTGCAAGTTTAATAAAGGGTGCCTTGCTTGAACCTTACGTGAATTGGTCTTTGAAGTTTTTTCCTTTGACAAATTGGTCCTTCGGACCGGAACCCTCTCTTCACCTCGGATCAGACGGGCCAGGTGGTTGAAACCGTACGGGGAAGAAACCAAATCGGTTCTTCTTATTTGAAAAGCCCTCTAACTGAATTGTCGTTCAAAAGAGGCCAGCCACTTTCTGATCTGCGACTGAAGGACGGGTCTCAGGTAAGGTGAATCTACTTTTTCCTGTTTTCTGTTTTAGATCAGGGACTAGATTTGTATTGTTTTTGTCAGGACTGTATTTTTGCTTACAAATCAGGGACAGAAAAGATTACTGTCTTGTCATAGATCAGGAGAAACAGAATAAGTAGGCAGTCGTTCTGAAGAGACTATAACAAAATCCGTGGTACCACATTAAAAATAAGAGAAGTTACGTAACAAAAAAAGGGTAGAACAAAATGGGTAATAATTGCACAAAAAGACCCCAAAATCCACCGTTAACATGCAAAATACATGCAGTCGCAGCACACCGACAATATTAAATATTATTCAAAATGGGTTAATAAATATGAATTCCACGGAAAATTAGAAAAAGACTCGCTTATCAAACTTGACAAACAGCTCAAAACTGATTCCAAAGGTCAGGTAAAAAAAGCAACGTAAATTAGGAATTCCTCAGGCACACAGGTGGATTGAGGAAGTAAACCATAGGGAACAAAAGAACAAAAATTCAAAAGCAATGTTTTTAGATAAGGAGGACAATAACTTAGTAATAGCATCAGCACCTCTGCCTCCCTTACCGGAACATGAAGCAAGTGAACAGGTTAGTCCACCCCCACGATATCCTGTGGTCACTGAAGAAAGAGGCATTATGAAAATAAAACCGTATATTAGAGATCCCATCGGGACCAGGTCTCGAACAAGGGCAGGTAAGTCAAATGAAGGCATCGAGTTATATCAAATGGTTAAGAATTCACGATCTAGGAGCGAAGAAGAAATATGCCCACTTATAGAAGTACCTAATCCTCAGGCAGGACAAGATAATCAGGACCAAACTATTTTAGTGTATAGACCTTGGACTCCGGAAGATATCCGGAAAGCCACTGAGGGAATTCCCCATCCAAAAGTTAATTTTAGAAAATTCTCAGAAGATTTGCAAGGAATGAGGCTGAGTTATAACCTAAACTGAGAAGAGGTAGAAAAAGTAGTTAGACAAATTGTGCGGCCAGATTGGCACATGATTAGTGGCAACTGGAATCCCCGTGATGCTGCACAAAGACCCCTCCCACATAGCAGCGCAGAATTAGACAACAGAGTAAAAGGTCTTACAGACCGCATCTCTGAAAAATGGAAGCCTAGGGCAGACTGGGCTTGCATTAATCAATGCATCCAACAAGAAGGTGAAACTATTGATCAGTATTATGCCAGACTATTAGAATGTTTTAATAACCACTGTGGAATGCAGGTTCCTGAAGATCAAACACAAGATTCCCCTATGAACAGCAGTTAAAGAATGCATTTTTAAAGGGCAGTATTGCACCTGTAAGCAGTTTTATTACAAAACACATGGTAGACCATCGTACAAGCAGGTTACAGTCATTACTTGAATATGCTAGGCATGCCGAAAGGCATTTTAATAGCAAAAAGAAACAGAATGCTCAAGTATTTTCTGTAGAAGATGGAGCAGAAGTTTATGTAGTACAGTCTGGGAAAAAGGGCAAGAAAAATGCACAGGGAAACAAACAATCTGATCAACGATCAGAGGACTTTGAAGGGTGAAAGAAAAGGGGTGACTGTTTTAAATGTGGTAAAAAGGGACACTTGGCAAAGGATTGCAGGAAAAATAAGAAGGCAACCACGGAAGACAAGGAGGGTGAGGACGGACTATATGGTAGTCAGGAATCACTAGAAGGGGTTAGCAAAGAAAGGACAAATGAGAATGTGATAGAGGGAGTAGAGGATGTGACAGAAGAGATAGTGGAAGTGCAAGACATTAGTGACAATGAAGAAGATGAAATATTAGACCTAGCTTTATTGAGCTTGGAGCTCTATTTAGCAGACACGAAACCAGAAGTTACACTCTTGGTATAAGGGAGGGAAGTCAAATTCTTGTGTGACTCAGGGGCATCACGAACCCTGATACATCCCTTCAAACTGCCAGAAAACACGGAGTCACCTGATTACATACTGGTAAAAGCAGCTAATGGACAGCTGTATTGGGAGCCCCTCTCCCGTAACATTGCAATAACTGATCCAGTTTCAGGATTGACACAAAAAAGCAAAATTGTTGTTTCTGCAAAATGCCCAGTAAACCTCTTGGGCAGAGACCTCATGCAGCTATTCGGTATAGCAGTAGTCCCAACCATACAGGGTATGGAAGCACAGCGACAAATTGATACCTTTGCAGTGCAATCGGAGGGTGAAATGTTTTATTGGTACAGCCAGGACTTGGTTACGACTGGTCCAGGGACTGTGACCGAAGAATTAATGAATGTAGCCATCAGCAAGTTCCCCTCCCTTGACATTGATAAGCAACAACTGTTGCACTGTACAATGTATTATTGTAACACACCAGGACCTGACAAGGAATATGAGCAAGAATTGTTTAAGAATCATGCATACAGACTGATATTATGTAATCTGTACTGGGACACAGAAGGAAACAGTGTAGCCAGCTGTTCATTGCCCCAGGAGTTCTTTGCACTTCATAAATCTAATTGATTACCACGTTAGCTTAACCAAGAACAAAAATATAGAATGGGCAGACCTAGGAGAAAAAATCACGAGATGGGAGAAACAGACAGAATTAGAACTGTCAGAACAGGGAATACAAATACAGAAGTTGAACTGGATAACTCAGACCCACCCAGCCGTGCACTTGCAGTCTAGCAAGGACAGCTGATTAGCACTCCTATTAAAGGAAGAAGAGAATGCCTTACATAATATACCAGAGACTCTCTGGTCAACAGGAAAATCAGATGTAGGACTTATTCGTACAGCGGGAGCAGTAACTATCACGCCAAAGTCAGCATTTAGACCACAGAAAAGACAGTATCCCTTAAGAAAAGATGCAGAGGCAGGGATAAAGCCTATTATAGCAGCCTTACTTAAAGGAGGGATACTAGTAGAATCTCCCGATTCACCATGTAACACACCCTTATTTCCAGTTAAAAAAGCAAATGGAGAATGGCGTATGGTCCAAGATTTACAAGCTGTAAATGATGAAGTAATACCAAGGGCACCTACGGTGCCAGACCCACACACCCTGTTGAATGATTTAAAACCTCAACAGAAGTATTTTTCTGTGGTAGACATCAGCAATGCGTTCTTTTCGATACTGATACACCCTGATAGCCAGTATTGGTTTGCATTCACATTTCAGGGGAAAAGGTATACATATACGTGACCACCACAGGGATATTGTGAAAGTCCAACAATATTCTCACAAGAAATGGCAACCAACTTGGCGGGATTCACCCCACCAAGAGGCAGTCAGATTTTACTTTATGCTGATGACATCTTGGCTGGCAGCCCCCACCCAGCAGGATTGTAGAGAAGACACCATAGCACTTCTACGATTTTTAGCCGCTGAAGGACATAAGGTAAATAAAAGTAAACTGCAGCTTTGGAAAAAACAAGTCAAATACCTGGGATATGTAATATCCAAGGAAGGTAGAACATTAGATGAGGACAGAAAAGTAGCAATTTTGCAAGCACCAAAACCCACTACCAAGAAGGAAATGATGTCCTTCTGGGGTACAACTAGTTTTTGCCGGAGCTGGATTCCAAACTATGCTTTGGAATCTGCACCTCTAACTGACCTTATATATAAGAAGCCTATGGCAGCACAGGATTTGTTACAATGGACACCAGAAGCAGAATCTGCTTTCTGCAAACTGAAGCAGTTAATAGTATCCTCATTATTTCTAGGATTACCAAACTACCATAAACGTTTTTTCCAAACTGTAGATTGTAAGCAAGATTATATGACATCAGTGTTAACACAACAGCATGGGGATAAGCAACGCCCCATTGCTTACTATTCATCACAACTAGACCCAGTGGCATGGTTCTTACCCCACTGTGTACAAGCAGTAGTTGCAGCTGCAATGGCAGTACAGGCTTCGGCCTGAGTAGTCTTATTCCACCCTCTCACTTTGAGAGTGCCTCATGCAGTCGCGATTATTTTACTACAAGAAAAGGTGGCATATCTTTCCCCTGCTAGGCATCTTTCCTGTATGACTATATTGTTGAGCCAACCTCACATGACAATTGAGTGATGCATGACTTTGAACCCTTCTACTCTGCTCCCGACCCCTGCAGACGGCACACCGCACCACTGCCTGCAGGTAATGGAGCAAAAGACACTACCTAGAAAAGATATCACGGATGTCCCCTTGGATGATGCCGATATGACATACTATGTGGATGGTTCATGCAAAAGGGGTCCTGCAGGACAGAACCTAGTAGGATATGCAGTAGTTTCTGACACTGAGATTATAGAAGCAAAACCTTTACCACACAACTTATCTGCACAGGCAGCAGAATTGACTGCCTTGACACGGGCATGTATCTTAGCAAAGGGTAAATTTGTAAACATTTTTACTGACAGCCAGTACGCTTTTTCTACTGTACATGTTTTTGCGCAACAGTGGAAAAACCGAGGAATGATAAAATCTACTGGCAAACCTATAAATCATGCACAGTTTTAGATCTTTTAGAATATATTCAGTTACCTCAGAAAATAGCCATTTGTAAATGCACAGCTCACACCAAGCAACAAGATAGGATTTCAAAAGGTAATGCGAGAGCTGATACAGCTACAAAACAAGCAAACACAGAAGTATTTCTTTTAAATGAGGAATTACAACCCTCTGAGATTTTAGACAAATGTTAAAAACAATGCAGACACTCACTACGCAAGCTGAAAAACAAAGATGGGTAAAATGAGGAGCAATTCTCGAAAAGGGGCTGCACATCTCTAAAGAAGGGAAACCGATACTACCATCTAATTTGTTTAGATATGCAGCTTTGTTGAGCCATGGGCAGTGCCATGTCTGGGGGGATGGTACAGCTGGTGAACCAGGTGTTCACAACGTACGGATTTACAAACTACTCTAAAAAAATTCTGTTTGACGTGTCAGATTTGCAACAAACATCATGCACAAGGAGTGTTAAAGCCCAAGCAAGGGAATTTCCCTACACCACCATATCCGTTTCACACTATCTGTATGGATTTCATAGAATTGAACAAATGTGAAAATAAGAAGTATTGTCTTGTCATTGTAGATTTGTTTTCCAGATTGGTGGAAGCCTTTCCAACCAAAACTCCAGATGCAGCCATGGTGCCAAAAGTACTTGTCAAAGAAATCATCCCTAGATTCGGCATTCCGGAAAGGATCTACGGTGACAATGGTACACACTTTGTAAACCAAACCATAAAGCAGTTAAGTAAGCATTTTGGTATTTCTTTAAAAAATCATTGTGCATACCATCCGCAATCTGCAGTGCTAGTTGAAAGGCATAATGTTATATTAAAAAACAAATTGAGAAAGTTAATAGCTGAGACAGGAAAGAATTGGTTGTATTGTTTGCCCCTGGCGCTGTTGAGCATGAGAACTGTTCCAACTGCAAAAGATTGACTCCTTTTGAAAAACTATTTGGAAGGGCTTATTATACATACCAGTGGAAACTTCTCATGTCCTCAGACCAGGAAGCTGATTTTACACTAGCTGAATATATGAGGAAGTTAATGAATTCTAAACATCTGTTGCAGTCAAATTCTGTTTCACATAGAAAACAGAGACATCAGAAGTGGCATTGACACCCGGAGACTGGGTGTGGATAAAAGTCATAAGGAAGAAGAACTGGTCGTCACCAAGGTGGGAAAGTCCATACCAGGTACTTCTTTCGACACCCACTGCAGTCAAGATAGCAGAGTGAGCTTCGTGGATCCACCTGACGCACTGCAAACTAGTTAAAAACTTTGAACTGGACAAAAATCTTACCTCTCCATCGGTGCCCTCAGCACAAAGTCTGGCTACAAAGGGGGGTCAGATCAACAGGACTGATCCGTCTCAACCCCAGTGAAGAAACCATTGGTGCTGAAGGTCCTATTAGGGCAGAGAGTAAGTTCACATGTCAAAAGCAAAAATGATGGAATCCAGAAAAATCCAAATACACCTACTCGGAAGAGTCGGAGAAAACAGGAATGCAGAACAATCGTTTCCTCAGAAGTATTGCATAATCATCCTGTTGACTGTACTAGTGACAATAATCTTGTTCTGGCCATTCCTTTTCCCAGCCACACAAACTGAACTGAATAAGCATGGAGAGTTGCACGTAGAGTGGCACCCAAACTTCAACACTTACCAGGCAATCAAATATGTGTATGCTGAGACCTTCAATGTTTTGAATTGCTGGATTTGCGCAGCTTTGCCAACAAAACACTGTTACTGTTAACTTCAGTCCCCCTAGGAGCCAACAAGACCTGGGAAAACATAGTCTATGATACATCAGATGTCACATCACAAGATAAAGTAGCATTGCACTTGTCTGTTCGACAGAAGGGGACTGTGTGTTTTTACAAAAATTATACAGTTCAGGTGGGTTGGAGCAATTGCAATGTGACTGTTGCCTATAGATGCTACAATAAAACTGATAGCACAGGTTCCTATTGCAACACAAGCTATGATTTATTTTTTGAACTGATGCACAAGACAACTGAAGAAGTAAAACATAATGCTGACTTCTACAAACAACTGATTATAGCTGACAAAAAAATGTTTCATCCAGAGCCAGGACATAGTAAAGTTACTACCAAAGTAGAAGATTTCTACTTTGTATGTGGTAGGAAAGCATATAAGTGGTTACCTGAGAATTGGTCCAGCAGTTGTTATTTGGGGTACCTGGTTCCGGCCATACGACACACAGCAGTTTTACCTCAGGGGAAAATTCGGAATGTTTGACGAGAAATCAAGCCTGTTAACCCAGTGGGGCAAATCAATGCGGGCTGAAAAAACCATCATGCTGTAGGCCTAGGGAAAAATGGACCGTCACATATGGACTTGGGTGATACCATCATCTCGTGGGCAGGTGTACTGCCAGCATATAGAGCAACGACATCAATCTGGGAACTGAGAAAACTGTCTAAACTTCTCTAAATAATGAGCAATGCAACCTTTTCCACTCTAGAATTGGTGACCGATGAACTGACTACCATGAGAACTGTAGTGCTTCAAAATCGCATGGCTCTTGACTTCACCCTAGCGGTGAGAGGAGGTACTTGTGTTTTAATTCAGGAAGAGTGCTGTTCATATATTCCTGACCACAAACACGAGATAGACAATCACCTTGAGGTAATTCAGCAAGTGTCGGCTATGACCAAGCCAGGACCAAATCCATTGACGGACTTTTTCCCAGAGATTGTTTTGGGGGTGGGGCAGTATCCTAATGAACATCCTGATTGCCATCTGTGTAGGAATGATCCTGCTGGTGGTATGTGTGTGCTGCTGCATTCCCTGCATGAAAAGACTGATTAAAGACTTTATAGACATGTCAGTTTCAGAAACCTTATACCAAGGTGCTGAACTTGAAGAATTGTTGAAAAATTGAAAATGCTTTCATAAGTTTAAACTGAATGACTCTCAACTGCAAATCCTGAGTAGGAAGAGGTGAGGGGAAGAAAAAAACTGTTTATGCTTATTTTGAAAGTAGAATAAAAGTACTAAAAGGGGGGCAATGTTAGAAAAATATGTATTAGCAATATGCATGCTTAATGCTTAGTGGATTTGAGGTTTAAAAGGGTTAATACATTTATTCTGTTCACACTGCATGAATCTGCACAGCTATTAGAAACTTAACAAGAAACATTCTATTTTCTGCTAATGTCAGCAAATAACAAGAAGTAATTCATTTCTACTAGTGTCATGAGACTTAACAAAGAGTTATTGATTTTCTGCTTATGCCATGAGAAAGTACACAGCTGCTAGAAGCTTTGATAAGAACACAATGGATGCTTGAAAATATAAACCGTAGTCAGCATACTTGTAACTAAGCTAGAAATGTACCTTGAATCTAGGCAAAATGTAACACATATATTAGAACTGCACAACTGAAGAATTGAAAGTTTGTGGTGGGCTAAAATAAGCCCCAAGGCCAGGTTGTTTTTCTCAGATGTTTTGTAAATCAGCAGTTATTCTCAACTAGTCAGCAATTAGTCTAATAACATTTTCTGTAGAACAATACAGAAAGTTGTGTCTAACTACGTCAGCAATAGAAGTAACATTTCTGTGTGACGTGGAAAGAACTGTATAAAAATGCCATACTAATTATTAATGTTCAGACAAACCATTCTGCCAGCATGCTTTGTCTCCTTGCTGCAAGTTAATAAAGGGTGCCTTGCTTGAACCTTACGTGAATTGGTCTTTGAAGTTTTTTCCTTTGACACCAATATACTAAAAAAATATGAATTGGACTAACTTAAAATATATTCCTCATGATGACGCACTGGAGTAGTTCAATACAACCTTTTTAGAAACAGACAGTCCTGCACCCCCTTAGAGTAAAAAGTGTGAAAACCAATCATGCTGCATGGCTAACCAAATCTACTAAAGAACTAATGCCAACTAGAGAAAAAAACGTGGAGACAGTGGCAAAAAATTAAAAAACCCTCAGACCTATTGAGATTCAAACAGCTCTGTAACCAAGTAAAAAGACTAGTATCCAAAGACAAAAAAAGATTATGATTTAAAACTTCAAACAAACCATAAGCAGAGTCCCAAAAATTTCTGGACATCTACAGAATCACTTCTAAACCCTGGCACAAAAAGCAACCCATGTCCACATCCAGACAAAACGCCTGAACAAATAGCCAATCTATTCAACTCACACTTCATAAAATCTATACTTATCACTGCTAACTTTCCACAACTTCACCCTACTACAAAGTATACTGGAAAAGCCACACTATCCCATCCCTCTTAATCCCCCTCCCTCTACTGCCTCATTTCCAGACAAATCAACAATTAATGCTTCATCCACATTCTCACCTACTACAATCCCAACATGTACTATAAAAAACGGTATTTCTCAAGCTAAAACCCAGCTCTAACACAGCAAACAAGCTTCCCAATAAATATCTAAAGGTTGCCACAGAAGCCATTGCCTACTCTGTTTGTATACTAATGAACAGGTCCATCCAGGAGTCTATGTCGCAAAACTTTGGAAAAGAGCTTTTATTTTACCCCTTCACAAGGGAGGCAACTCGACTGACATATCAAACTACTGACACATAGCCATTTCATCTCCTTTAAATTCCTTGAAAAAAACGAGGACACATGCAACTCCTGCATTTCCTCCTTAAGAATAAAATCCATTCTCCTACTCAGCATGGATTCAAACCAGGTCATAGCACTACAACTGCCTTAATATCCTTCATGGACATAGTCAATAAGGCCAGACACACTAGAAAAATCGTATCCACCAAATGTTTTGACTTATCAAAAACATTTGATACAGTATCTCACTCACTTCTAACTCAACTCTCAAATATTGGTCTAGCAATCCCCTCTCTTCACTGGTTTTCTAGTTACTTATCAGACAGACAGCAGAAAGAAAAGCACCTCTACTGGTGTTCCCCAAGACTCTATACTGGAGCCATTAATTATCTTTATTAATCATTTGCACTCTTCATTCAGTCAGAGGTCTCTCATACAATATGCAGATGACTCTACCATTGCATGCTCCGCAGACACTACATCAGATCTACAAATCATTCAATCGCCATTTACTTCCATAGAGACCTGATTATACAATAACAATTTGGCTCTTAACCCCAACAAAAACAAACTAATTTTATACCCCCCCCCCCCCAAGAAAAATACTTCTATAAACAAATCTCAGTTCACTATACTTTTCCAGAGAAGCACAAAACTTGAAGTAGTTATCCACACTAAACTGCTTGGTGTAATAATTGAGGTAAGTCTAAAATTCGACCTGCACATACAACACAACATAAACAAAACACATTAAAAACTAGGCATTTTTTACAGGCATAAATATTGCCTTTCTCTTCCCACTAAACAAGTACTTGTTACCATACTGCTTCTTTCTGTTATCTACGGTGCCCCCTTGCTTACTAACATCCTATCCTCCCTAAAAACTAAACTCAAAACATGTTATAACAAGATTGCCAAGTTCGTAGCAAATGCTAGACATTCTACCAACCACTGCAGATCTCTACACACTCTGAACTGGATTGAACTCCCACACTACTTCACCTATCTGCAATTAACTACAGCACATAAAATGTTCCAGCACTCAGACTGTCTTGTTCTAAGATCTTTATTTACTCACTATCTTCCCAATAGGTCACTTAGGTCTGAAAAACAGCACCTTTTGCAAGTCCACAAGCCAAACCTATCTGCAGGCCAACTGCTTTACTCTTGTGTTGTAGCCAGAGCCTGGAATGCCCTTCCATTAGTAATTCGTACTAGTCAGAGTCACACTTCTTTCAAAACTTTGAGTGAACACCTCTCTACTAATTGCATCTGTACTTGTGCTAAACCTCCTCCTCTTCATAACCTGCCTGACATCTTCCTCTCATATACAATGAGACAGAAATTTGAGATATGAGTAAAGTGTCTTTAGATAACTTAACTACAATTACAAATATAATTTCTTGCATACTATATGCTTTTCATATTTATTTTAACTTTTTGTAATCTTAAGAACGCATTACTAATGTTTGTCTTTGCTTTTATTTTTCATGTAAATCTTATACTGTCTGCATAATGTTATAGTTTTGTGTAATTTTTCACATTGTTAATACCGTTAAATGTTCTATGTTTTATGTGTTATGGAGCTTCTCTTCCTAGGCCTCCACTGAAAATGGGCTGTTATTGGCCCAGTGGACCATTCTGGTAAACAAATGCTAATAAATAAAATAAAATAAATATATAAAAGCATGGCCTTCTACTGACTTAATAGCAGTCACAAGTGATTTATCTAAATTTTCTGTGTCTCTGTAGATGCACCCCTACTATGACCATCCTGGGGACTTAACGCCAGTTAGGCAGTTTGCTGTACTCCATTGGTACTGGAAGGGGAAACGCACATACCCCATTCTGCAAAATCTATCATCTCGCTTGAGACACACACACACACACACACACACACACCTACCTGCAAAACTTATCTCTGTTTTCACACAGATACCATTCTGATTTTGTAAAACCTATCTATGTCTCACAGTACAGTTGTGTACACTTACCAGAAATGTAGATGTTAAGAGTGTATTCACTGTTGCAGTCATCACACTTGGGGTTATCTGCCTGCAGGTAGCCCTCAGTCAGCCCGAATACCAGAGACTTGGGATTTCTGCAACGGATGCTGTCACCTTTTCCATGACGTCAGGGGTATAAACCATGTAGCCGACGCCATTATATCAGTTTCTCTTGCCCCAGATGTCAGGAGCCCCCAAAATAGAAAGCAATTACATGTTATGGAACACTTCCAATAAAAAGTAAATACCATTGCCATAAGATATGGCCAAAAAAGAGAATAGGCAGAAAGTATAGAAAATTCATGGGGCTGGAGGGAGAGTGCCCAGGACTGCAACAGTGAATACACTCTAACATCTACATTTATAGTAAGTGTACAACAACTGTACTATGTTCTTCGTGTTTCACTGCTGCATTCATCACACTTGGGTTGATTCCCAAAGCTGAGGAAGGGTGGAGGCAGTCAAGAAGTGTTAGGGCTGGCTAGCAGGCCTTGCAAGACTGCTGTAGCAAATACAGCTCTGGATTTAGAAAAGCTAGGCAAGTGGTAATGCTTGGTAAAGGTGTTTACAGAACTCCAGGTTGCAGCTTCCAGGATGTCCCTGGTAGGGACTCCCCAGAGAAATGCTGTAGAGGTTGAGGTAACCCTACTGTAATGGGTACTGATTCCCTGTGGGGTAGGTTTTTCCTGGTGTTTGTAGCAGAAATGGATGCAGTGTGCTATCCATTTGGAGATGGTTTGCTTTGAAATGGCCTTGCCCTCTGCCCCTGTAGCAAAGCTGACTAGCAGCTGGTCAGATTTTCTGAAAGGTTTAGTCCTGTCAAGGTAGAACCTAAGCTGCCTGTGCAAGTCCAAGGAGTGCAGGATCCTTTCTCCTTTATTCTGAGGATTAGGGAAAAAGTTTGGTAAATGGATGGATTGGTTTAAAGCCACACTGGATACCACCTTGGGCATAAATGATGGGTTAGTCCTGAGGGAAACCCTGTCCGCATGGAAGATAATGAAGGGTTCCACAGCCATAAGAGCCTGCAACTCAGACACTCTTCTTTCTGAAGTGATGGCTAGAAGTAAGGCTGTTTTCCAAGAGAGGAATTTTAACTCTGCTGTAGCAGCAGGCTCAAAGGGGGGAAGCGTGAGCTTCTCTAGTACAAAGATAAGGTCCCAGGGCTGGAGTGGGAGCTCTCCTTGGGGGTCTTAGATTGTTAGCTGCTATCAACAAATGTTTGACCAGAGGGTGAGGGAAGAGGGGTGGCTCAGTATTGTAATGAGCTGAGATGGCAGAGGCATGAATCTTAATGGAAGTGAAGGATAGGCCTTTGTGGAACAGTTCTGCTAGATAATCTAGTATTTGAGGTAAGGTGGGCACGGTTGTGTCCTTTCCCTGAGACTGGCTCCAAGAACAGTATCTTTTCCACTTTTCTGAATAAAATTTCCTAGTACTAGGCCTTCTGTATTCATGGAATGAGTCAGGCTACTAGGTTCAGGGTCTGCAGCTGAGGGTGCAAAATCTGGCCCTCCTTCTGGGACAGCAGGGAAGGGGTCTGATGCAGGTGCCACGGTGGCACTGCTGTCAGACTGTGTAAAAGTGGGTACCAGTGTTGGCGTGGCCAGTCTGGTGCAATCAGGATTGTCCTTGGCCCGTCCTGTTTGATCTTCAGTAGTACTTTCTCGAGAGGAGGGGCAGAGTGGGGAGAGGCATATATTGAGACGTTTTTCCATGTAAAGGATAGGGCATCCATTTTCCATGCTTGGCTGTGGGGAGTTCTGGTGAAAAATTTGCTCAACTGATGGTTCTGGGGGGAAAGCAAAGAGGTCCCACCTCTGGTGTCCCCCACCTGTGGATTAGAAGCTTGAATGAGTTGGGTTCCAGTTTCCACTCGTGTGGGTCCATTAGATTTCTGATTAAGTTGTCTGCCAGTAAATTTTGTTTGCTTGGCAGGAACTGAGCTTGCAGGTGCACTTGATTGCTCAAGGCTGTGTTCCACAGAGCCATGGCTAACCTGCAGAGTGGGTAGGAATGACTTCCCCCCCCCTGCTTGTTTATGTACCACATAACTGTGGTCTTGTCTGTCTTTATCAAGAGTTGTCCTGGAAGGATAAGGTATTTGAAGGCTGTCAGTGCATTCTGTACAGCTAACATTTATTTTTGATTGATATTCAGGTGCATTTGTCTTGGGCTCCATTTGCCTTGACTGCATTTGCCTGCCATGTGAGCCCCCCATGTATAGTCTGATGCATCCGTTGTCAGGGTTTGGGCAGCGGGGGGGGGGGGGTTGAGTGAAAGGGAGTCCCTCGTTGTGGTAGCAGGCCTCTACCCACCAAAGGAACTCTGTCCTTAGGCAAGGAATGATAGGAATCACTATTTCCAGGTCCTGAGAATGTTGACACCAGAGACTTTTTAAGTACCACTGAAGTTTCCTCATATGCAGTCTTGCATATGGAATTAGGAGAATGCATGAGGCCATGAACCCTAGGGCTTGCTGCATTTTTCTTGCAGATAGCTGGGTTTGGGTGGCCAGTAGTTTGAAGTAGTTTGTCAAATAAACCTGTTTTTCTGGAGTGAGGAATGCCATCTAGGAAGTTGTATTCAAGCTTGCTCCCAGGAATACAATTTTTTGGCTGGGTACCAGATGTGATTTCTTTTCGTTGATGGTATACCCCAAAGTAGTTAGAAGTCTCTTTACAAATGTCAGGTGCTGAAGTAGCAAATCCTGAATGTCCGCCTGAATCAGGCAATCGTCCAAGAATGTGTAAATTTGAATTTTTCTCTGCCTGCAGTATGCAATGGCTGGAGACAGGCATTTTGTGAATACTCTGGGCGCAGTACATAAGCCAAAGGGAAGTGCAGAGAACTGATAGCGCATGGAGCCTGCCCTGAAACGCAGATATTTCCTGCAAGATTCTGTTATGGGGACGTGCAGATAAGCTTCCTTTAAGTCTAGGGTGACCAGCCAGGAGTCCTTGGCTAGCATAGGAAGCAGCTGTTGGACAGTAAGCATTTTGAAATTTGGTACCACCCGGAAGGTGTTGAGAACTGAGAGAGCCAGGATAGGCTGCCAAGAGTTTTGTTTTCTGGGCACCAGAAAAAGTCTGGAGTAGAAACCCTGTCCCCTTTGCTCTGTTGGAACAGGTTGAATAGCCCTGATACTGAGAAGAGAAATTACGTGCTTTTGGGTCTCTTGCCCACTGGTTTGGGGGGGGGGGGGTCTGGTAATCCGCTATGGGTTGGCAGTGAGTGGAAATAGAATCTGTATCCTGGGATACAATGTTTAAGAACCATCTGTCCTGGATAATGTATTCCCAGTTTTTTGCATGCAGGGTGAGTTTTCCTCCTAGGGGTGCAAGTACCTGGGCATGGCTGGGAAGGATGAAGGACAAGTCATTGTGAACTTTTTCCATAAGAGGGTGGCTTACCACTCCCTGTTTTTGAGGTGGGAACACTCCATTGTTTAGATCTGTGCATACTCTGAGGCTGTAGTCTTGGTGGTCTGCTGCCCCTGGGTTTGGACTGAGAAGGTCTGGGAGGGACTGGAAAGGACCAGTTTTTTGAAGGCCAATGCCTACTGAATCTAGGTGGCTGTACCTGGAGGAAATCTTTAACAGTTTGCACATATTTAGCTTTTTCCTCCATCTTTTTAAGAACTTCTGCTTTAGTGCCAAACAAACGTTATTGGTTTAATGCAGCATCTAGTAATTTTGCTTTGACATGGTTTGGCAAGATTTGTCCCTTCAGCCAAGCATGTCTTCTAACAGACCTAGTGACAGCAGCCCTGCAAGATTCTTCTAAGGCATCAAAACCACACTGCAAATTATGTTTTCCAACTTGGTTGCAGAATGCATTAACTCTTGTAAATCTTTATGTTCTGCACAATCAGGAATCAACATAATTTTTTGTTTAATTATTTGCATAATATGCTGCTGGTACTTTCAACATGTGAAACTGGCAATTTAAAGCCCTGATGGCAACAGTTGGAGAGGTACATACCTTCTTCCCCCATGTGTCTAAAGCCCTAGAATCCCTGTCCAAAGGGGTAGGGTTTTTGGCTGTAGTAGACTTAACACCTTTAGGTCCCTGGGAAATGGTCTCTGGATCCACAGTGGGCTTTTTAAATAGAAATTTGTGACAGTCAGGTACTCTGTAGTAACTGTCAGGCTTTCTAGGAGCTACTGGCAAAGCATCAGGGGTAAAACTGGATTCCATGAAGACATCATCTACAATTTCCAGAACAGGGGGGAATTGCTAGAGGCCTGTGCTGAGGCAAGTTTAAAAAATCCCTGAGTCTTTTTGGACTGTGGGTAGTCCTGGCACTCCCAACGGAAATGCTCTCTGAGGGTATGCAGGACTTCACAGAAAGAAAAGTCCTCTTGGGGGGGGGGGGGGGAGGCAGAGAGAATGGAATCCTCTGCATCTGAATCCTCATAGGTAGATAAGGGTATGGCCTGGTAATCTGAGGGGTCAGAGTCATCGGACTCATGATCTGTAAAATCAGAAGGAAAATCAATTCTTTGTCTTTTACAGGGGGAAGGCTGGCTTCCCCTAATTAAAGTAATAAGGTCTTCAGCCATTCTAAGCATTTGTTTCTGTGGCATGGGAGCTTGAGAATGTGCTTTGGCCGTCGGTTTCCTAGGCGAAGTGCGAACTCTGGACCTGAGAAGTTCAGTAGTTTTATATATAAGCGACATGGTCTGTTTAATATGAACATCGGAAGGTCTGAATACACCCTCAGAAGCTGGTGCCTGCGCAGCGGCTCAGGACACATATCCAAGGTAGAGACATCAGCAGGTACCATAGTTGAAGAAGCATCTCGCGGAATACCAGACTCCGAATGGGTCTCAGTAGAGGCCTGCAAATCTGTAAAAGTGGGTATCAGGGGCTGCAAAAGCGCCTCACTGAGTACCAGTGGACTGGCGACTAGCTTAACGGAAGCATTGTCGGCAGTTTTGGACCTATGCAGTCTGTCTTTATCCTTACAGTTTTTCAGAAGATCAGTAGTCGGATGGCTTATCAAAGCCATTTCGGGTACGAGAGCGAAAGAATTTAGCGACAAAGATAGTCTGACAACGAATAGTTCGGGCATTGAACAGGGCACAAAACCAACAGCAAGGAACGTCGTGGTCTGGGCCTAAACAGATGACGCAGTATGAATGTAAATCTCTGTGAGGTATTTGCTTTCCACAGGCAAGACAAGTATTAACTTTTTCTGACATTGGTTAGAGCAAGAAAAATGGATCCTCAACAGGGTACTTAGCTTTAGAAGACTTCAGGTCTGAAACTCGAATAACAAAAATTTCAGGTAGCAGCCGACCGGCACTTGCAAACTGCGTCTGCTTTGGGCTCTGCTCGGCAAGAAAAGCTGGTGTAATGGCATCAGCTACATGTTTTATATGTCCTGATGTCATGGAAGAGGTGACAGCATCCGACGTAGAAATCCCAAGACTCTGGTATTCGGGCTGACTGAGGGCTACCTGCAGGCAGATAACCCCAAGTGTGATGACTGCAACAGTGAAACACGAAGAACATACACAGTTCTGCAAAACATGTCTCTATTCAATGACTTATCTCCTCTGCACTGAAATGCATCTGGGAATAAAAAAAAACCTTGTCACACTCAGCTCTTTACCAAACTAAATCCCATTTGCAGGGAACTCCAAATATTGAAAAAGATAACCTTGTGATCATGCTCTCAACGAGTTCTCCAACTGATCTTCCAGAAAAAAGAAGTTATGTTCTTACCATAACGTTCCATCTGTGGTGTTTATTTTCATTCAAGTCATTCAATCAAAAGGTGCTTCAACAAAGTATTAGTTTAAGAGTGTGCACACTTATGCAACCAGCTTATTGTACATTTTTTTATTTTTTTATATTTTTTCCCCTAACAGATTTGTTTTTCAATTGAATTGTACAGGTTATAGGTCACATTAAAGGTGGGAAAAGTTTTGAAATGATTTATTGTGGTTTAATTTTTTTATATCACAAAAACTTGGCATTTTAACAGGGGTGTGTACACTTTTTATATCCACTGTATTTTGCAAGTTTTAGAGTGTAATTTAAGGCTGTAACCAATAGATGCTTAGTGGGGGCGGTAAGGAGCCAATCATTTAGGTACGGAAACACTCAGAATCCTTGCAGTCTCAAGTGAGCTTTTCCCACTGCCATACAGTTGAACACTCTGGGGGCCATAGAGTCTCCAAAGGGCAGCGCCCAGAATTGGTAAGGATGGTCTCCCAGGTGGAAATGAAGAAATCCTCTGGAGTGTTTGTCCATTTTTATGTGGTAATACGCATCCTGAAGATCTACTGAGCACATCCAATCATCTTTCTCCAGGAAGGGTAGGATAGACTGAACCATGACCATCGGGAATTCTGTTTGGTTGACAAATTAGTTCAGAATATTGAGATCCAAGATTGGTCTCCCAGTCTCATCTTTTTTGGCACTAAAAAGAACCTTGAGTAAAATCCGGATCCTATTTGGTCTGGTGGGACTGCTTGGCTGACTCTTTTTTGAGACCACTTTCGTATTTCTTGAGCTGCTGCTTCCCTTTGAGTAGGTGGAACATTGGGAATGTGCCTTAATGGCTTTGGGCAAAAACTGAAGGGTATGTGATAACATCTGGCTATTATATTCTGCACCCAAGAATTAATGAAGTTACGTACTCACCATAATGTTCCATGTTTGTTGTCCATCTCGCTGTTCATTCTTACAGTGATGGGTTCGGAGCTGATTCTCGGCTCCGACTCGGCCGAATACACAGCTGAAAGACTCAAAGTTGGCTCGTGGCAAGTAGGCATCCCATAACACACTGGTGTAATTCCCCAGATCTTGTTTGCTGCTACTACTAAATGAATTGTAAATAATTATATATCGATTTTCGGTTTGGCATACTTGGGAGAAAGTGCTTTTCATCGAAGAAGCACTTTCGCGTTAAGTATGCCTGTTTGTGAGACCACGCTATGGTGTGGATAAGGGAACATTCCCTTTTCCTCACTGCAGTGCGGTCTCGGAGTGAGAATATTAAAGTAGGGGGGTGTGGGGGTTGCAGGGGGGCCCCCCTGCATAAGCGTAGATTTCTCCCCCCCCCTTTTTTTTAACATATATTAACGAAATATATGTTCGGTGAATATGAATTCGGGACTTTGCACATTCGTGCATACGTCCTAGATCCATATACCAAAATATGCTATCCACAATGGAAGGAGAAACAAACTGAAGCAAGGAACTCCTGAAGGTAGTAAAACATCCACCAGGTCCACAAGGAGTCTTTGGAAGGGGGAAGGAGGGAGGGTTCGTAAAAATGAACAGCGAGATGTACAACAAACATGGAACTTTATGGTGAGAACATAACTTCTTTATGTTATGCTGTCCTATCTCGTCTTCATTCTTACAATGATGGGATAGCGTCCCTAGCACCTTTTCCCTGGGTGGCTCACAACAGTACACCTTTAAGCACCATGGAACCAAAGGAGGCCCTGTCCCTATAGGCCAAATCCACTTTGTAATGCATGATAAATGTATGAGGAATGGTCCAGGTAGCTGCTGCACAAATATTATGCATAGGAATTCTGGCCTGAAAGTCAGAAGACGTAGCCATTGGTCTAGTGGAATGAGCCTTCACCTTAAATTGTAAAACTCTGTTATTTAAGGTACAGATGAATGTAATGCAGTTTGAGAGACAGTTGGAAAAAGTAATTTTTTTAAACTGAGCTACCCTTTTTTGCGTCAGAGAAGGATACGAAGAACTGGTCAGATTTTCTAAAATCTTTTGTCCTATGCAAACAGAATCTGAGTTGTCTGTGCACGTGTAGTTCATGTAATGTGTATTCTGCCTTGTTGCTGTGATTAGGAAAAAACACTGGAAGCTAAACAGATTGATTTATGTTAGTTGAAGAAGAGACTTTAGGTAAAAAGGATGGATTAGTTCACAAGGACACCCTATCCTTATGAAATATCAAATATGGCGGTTTGATAGATAGGGCTTGCAACTCTGATACTCTTCTAGCAGATGTTATAGCCACCAGAAAAATAGTCTTCCAGGAAAGGAACTTGATGTCTGAAGATGAGAAGGGTTCAAAAGATGGTAACATCAGGTGAGCTAGAACAAAATTTAAATCCCAAGGAGAAAGGGGTTCCTTAAAGGGAGGTCTTAATAAGGAGGCACCTTTCAAGAAGGCTCTACACAACCTGTGTGACATTAAGTTCAAGGTAGAATCACCAATGTGGAAATTTGAGATTGCGAGTTGTACTCTGATGGTTGCGGCAGCTGAATCTTGTTGGAAGAGTTCCGCCAAAAATTTCAAAATACAGTGGATGGGCACAGAAAAGGGATCAATATTCCTGTTTTGAGCCCAGAGGGAAAACCTTTTCCATTTGCTAGAATACAGTTTTCTGGTGGAAGCTTTATGACAGGACATTAAGATAAGTTTAACTGTAGAAGTGAAATTGTGAAGCCTGACTAGACTGGGAGGTGGAGCAGACAAGCTGTCAATTTTAGGGTGTGGAGAGAAGTATGAAGCGCACCTGACATATGTGTCAGCAAGTCTGGAACTGGGTCCAGAGTCCAAGGCTTCTCCTGAAGATGAAGCCAAAGGAAGGTGAACCAAACATGAGAAGTCCAGTAAGGAGCAATGAGAATCATCCTGCTTCCCAAGAACTGTGCTTTCTGAATGACTCCGGGTATGAGAGGAAATGGAGGAAAGGCATACAGAAGTCCCGAGGGCCAATAGTGAGCAAGTGTGTCTCTTGGCGTCTCCCCCAGAGGGGGGATTAGGATAAAGTAGTTGCTGCACTTGGCATTCATGGGAGTGGCAAAAAGATTGCAGAAAGGCAGACCCCATGTTCAGAAAATCCTTTCCGTTACATTCTGATTGACAAACCACTCTTGAGGCATTAAAATTGCCCTGCTCAGCTTGTTTGCAATCACATTGGACTCCCCCGGAATGAGCGTTCCTATTAGAAAGCTCTGGGAAGAAACTGCCCATTGGCAAACTTTTAGGGCCTTGCGACAAAGAGGGTAAGTTCTGGTACCCCCTGCTTGTTTATGTACCAGACCACAAACATATTGTCTGACTGTATCACAATTTGTCCCTAGAGGGAGAGAGTTGTGAAGTGCTTGCAATGCAAGAAACACTACTCTCATCTCTAGGACATTTATATGCAATTGAGCCTGTTCTTACCATATGCCTTGGACTGTTCTGCCCAGATAATGCCACCCCCCCCCCCCCAATCTGGGAAGCATCCGTGGTCACCGTAGCTATAGGTTGTTGTGGAACAAAGGGTCTCCTTATGGTCACATGGCGGGAGTGTATCCACCATCTTAAGTTGTTTTTGCATGATTCCGTTATCCTGATCGAGTGAGACATGGGAAGCTCTTGAAGTGACCATTGGGAGAACAACAGCCGTTGAAGGATCCTCATGTGCATTCTGGCAAGTGGAACCAGTGTTATTGTGGAAGCAATTGTCCCTAATAATCTTAGAACTATCTTTGCTTTCACCTTGGTTTTGGGAAGAAGATAAAGTATCTGCTGAGTGCTGCAACTCTGTTGAAAGACGTGCTACCATAGAAGCGGTGTCTAGATCTGCGCCTATAAATGTAATATGTTGACAGAGCAACAAGGCAGAATTTTGAAAGTTGACCGTAATACCCAACTGAGTGCAAACGTCCAAAGTCAGATCCCTGGCTTGTTGGAGTAGATGCTTGGTGGTGGCAGATAGGAGCCAGTCGTCTAGACAGGGAAACACTTGGAATCCTAGACGCCTTAGGTGAGCCGTGACTACTGCCATGCATTTGGTGAACACTCTGGGGACTGTAGTGAGACCAAAAGGCAGAGCTCGGAATTGATAATGACTGGCTTCCAGCCGGAAGCGTAAGTACCTTCTTGATGCCCTGCCCATTTTTATGTGGTAGTAAGCATCTTGAAGGTCTATCAAGCACATCCAATCATCTTTCCCTAAAAAGGGAAGTACAGACTGCAGTGTCACCATTCGGAACTTTTACTTTTTGACAGATTAGTTTAATTTGCTTGGGCCTAATATGGGTCTCCAGTCCCCTGTTCTTTTTGGCACCAAAAAGAATCTTGAGTAAGTTCCGAATCCTATTTGGTCTGCGGGGACTTCTTGGATGACTCTTTTGTGCAGCAACTTTTGAAACTCTATAGTTGCTTGCTCCCTTAGATTGGGTGGAACATCTGGGATTTTTCTGGTCTGTGGAACAGGATTGGAGAAGAGAATGGAATATTCTCTGGATATTATTCTTAGTACCCACTTGTCTATTGTGATAGTTTGCCAGGCTTCTGGGTACACAGATAAACTTCCCCAGACTGCCTCCAGAGTAGAGCAGTCAGGCCTCCTTTCCTGATAAGGGTGTCCATGAAAGGAATCATGGTCACCTTGGTAATGCGGTCCCCTCTGCCTCTGGGGTGGTGTCTACCATTGTTACCTCCCCCTCTGCCCTGGGCAAGGAGTCACCCAGTGCATCCTGGAAAATTTTCTGGGATCTTTTGAATGACATTTTCTCACTCTTCTGACCTTTAGGATAAGATCTTGAAGGTACGGAGAAATGTACGCCAATGGCAGAGAGAGTTGTATCTTCTTGCTCGCATCGGGTGAGAGTGTCTTTTACTTTGGGTCCAAAGAGTGAGGAACTATCAAAAGGGGCATTACTAAAAGTAGACAAAGGGCTCCGCAAAATTGCACAAGCACATCCAGGAGTGTCTCCCAAGGGAAACTCCGGAACCCGCTGCCCTACTCGCTCCATCAGCTACATAGGATATCAGCCTCATGGAGGAGTTGATGATGGAATTTAATGTGGATAGTTGGAAGGAGGACCCACTCATTCACCCCCCAGCCAATGTACCTTGTAGAGCATCTCCTAGTTCTTTCAGGAAACCTCTCTGTAGCCTTGTGAAATGAGTGAGGTAGTTCAGCGATCGAAGAGTAAAGGTCGCTGAGGAAAAGACATGCTTCCCATATCTGTCCATCGTTTGAGTGTCTTTAGTAGGAGGATTAATAGATGAGGATGTCTCTGAAAGTTTCTTCTTGGTGGCTCCTGCCACCACCATAGCATCTACAGGTACCCCCTTAGTGAGGAAATCCTTTCCTGAAGGAGCTGATAAGAATTTATTTGGCCTCTGAGGGACCGGTTCCATTGCATCAGGTGACTCCCACGCCTTTCGACTGACCAGGTCCATCAGCTTATCAAAAGGCGGGGACATCCAGGAGGCTGAAGGCTGAGATCCAAAAGCCTTCAGGTACACTGACTCATCAGAAAGGGTGGTGGCCTGCAAGCCGCCCCTTTGCTTCAGGATCTCTAGAATATCTGCAAATGAGGATATCATCAGAGGACAACCGTGGGGACCCTTCCGACTCCTCGAGTTCAGTGTTTGAAGTGACGGATTCATCTGGAGAGTCTATGTGCTTCCTTTTGCAAGTTCTCGTCTGAGGTGGCTCCTCAGAAGAATATTCTAGGGAGGCCTCGGAGGAGAGGGGTTCACCCAATAGGGGATCCTGAGACTCTGGATCTCTGTTGTCCGGTGGAATGGGTGGTGTTGAGACAGTAGCAGGTGCTTTAGGAGGACGAGTGCTGGTATCCTTACGTGGAGCTGTATGGGTAGACAGCACACTCCTCATCTCAAAGGTGGATCCCACCGGCTCCAAAGACTCCCTTGGTTCCGAGGAGACAGAGGAAGCCACCAGAACCAGCGAGATCGGACCCGAGGCCGATGTAGGAGCCGAGCTAACCTGGGCTGATGCTCCAAGGGGCAGGCTCGGCACTGAAGATGATCGGGGCCAAGAATCCCCCTTGGGGCCGACTGGGGAACCCCGGCTCCCAGACTCTCCAGACGGCGCCGAGAGTGTTGGAGCAGAAGTTGGCTCCGTAAACACCGAAGGGGGTCTCTGAATCGACAGATCCACAGTAAGTGGTACCAAGCACTCCAGCTCTGAAGGTCCAGCTTGGCTTGGAGGAGGAACAACAGTGGGAATGATTGGTATAGTAGGCTCTGGAACCAAATAGCTTGGAGCCAAAAATAATTTAGTTAGCACCGGCAACCAACAGTTTGCACACCACCTGCTCCACATCATCGTCAGGTAAGCTCCTGGTGGACGTGGAGGATAGGGATGGAGAAAGTACAGTTTTGTACCTACCATAAATGTAGATGTCCGAACTGGATAGCATCTGCAGTCATAACAACTGGGTTGTCCTGTCGTCAGGCAGCCCTTCAGTCGGCCGGATTCCAAAGTCCGGGTCCGGCTTCGGCTGATGTCGCACTCCACCCGACGTCATCTCTGTTGGTCTTCGGGTATAAAAGCATCAGCCGACGCCATTTTCCTCAGTGTTTCTTGCCCCAGATGCCAGAAGCCCTCTTGCAGGCTAAAATTTGGATAGATGCCAATGTTTCCAAATAGATAGAGGTAAACACAACAATCAGCATGTATGTATATATATACAAACAAATACACCATAAAAGACTCCCCCCCAACAGCTAGCTATTAGGAGGGTAAACACCCTAGGAGTACCACAGAGGGGAAGGAGGGAGGGTAATCCTGACTGCAGATGCTATCCAGTTCGGACATCTACATTTATGGTAGGTACAAAACTGTACAATGTCCTTCATGGCTGCATCTGCAGTCATAACAACTGGGTAGAATACCATAGCCAACTAGGGGAGGAGGATAAAGGTAGATTATGGTGTGTTTAGGATCCCTTGCAGTACAGCAGTGGCAAATCCTGCTCGGGATCTGGAATATAGAGGCAAATTATAATGCTTGGCAAATGTATGCACGGAGGTCCAAGTAGCCGCCTCAATAATGTCTTTGGTTGCCACTCCTCGTAAGAAGGCTGTGGTAGTGGCTGTTGCCCTTGTAGAATGAGGTCTTATGTTTTGTGGAATTGGTTTTCCATGGAAGGAGTAACAGAATCGTATGCAATTTCCTATCCATTTGGAGATTGTCTGTTTGGAAATAGCTTTTCCTTCCCTTCCTGTTGCATAGGCTACTAAAAGTTGGTCAGTCTTTCTGCTATTTTTTGTTCTGTCCAAGTAGTAGCGTAGCTGTCTATGTACATCCAAGGTATGCAGTATTCTTTCCCCTCTGTTTTGTGGGTTGGGAAAGAAGGTAGGTAGGTGGATTGTCTGGTTTAAAGACACTCTGGATACCACCTTGGGCATAAATGTAGGATTAGTCCTCATGGATACTCTATCTTGGTGGAAGATTAGGAAGGGTTGCACTGCCATTAAGGCCTGTAGTTCCGAAACCCTCCTTGCTGAAGTAATTGCCAGCAGGAAAGCAGTTTTCCATGACAGGTGTTGTAGGTCTGCTGTTGCTGCTGGTTCAAAGGGTGAGAGAGTCAATTTTTCTAGCACAAAGTTTAAATCCCAAGCTGGTAATGGTGGTTTCCTTGGAGGTTTTACATTCTTGATTCCTCTGAGGAACTGCCTGAGCAAAGGGTGCGAAAAAACAGGTGGATCAAAGCTGTATTCTGCTGAAATAGCTGATGCATGTATCTTGATGGAGGAGTAGGACAGGCCTGAATGAAGAAGTTCGGCTAGATACTCCAGAATGTTAGGCATATCTATGTTTGACACATCTTTTCCTCTTTCCGTACTCCAAATGACAAACCTTTTCCATTTTCCAGCATAGTTCCTTCTTGTTGAAGGTCTGCGTGCTTCAAGAATAATGTCTTTTACTCTTTGGGAAAGTTCTGGATTAGCTGCTGCTATGTGATGTTCCATGCAGTTAGTTGCAACGTTGTTAGGTTTGGATGTATGATGCTGTAGTTGTTCTGAGTTAACATCAAAGGCATCAGGGTATTGGCCACATATTGTTCGAGACATGCTCCTCAGTAGTGGGTACCAGTGTTGTCTTGGCCAGTTCGAGCTATCAGGATTATCCTTGGACGTTCTTCCTTGATTTTCAGTAGTACCTTGTGTATCAAAGGAAGAGGTGGGAATGCATATGCTGTTAGGCCTTTCCAGTTGAAGGAGAGCGAATCCACTTTCCATGCTAGTGGGTGGGATGTCCTTGTGCAGAATTTTTGAGCTGGTGATTGAGAGGTGATGCGAATAGGTCTATCTGTGGCATTCCCCATTTCTTTGAGATGGTCTTGAAGATGTCCGGGTGCAGCTTCCATTCGTGGGCATCCAGTGGTTCTGCTTAATATGTCTGCTAGAGTATTGTCTTTCCCTGGTACAAATATTGCCTGTAACTGGATGTTGTAGCTGAGTGCCAGGGTCCACAGCTCCAAGGTCATTCTGCATAGGGGTATGAATGAGTGCCTCCCTGTTTGTTGATGTACCACATGACTGTGGTGTTGTCTGTCCTTATCATCAACTGGCCCTCCTTGAGAAATGGTTTGAACTTTTGGATTGCCAGTTTTACTGCCAGCATTTCTTTTAGGTTGATGTGCAGGTGAAGTTGATCCTGTGTCCACAATCCTTGCACGCATTTGTCCAGCATGTGGGCCCCCCATCCTAGGTCTGAAGCGTCTGTTGTGATGGTCTGGTTTGCTTGACTCCTGCGAAAGGGTAGGCCTGGGTTTGACTGGCACGCCTGAGCCCACCATAGGAACTCCTGTTTTAAGCATGGAATTAGTGGGATTTCTGTTTCTAGACTGTGTCTGTGTTGGGACCATAAATTCTTTAGGTACCACTGTAGTTTTCTCATATGTAGTCTGGCAAATGGAACCAAGATTATGCATGATGCCATGAAGCCCAAGGCCTGCAGTACTTTTCTTGCTGTTAACTTGTTCAGTTTTGTTAGTGCCAAGAAGTAAAGAGGAAGTTCTTTTGTTTTCTGTAGTCAGGAATGCCATTTGTTTTACTGTGTCCAATTCAGCCCAAGAAAGTCCTTGTTTGGGATGGTATCAGCCTTGACTTTTGTAAATTGACTGTGTATCCCAGTGCTTGTAGCAAGTAAATGACCCTTTGTAAATCTGTTGTCAGCTTGCTTTTGTTGTCCCCTTGTAGCAGGCAGTCGTCCAGGTATGGGTAAATTTGAATTCCCTGTAGTCTGCAATGGGCGATTACTGATGCCAGGCATTTTGTGAATACTCTGGGCAGTAGATAAGCCAAAGGGCAATGCTGAGAATTGATAGTGCTCTGATCCTGCAAGAAATCTGAGGTATCTTCTGCAGATTGGTCGAATGGGGACGTGCAGGTATGCCTCCTTGAGATCTAGAGTTACCAGCCAAGACTCCTTGCCCAGCATGGGAAGAAGTTGCTGTAGGGTCAGCATTTTGAATTTTGGGACAATGATGTATGTATTTAAGGTGGACAGGTCGAGAATTGGTCTCCAACTTTTTCCTTTCTTGGAACTAGGAATAGTCTGGAGTAGAACCCCTTTCCTTGCTCTGCTGTTGGCACTCTTTCCACAGCTCTCATGTTTGCTAACTCCATTATCTGGCGTAGAGCCTCTGTTTTTTGATTTGGAGGTAGATTTGGCATTCCTCTTTTGACTGGTAAAGTGTGGAAGTGAAACCGGTAACCTTGATCTATGGTTTGTAAAATCCACTTGTCTTTTGTTATGTAGTGCCAGTTCTTTGAAAATAAGGTTAACTTTCCGCCTAGAGGAGCTGCTATTTGTTCCCTGGTAGGCGGATTTAGGGTTAAGTCACTGTGGCTGTGTTGATGTAGTGGCAGAGGCTGTGTCTGTGCCTCTGTTGTTACCTTGCCACTGTCGTCCTCTGTAGGCACCTCCTCTGGATTGGTTTCTGTCTCTGGAACGTCTATTCCTGCCCCTTTGAAATTTTGTGGAGTCAGGAAAGGACCAATTTTTGGCAGGCCAGTTCCTGCTAAACCTTGGGGTTGAACCTGCAAGAAATCTTTGACAGTTTGAACAGATTTTGCCTTTTCTTCCATTTTCTTCATAACCTGCTGGGCAGGTGTACCAAACAAACTTGTCTTGTCCATAGGAGCATCTAGCAGTTTAGCTTTAACATGATCCGGTAAAGCTTGTTCCTTTAGCCATGCATGCCTTCTTATCACTGTGCCTGTCATGGCTGATCTAAATGAAGCCTCCAGTGCATCATAGCCACATTTTAAGGAATGGTTGCTAACCTGTTGTATGTTATTTACCATCTCTAATACATATTTCTTATCAAGAGATTCATCAGTGGTTAGTTTTTTAGTTAACTGATCAAGCATAAACTCTTGGTATTGTATCATGTGAAACTGACAGTTTAAAGCACTAGCTGAGAGAGTAGCTGAAGTGTAGACCTTTTTACCCCATCTGTCTAATGACCTTGCTTCCCTTTCAGAAGGGGTAGGGTTTTTAGCTATGGTCGCGGCTACTGCCTTGGGACCCTGGGATATAGTTTCTGGGTCTGCAAGTGGGGCCTTGTAAAGGTGGTGATGCGTATCTGGCACCCTGTAAAATCTGTCTGGCTTGGCAGGGGCTGGGGGTAAAGAATCTGGAGCGGAGCAAACATCATTGAAAGCATCATCCACCACAGAGAGAACAGGAGGTATAGCTAAGGGCCTGTGCTGTGGGAGGTGCAGAAAGGTCCTAAGTCTTTTTCTGGAGTCTGAAAAATCCTGTTGCTGCCATTGGAACTGTTCTCGCATGGCATGCAAGGTTTCCCCAAAGGAGAATTCTTCTGGTGGGGAAGCAGCTGGAATGGATTCTTCAGCATCAGAATCTTCAAAATTGGAGAAGGGAGCCTCTGGCTGGTCAGTTATGTCTGATTCATCAGCAGATTCATCAGAGGACACTGGCTCAGGGGGCTCTGCCCTAGGTCTCTTCTCTGGGGGCTGAGAGGCCCTATCTGGGTGAGATTGAGATCCTCTAATTAAAGAAATTAAATCTTCTGCCAAAGTAAGCATTTGGGAACTAGAAGAGGGCCTGGATGTGGAGGGTTTAACAGGCACTGTTATAGTAGTCTTGGCTGCTTTAGCCCTGGCGAAGGCCTTAATGGACATGGCTGCTGGAGGCCTAGCAGCACCACGTGCTGGGGTAGAGACATCCAAGGGGATGGTGTCTGATAAGTCAACCACTGTAGTGGGTAAAATTTCTGAGGTCGATTCAAGAGTTGTAGCAGGGGCCTCAGTTGTAGGAATAGGTTCAGCTGTACTTAGATCAGTTTTCTCGGTTTCGGCCGAAACCGAGACACTCGCGGTTTGCTTAACCATGGTTTCGGCCGAAACCGCGGACCGCGAGTGTCGGTCTTTATCTTTGCATTTTTTGGTAGATTGGGTAGTCGGAGGATCCGACGGCATAATGTACGCAAAAACAGAACCGAAAAACTGTTCTGCAAACTCCGACCGACGCCTAAGCGTTCGTCGGTTGAAGAAGCACAGGCCGAACAGGCTGCTACGTCGTGGGCTGGGCCTAAACAAGGCAGACAGTAAGAGTGGAAATCTTTATGAGGTATTTGTTTCCCATAGGTTAAACAATTGTTAACTTTTTCTGACATCGGCTGAGGCAAGAAAGAGTCCCCAACGGGGTACTTAGCTTTAGAAGTCTTCTCGATAGTATTCGGTAGAAGTAATCTCTGGATCCGACCGACCGGCACTTGCGAACAGCTTCTGCTTCGGGCGCCATGCGGCAAGAAAGACTGAGGAAAATGGCGTCGGCTGATGCTTTTATACCCGAAGACCAACAGAGATGACGTCGGGTGGAGTGCGACATCAGCCGAAGCCGGACCCGGACTTTGGAATCCGGCCGACTGAAGGGCTGCCTGACGACAGGACAACCCAGTTGTTATGACTGCAGATGCATCCATGAAGGACATCGAGACCTGCGCAAAATGCGAGATCTTAGTGTCGGCAAAACCGGTAAAATATCCATGGACCGGCTCCGAGAAGAGGTATCTTGCAGCTCCAGAGACTTTGGAACTGAAGAACCAGGCTTGCCAATCAATATAACATCCGATGGCTCAGAGGACTGTGGAACCGAGGAGGCAGTGGCCTTAGAAATTTTTGGTAACTTGACTGGCGGCTCCGAGTGAGCTGACTTAGCAGGTGATTGTCTCTTTTGAGGTTTGTCCTTTTTAGAAGGAGAGGAGGAAGGACTGTGGATAGCTTCCTCAAAAGTTGGCTTTAAGAGCCCTTTAAGGATCAATTTGTTTCTCCTTTCTTGTAAAACCCTGGCACTGATGGAATGACAGAATGTACAATCATCTTGTAAATGAATAGCTCCAAGGCAATGCACACATATGACATGACCATCTGTGATAGACATTTTTGTGAACACTTCTATCATTTTTTGAAGCCCAAAGGCTTATGTTCCCTCTCTTTTGGGTCTTTGGACATGATTATGATAAGACCACAATATAACAACAAGAAACGTAACCTACTAAACTAAACTACTAATCTATGGCTAACTACAGGAAACACTAAGGAGACAGATAACAAGGGGAAAAAATAGGGCCTCTAACTCAAATGGCCCTATTTCCCAGAAAAAACAACACACCAGCTACAAGCCCTCTAACTAAAAACGGGTGGAGAGCTCTCTAACTTAAATGAGCTATTATTTATATCTACAAGACACAACAACCACTACAAGGGATACAGTAAGGCCTACGAAATGATGGCCAAAAGCAGCACCAAAGAGAATAAAGGCTATAAAAATTTAGATATTACTAGTTCGAAAGCTAACTATGTAACTATAATGCAAGAAAAATACATCTACTATAATACAGAAAAAGATTACAGGTTCTAAAAGAAATCATGAAGAAAAATTTTCACAACTTAGCCACGGCCAAGAAAAGTGCATCCAACCTCTTAAAGCGGCAAATGAGATCTGGGGAATTACACAACTGCATTATGGGATACCTACTTGCCACGAGCAAAGTTTGAGTCTTTCAGCTGTGTATTCGGCCGAGTCAAAGCAGAGAATCGGCTCCGAACCCATCATTTTAAGAATGAAGGCAAAACAGGACAATATAACATCTGTTGTTGTTTGCCGGGCAGGGTGGTTCCAGATGAAAGCAATCAGGCCGCTCTTCAGGTGCCCCTCTGTCTCTGTAGGGGAGTCTTCCCGATTAGTTACTCCCCCCTCTGCCCTGGGGGGAGGGGTAAACTAAGCACGTGCGTCACGGAAAGGACCCTGGGATTTCTTGTGCCACATCCTTCCACTCTTCTGATTCTTAGAGTAGGATCATTGGGGGGGGGGGGTGGGGGTGGAAAACCGGATGCTCATGGCAGACAGGGTCTTGCCATCCTTTTCACACCTGGCTAACATGTCTTTCACCAAAGAGAGAAGAAGCTTCTACTGCAGCGTTAAGAAAGGAAGACTTAAAAGGGTTTGCAAAGTCACAAAGGCGCATCCAGGCGTGACGTCTCATGACAACGCCTGAACCCGCAGCTCTAGCCGCCCATTCGGTAGTGAGAGAGATTAACCACATGGACAAGTTGGATATAGATTCCAGGGTCGCAAGCTACAAGGCAACTTTATCATGTACCTCATCAGAAACTGCTCCTGCGAGTTCTGAGATTAGGTCTCTCTGGAGCCTAGTAAAGTGTGCCAAGTAATTCAAGGACTGAATGGCAAAGGTCGATGAGGCAAGCACTCACTTCCCTAACCTGTCCATCGGCCGAGACTCCCCCTGGCGAGCTCCTTCTTAGTGGCCACTACCACCACTATAGTGTCTACCTGTAGGCCTTTGGACCAGTGTGGACTTTCTTCTGGCAGTGACAGAATTTTGTTTGGTCGCCGGGGATTGGTTCAATGGTATCAGGACTCTTCCATGCATGCTGTATGATGAGTTGGACTAGTTCTTCTGCAGGCGGGGTCACCCAAAAAGTAGAGGGTTGAGTACGAGAAGCCTGCAAGAATATGGACTCCTCAGAGGAGGAGTTGATGGGCTTCCAGCCTCCCTGCTGTTTTAAGATTTCCAGTATGTCTCAGAAGGAGGCATCCTCAGGGGGAGACCGTGGGGACCCCTCCCCTTCATCGTACTCCATGTCTTCAGTTAAGAGACTCTTTGTGGGAGTCCACGTGCTTCCTCTTGCACGATCTCTTATGTGGTACCTCTTCAGCAGGGGCTTTTGAGGAGGACTTCGAAGAGAGGGTGCCCTGCAGTAGGGTATCTTGAGGATCTTGTGTCTGATGTCTCGATGTGGTGGGCTGTGTCAGCTGTGGTTCAGAGGGAGAATATATTTGGTACTCCGATGCCGATGGTTTGCCTACAGAGACAAGGGCCTTCTCCATCACTGGAAAGCTGGCCCGGCTGAAGAGGGTTGGGAGCCCAGAACGAAGAAGGACAATCTATGAACAGGGGTCATACCCCACTCCAATGAACCCACTCCCAAGGAGGGAGCCCCAAGAGGACTTGGTGCTGCCAAAACTCCCAGAGCCGTAGTGATTGGTGCCATAGAAAAAAATCAGAGCCACACTAGAGGTCACAGTGCCGGCAGCCCAGTCATGATCATGAGGATGGCTCGGCTCCGAATGAGTCAAAGACCAAAGGGTCGGCTCTGGAACCACAGTGAGGTCTATCAGTGGAACCAACCAAGTGGGAAGCGAAATAGGCATCAGTGTGGGGTGCCTCGATACCTGCAAGGAGGTCAAAGGAGGAGAATATACAGGAGTCCATGGAGAAAAACTCCCAACTCCTGTTGGGAGGGGAGTTTTGGAAGGTGTTGAGATCCCTCTGGCCATCAGCAGCTGATCCACAAGCCGCACCACATCCAATTCCGAGAGGCTCCTGGAGGAGTGGGTTGATATCCCCGATGGAGAAACGGGTCGTTCCAAAAAAGGGTTATATAGCTGTCCAAAGAATGGATCTGCCGTAGGGGAGTATCAGGTCCAAGGAGCAGTTTCTCCTATTGGCACTGTGGTCTCAGGATGAAGAAGATGGATAAGGAGGGGGTAAGTGACTGGTGCTGGGTGTACTATTGGTGGTGTTGAATACGATTGGACTGAGACGGAAGATATAGACATGGTCGGTACGGTGGACATTATCGCTACTCTGGCTGGTGCCAGAGGCAGTGTGACCGAAGACTGTACCAAAGTGGATGATGGAAATCTTGGAACTGAGGGTGGCACCATGGAGGGCGGTTGAGGCCCCGGTGCTGAAGTTGTTGGCGCCAATTTAGGGACTTCTGGTTTTGGCTCAGAAGGCTTTTTGTCACTAGTGTGTGGTGAAGAAGGAACAGAGTGACAACTTCTTTTAGGTTCTTTCTTTGGAGGGGTTGAGGCCTCAGACTCAGAAATAGCCTCAAAAAAAAAAAAAAGGAGTTTGAAAAAAATCTATTAATATCACCTTATTCTTTCTCTCATTTAGGGCACGAGAACTGAACCCTTTACAAATTTCACATGGAGGCTGGGTAGAGAGGTGCGGAACACCCAGGCAGTACACACATGACGAACGAGTATCCGAATTAGGCATTTTGTGACCGCATTAGTCGCATTGTTTGAAACCAACCTGCAGCAAAATTCACTATAAACCAGAAAAGACACAAGTACGCACTCTATATATCGACAGAATAGGGAAAAAAATAGAAGAGCTTTTTTTTTTTCTTAAAGAGAAGAAAGGAAAAAGGGAAAAAATACCAAAAATGGTATTTAGACTACTTCAAGAGGTAAGGGGAAAGACGGTGGAGAGAGGGAAGGCCTGTACCAATGATGGTACTGAGATTACCAAACTGGTAAGGAAAGCAAGAAAAGCACTCGATAGGAGGTAAAAGTTTAGTGACTAAAGAAATAACGACATTACAGAAGTAATAAAGAGAAAAAACTGTGAAAAGGTTTTAAGAATAATAAATGTTATAGCATTTAGCTGAGATCTGGCTTGACACATCTTGATATCTACACGGCAAATGAGATCTAAGGTAACAGGGAGAGGGGCACTATGGGTAAAGCTTAGCTTGAGAGTATTTTTGGCTGGCACAAGCATGTTATAAGGCAGACTCTGTTCCAAGGATGGAACAGACACCCATCAAGGAATGAATGAAGATTAACATCATCAGATCAAATCTCCTGCACAGACTGTGGGTCTGTACAGATGTAACTGCCTGACTCTGATGAATGTAGATATAACAATGTTCTTTTAGGCTGCTGTATAACAGTTTTCCTTACCAAACTGAGAGCTTAGTAGAGTTTTTTTTTTTTTTTACTTGAATTATCATGGGGGAAAAGTTCTTTCTTGAAAGGTAGAGTTTTCTTCTTTTACCTTTTTTTAAGGCATGTTGCCCCCCCCCCCCCTCCCCAGCCAGCACCGGGACCTAGGCAGCTGCATACATTGCCTAGTACTGTATCAGGCTCTGCTCTGAACTATGCCAGGGACTCATGTTAATGGTGGGAGGGGTGCATTTGCCAATAGGTACATGCCATAAATTTCAGCAGCTCTGGGTCAATAAAGTATTGGCAGGCCAGAGTCCAGTTGCCCAGCTTGGGGTTATCTGGGATAGCTCTGTTGAGCGAAAGCTTGACATAAAACCTGTCATACATGAACTAAGAATTGCTACACTCAATGTAGGTTCACTAACAGGACATAGATTGGAAGTGGATGACATGATGGTAAGGGGGAGGCTTATCATCATCCTAAATATTCAGGATCCAAGACGGAAGGGTAGTGCAGCAAAGCCATTTGACTTGAGGTCCAGAGTCTACTACTCAGGAGGAGGACAAGCTAAAAATGGTGTGGAAATTGTGGTGAAGGACAGGCTTCAGAAGCTAGTGAGGGAGGTCCATCAGAATTAGTGACACATTCATGGCAATCAAAGTCCAGTGCAATGACAGGGCAGTATTCATAATTTCAGCCTGTGCAGCACAGCAAGGTTTTGATAGTGATGAAAGAGTCCATTCAGTCAGTAGTTGCAAGACCTAATAAATAAGTCAGAACAACATGAATTTGTGTTGATAATAGGTGACCTAAATACACATATCGGAACAAACAGAATAGTACACGAGGAATGCTAGAGTCCACAGGGTGGTTCATCAGAAATAAAGGAGGAGCGGCTATTCTAGACTTCTGTCTATCAAATGGCCTGATGGGGACCAGCACATGCTTCAGCAAGAGAGAGAGAGTCACATGATCACATACAAAAGTGTCCAACATGCAACTCAGATACACTTCCTCCTATTAAGGATAGGGTATTGGGGAAGAGTCAGCGATGGCAAAGTCTTCCCAAGTGAAACCACTGTTTGGTATAATCAGCTGCAAGAAATATGTGGACTTGAAGAATGGAAGCATCTCAAAACAGCATTTGTGAGGACTAAAGAATGCATGTGCAGTCAAGCCAGGTATGAAAATAAAGCACATAAGAAAAGCTGGTGATGGAATGTAGAAGTCCCAGAAGTCAAAGGAAAGGAAGAGTGCAGGAAAGAGTTGGAAATAGAAAGGATTGACCAGATTAGGAAGGAATACTGGCTGGCTAGCTAAAAGAGGAGTTGTAACAGCAAAAGGCAAGGCATCAGAGGCAGTCTACAAACTTCTGGAAAGTGACTCTGTAAGCTGGCACAAAACATATCAGGATGCAAGGCAAAAAACAAAAAGATAAAGATAAGTCAAACACCCTTCATAATGGATGCCTACAGCAACCTACTCACCAGTCCACAGGACATCAAAAGCAGTTGAATGTGTACTTGCTGGAAGAAAACCCTACAAAAGTTGCACTGCCCAATACACAGCCTACAATGAAGGAAGAAAAGGAGCCCAGCACAGTAGTACTAAGAACAGCCCCAAGGAAAATGAAGTCAGGGAAAGCAGCAGGCTCAGATGACGTCACAACAGATATGATACAGATGTTTGGTGTGATAAGGCAGAAATGGCTCCAGAGGGTAGTTATAGCAGTATGGACAGCAAGGTATATCCCAGATGACTGAAGAATAAGCATATTCATGCCTGTGTATTAACAAAGAGGACATTCACAACTGTGAGAAGGACAGAGGTATCAAACACCTATTATACTGCATGAAAGTTCGGGAGAGGGTGATTCACAAACAAATACACAGAGTAGTAGAAATTAAGAGTGGATATGAGCAGTTCACATCAGAATGGAGCACAACTGACCTGACACTTGCAGTGAAACAGATGCTTGAGAAAGAGAGAGATGAGGAGAAAGTCCAACTGGGCATTTCTGGACTGAAGAAACATATGACGAGGTCCCAAAAAAACTGACTTGGGTAGTCCTGCAGTGGTCTGAAGTCCCAGAAACATTGGCAGAATTAGTGCAGGCTATGTACAAGGAACCAATGACTCGAGTGCAAACAGTGTTCAATCTCACACAGAGGTTCCCATTGGGAGTGGGTGTGCATCACGGTTCAGCTCTGAACCCACTGCTGGTTCATATTGTTGATAGACTACATTAGGAAATGGGTCAGGTCACAGGAGGGGACAAATCAGCAAAGTTGCTGTATACAAATTATGTGGAATTACAGGCAGACTCTGAGAAAGAACTGCAGCAAAAGACGGGAATGGAATGCAAAACTGTAAGTACAGATAAGAAGGTTCTAATGGCAGCAAATGGGGAAAACAGAAGCAGCTGAGAATTGATACAAAAGGAAAAATAGTGGAACAGTTTAACAACTTCAAGTATCTGGGAGGGGTGGTTAAAGAGAAGGGATGTCTGAATGAGGATGTCAGAGCTAGAATAAGAGGGGCTACAGTCAACTGGCATGGAGTGTTATGGGTAGTATATGTCAGAAAAATGCCAATAAAAGCTGAAAAATAAGGTGTACAAAACAGTACTATGACCAGTTCTACTGTATGGTACAGAAACCTGGTCAGTAAAGCCAGAGCAGCTGAGGAAGGGAGAGGTGATGGAGATGAAGTGCCTGTAATGGATGGCAGGATGCACACTGTGGGACAGACGAAATAGGGGCATAAGAGCAAAAGCCAAAGTAGCTCCACTTGCAGAAAAGGTCAAACAGAGCAGATGACAGTGGTTCAGGCATATGTGCAGAAAAGCAGAAGACGATCTGGCGAAGATAATTTGGGACAGACAAAAAAAGGCAGGAGGAAACAAGGGCATCCAGCAAACAGGTAAATGCACTGCATGAGAGAAAGCCTGCAACAGTCCAGCACAAGTGTTGAAGAAGGTAGGAGAGTGGCAGTGAATAGAGAGTGATGATGACAGTCGACACAACATCCGACCCAGTGTAGAAAATGAGAAAAAGAGAGTTGCTGATGCTGTTAATGTTGTGTCCCAAGTCATCTAGATATATTCAAAGGGTTGAATCAACAAGCTGGAGACCCCCCCAAAAGTGGAGTGGAACTAAACACTTCCACGACTATTTAAGTGATATCATTAATTGTGCTTTAATTTTATATGCGTAAGAACTTTTTTCTGTTACTTGCTCTCTCCCCTCTGATAAATATATATATATATATATATATATATATATATATATATATATATATAAAAGAAAATAATTGCATTGTTCAGAGCAAATATACCAGAATTTCTGTCCATAAACAATATGAGGGCCTGCACACTCATCTTTGTTTTACAAAGTACATTGTGTAGGATCATACCATAACAGATGCTCAAATAGATCAATGGTGCAGTTCTCCTAACCTATGGAACATATCCTGCCAAAGATACTATACTTCCAGCCTATTTACAAATGCTTAGGGCACTTTCTTCATGCACTATATGTCTGACTTGTGACCTACTGCTAGTACTTAAGGGACGTACAAGCACAAAAATCCTCAGAGCTTTCTCACTCCAGAGACAAATATTAAGGCTGATAGTCATAACAGGATAGTCATAATCATGAGAGAATAGGGAGGATGAGAAACTAAGGGATCCATCTCTGCCAAGAGGGAAAAGAGAAAGATGGAGGGAGGCTGTATATACTGCAACAATAAACTATTTAAATATCTAATGCTATGGTAAGATTTTACACAACTGTGCTAAGTTCTTCTTTAGATCACTGCTGCAGTATTTTTCATGTAATGGGACGATTCCAAAAGCTTTTAAGGGTTAGGGTGGAGGTTGAAAAAACAGAGCTGGAATCCAGCAGACCTTGAAGAATGGTCCCAGCAAAACCTACTCTGGAAAGGGCATCTATTTTGTAGTGTTTTATAAAGGTGTGAATACAATACCATGTCTCTAGAATGGACTTAGAATCTAAGCCTTTGAAGAAGGCTTCTGAAGAAGCCATAGCTCTGGCAGAATGGGCTTTCATGTGTTCCTGAAGGAATTTGAAACAGAAAGAGTAAGACGGATAAAAATTGCTTGCTTTTACTTGTAGAATAAACCTTTTTCTTTAGTAGCAGATACAAAGTTGGGTCAAACATTTTATCATTTTGACCTTTTTTAGATAGAAAGTACAGTTCTGTAAAATCTTACCACAATGATAGATGTCTTTCCCTTCACTGATGCAGTATTCATTACATTAGGGATTCCTTGCCATGGGTGGTCTACGTCCAGCCACTATACCAAAGTCTTCAGGTTGCTTTAAGGTATGCTGTACATCACACATGCTCCTCCTATAGCATAGGGCATAAAGGTGACTTCCAGACATACTATCTTCAGAAGTGACAGCCCCAGTAGGCACGCCAGTTCAAGGAAAGGAGAGGTAATCAGTACATCCAGAAGAGAAAAAAATGGGGCAGAGGGAGGGAGTGAATATTGCAACAGTGAAGAAAAAGGGCATCTACTGTTATGGTAAGATTTTACACGACCATACTACGTCCTTCCATATCACTGCTGCAGTACTCACTACATTAGGGAGAGTGCCAAAGCTCAGGAAAAAAACTCAGGAAGAGGAAGAACGAGTAGAGCCCTCTAGGAAGCCATGAAGGATGGCCCTAGCAAAACCAGCCCTAGCTCTGGAGATTCCATCTATCTTATAGTGCTTGGTAAATGTATGTACAGAAGTCCAGGCAGCTGCCTCAGGAATAGAGTTTGTATCCAAACCCTTGAAAAAAACTCCAGAAGTAGCCACAGCTCTAGTAGAATGAGCCTTAACAGGAAAAGGGAGGTTGTTACCATGAAAACAATAACAAAGAAATAGCTTTAGAGATGCAAGAAGAAACAGTTTGCTTGTATACAGGTATACCTAGGGATCTAGGATGAAAAGAAGCAAACAGCTGATCAGATTACCTAAGAGTCTTAGTCTTATCCAAATAAAATCTGAATTGTCTATGCTCATCCAATGTGTGCAGCACTCTCTCCCTGGTAGACTGCACTGAAGGGGAAAAAGTGGGCAAATGAGTAGACTGATTAAGAGACAACTCATTAGCCACTTTGGGCATAAAAGAAGGATTAGTATGCAAGGACAGTCTGTCCTTATGAAACACCAGAAAAGGAGAACAAGCTATAAGGGCCTGAAGCTCAGACACCACTCTGGTAGAAATAAGGGCCATAAAAAGGTACAGTCTTCCAAGAGAAGCAGCAAGCTCAAAAGGAGCCAGAGTCAATTTTTCCAAAACAAAATTAAGATCCCAGGTAGGAGGAACTGGCTTCCTGGGAGGCCTAATATGAAGGATGCCTTTAAGAAATTGTTTAGCTTCAAGTCTAAAAGCCAAAGGAGAAGAAAAAGGCAGACAGAGATAGCTGAGAAGTGGTCCTTAACTGCAGAAACAGCCAACCCAGCATTGAGAAACTGACAGGAAAGAACCAAATGAGCATCCACGGGAAGTAGATCCAAGTTACGAGAAAGACACCAAACAGACAACCTCTTACATTTGGATAAGTAGGATTTCCTAGTAGTGGGTTTCCTGGCCTCCTGCAGGACACTAAGCACATCCACAGAAAAAAAGGTGCCTATGTGGAGTCAAAATCTTGTCACCCACAGTGTCAGCTGAAGAGTGGACAGGTGGGGATGGATGAGAGATCCCTTATCTTGTGTGAGAAGGTCTACCCTGTGAGGTAATTTGTGATGACTGCCCTTGGCTAAATGCAGAATAGGAGGGAAACAATGGTGTCTTGGCCATAAAGGAGTCACCAGCAAGATTTTGTTGAATTCTGAACATGACTTTTGGAATAAGGGGAAGACGATAAAGAAGCATCCCCTTTTAAGAAAAAGATAGGGTTGCCACCTTCCAAACCAGAGGACATTGGACTCTAGGATAAAAAAAAAAAAAAAAAAAGAGAGGAAATTGTCTGTTCAGAGAGGAGAGGCAAATAGATCTATTTGGGGAGTACTCCACTGGTGGACAATGTCTAGAAACACATCCCTGTGAAGCATCCATTCATGGGACTGAGTTAAGGACCTGCTCAGAGTGACTGCCACAATGTTTTGACCTGAGGGAATGTAAACTACCTGAAGAGTCACTTGGTACTGGACAGCAAAATACCACACCAGGAGTGCCAACTGGCAAAGATAAGATAAGATCTTGTACTGTGGCATTGTCTGCAAATAATCTGAGATGTCCTGGGGAGAAAAAAAAGATAAAAAGCCTGAAGCTCCTGTTGAAGAGCTCACCTCTTTGACACTGATGTGCTCTTTCTGTTGAAGAGGCAATCACACCCCCTGCACCTTTTGGGAGCCAAAAACTACTTCCCATCTCACAACTGAGGCATCTGCAAACAGCTCCTGAGAGGGAAAAGGGGGATGAAAGGAGAGCCCTGGGTTTCGAGACAACGGCTGAACCCATCAGTGAAGTTCCTTCTTGATACAAGGAAGAGAAGGAACTACAAAGTCTAGGGGATGCGTTGAAGCCAAACAGACTTCAGAAACCACTGTAACGTCTTCATGTGGAGTTTGGCCAAAGGGTGCATAGGGATGGTGGATTCCATGAACCCTAAAGCTCTCAGAAACTTCCTGGCTGTGATAGAGGCCAGAAGAAGAGTTTGAAAGAAGGAAATGAGTGCCAAGACTTTTGGAGGAGGCAGAGATGCCAGAATAAGCACCGTCTGAGTCCTACACCCCCAAAAAACATGGTCCTGAAAAGGAGTCAGAAAAGACTTTTTGAAATTTACTGTGAACCCCAAGTTTTGCATAAGGTAAACGGCAAAATGAAGATTTAGTAGAATCTCTGGAGAGGATGTCTGAAAAATGTCGTCCAAGTAAGGAAATACTTGGATCCCCTGAATCTTGCAAAAAAGCAATCACAAGAGCTAGGTATTTGGTGAATACCCTTGGGGCAGTAGAGAGGCCAAAGGGCAAAGCAGAGAACTGAAAATGCCAGGAAACAGAGAAACGTAAAAACTTCCTGAAAAGGGGATGAATAGGGATATGAAGATAAGCATACTTGAGATCCAGGGGAACTATAAAAGTCTGAGGAAGCATGAAAGGGAACAAAGACTGAAGGGATAATATTCAAAAGGAAGGAAACCAGAAAAATATTCAGGGGAGAAAGATCCACAATGGGTCTCAAGTGCCTTCTTTCCTGGGGACCAAAAACATTCTGGAATAAAACCCCTTCCCCCTTTGAGCAGCTGGAACCTCCTGAATAGTTCCCCATGTCAAAAGATCCCAAAGCACCGCTGAAAAAAAGCTCAACTCTTCTTGAGGTGGATCAGGAATGCAAGAAGGGGGAGAAAAGATTTCCAAACCATACAATACCCTTGGCAAAGGGATGGAAAGAAAGTACAGTTTTGTACCTACTATAAATGTAGATGTCCAACAGATATGCAACTGCAGTCATAACATATGGGTTGCCCTGCCTCAGGCAGCCCTCGGTCGGCCGAATTCCAAAGTCTGGGTCCAGCATCGGCTGGTGTCGCCTCCTCTCCGACGTCACAACGGCTGGAGTATAAAGGCATCGGCCGACGCCATCTTCTTCAGTGTTTCTTGCCCCAGATGCCAGGTGTCCTCCTAGGAAGGCTAAATTTGGTAAATGGATAAAAATAATCCAAACATGCACAACAGTAATAAACAGATACACCATAGGAAATACCCCCAGCTAATGGGATAAGGGGTAGGGACCCAAAAAAAAGAAGGATACAGAGGGGTAGGAGGGTGGGAAAATCCGACTGCAGTTGCATATCGATCGGACATCTACATTTATGGTAGGTACAAAACTGTACTATGTCCTTCAAGAATGCAACTGCAGTCATAACATATGGGTTGAATACCATAGCCAAGCTGGGGGTGGATGGAACTATGATAAGGATGGTGTAGCTAAAATCCCCTGCAGGACTGCCGAAGCAAAGCCTGCTCGGGATCTGGAGTATAAAGGCAGGTTGTAGTGCTTGGTAAATGTATGCACGGAGCTCCATGTAGCAGCCTCTAGAATGTCCTTTGTTGCCACTCCTCTTAGGAAAGCTGTGGAAGTGGCTAAAGCTCTGGTGGAATGTGGCCTAATATTGGGAGGCACACCTTTTCCATGGAATGAATAGCAGAATCTGATGCAATGCCCAATCCATTTTGAAATTGTTTGTTTGGAGATTGCTTTTCCTTGTATTCCAGCAGCATAGGCTACAAACAGTTGGTCAGACTTTCTGGTGGCCTTAGTTCTGCCCAAGTAGTAACGTAGTTGTCTGTGTATGTCCAAAGTATGCAGTAGTTTTTCCCCCTTGTTTTGAGGATTGGGGAAGAATGTAGGCAGGTGAATAGCTTGATTTAGAGACACCCTGGAAATAACTTTTGGCATGAATGTAGGATTTGTTCTTAGAGAAACTCTGTCTTGATGAAAAATGATGAAGGGAGGCACTGCCATGAGTGCCTGAATCTCCGAAACCCTTCTTGCAGATGTGACCGCCAATAAAAAGACCGTCTTCCATGAAAGAAATTGAATTTCTGAAGTTGCTGCTGGTTCAAATGGAGGAAGAGTTAATTTTTCCAACACATAATTGAGGTCCCATGCAGGTACTGGCTGTCTTCTGGGAGGTTTGATATTCTTTATTCCTCTTAGAATCTGTCGTAGCAGAGGATGTGAAAACACTGGAGGGTCACAGTTGTATTTTGCTGAGATTGCTGAGGCATGAATCTTTATTGAAGAGTATGAGAGTCCAGTATGAAATAGTTCTGCCAAGTATTCTAATATCTGAGGTATACTCGGTAATGTTGTGTCCTGACCCCTGTTGGCATTCCAGATGCTGAATCTCTTCCACTTGGCCGAATAGGTTTTTCTGGTGGAAGGTCTGCGTGCTTCCAGCAAGATCTCTTGAACTGATTTGGAAAGAGAGCTAGGTGGAGAAATCATGGTAGTCTCCAGGCTGTCAGGTGTAATGTTTTCAGGTCTTAATGTACAGTCCTGTAATTGTGTTGTGTTAAGAGCAGGGGCCATAGGGTCAGAGGCCATGGTTTGGTCCGAGTTATGGTCAATAGCAATGGGTACCAGTGTTGCCTTGGCCAGTCTGGAGCTATCAAGATGCCTGTTGGTTGTTCTGCTTTGATCTTCAGTATCACCTTGGTCAGCAGAGGCAGAGGAGGGAATGCATAAATTTTCAGAGAATTCCAGCTGAAGGAGAGAGCATCCGTTTTCCAGGCTAGAGGATGGTGAGTCCTTGTGCAGAACTTTTCCAGGTGATGATTTAAGTGGGAAGCAAAGAGATCTACGTCCGGTCTTCCCCATGTCTTCGTCAGTTGAGAGAAAATGTGAGGGTGCAGCATCCACTCATGTGGATCCATAAAATTTCTGCTCAGCTGGTCCGCCAGTACATTGTCCTTGCCTGGCACAAACTGGGATTGTAAATGTATCTTCAGGCTCAGAGATTTTGCCCAGAGAAGCATTGTTAGTCTGCAGAGGGGATAAGAATGGGTGCCCCCCTGCTTGTTTATGTACCACATGACGGTGGTGTTGTCTGTCCTTATTAAAAAATGCCCTTGTTGTAGTGATTTTTCAAAAGTTTCGATTGCATGTATCACTGCCAACATCTCCTTTTGGTTTATGTGCAGATGCCTTTCCTTTGGCATCCAAAAACCTTGAATGCATCTGCCCTCCATGTGCGGCCCCCATCCATGGTCTGAGGCGTCTGTTGCAATCGTTTGGCCTGCTTGAGGTCTGTTGAAAGACATGCCTTTGTTTTGCTGACTGGCTTGAGCCCACCATAGGAATTCCTTTTGCAGACATGGAATAAGTGGGATTATGTCCTCTAGGCTTTGGTTGTGTTGAGACCATAAGTTTTTTAAATACCACTGCAACTTTCTCATATGAAGTCTTGCCAAAGGTATCAGAAGGATGCAAGATGCCATGAACCCCAGGGCTTGCAGGATTTTCCTTGCAGTCAGCTGGGAGAGTTTTGCTAGGCCTTTGAAGTACTCTGGTAAATGCTGCTGCTTTTCCTCCGTGAGGTAGGCCATTTGGTTTTCTGTGTCCAGTTTGGCTCCTAGAAAGATAATCTGTTGGGATGGCAGTAGCTTTGACTTTTGAATGTTGACTGTGTATCCCAAGGCCTGCAGTAGAGGCATGACATAGTCCAAATTTTCTTTTAAGGTTTGTTTGTTGTCTGCTTGTATGAGGCAGTCATCCAGGTAGGGGTATATTTGAATCCCCTGCAGTCTGCAGTGTGCCACTACTGAAGCCAGGCATTTTATGAACACTCTGGGCGCAGTAGATAAGCCAAACGGCAATGCTGAGAATTGATAATGCTCTGTCCCTGCAAGAAATCTGAGGTATCTTCTGCAGCTTTGTCTGATTGGGACATGCAGGTATGCCTCCTTGAGGTCCAGAGTGACCAGCCAAGACCCCTTGCCCAGCATGGGAAGGAGTTGCTGCAACGTCAGCATTTTGAACTTTGGCACCATGAGAAAAGTGTTTAGAGTTGACAAGTCCAGTATGGGTCTCCATTTGTTTTCTTTTCTTGGAACAAGGAATAGCCTTGAATAAAATCCCTGGCCTTGCTCCTGAGGAGGAACCCTTTCTATTGCTTTTATACTTAACAGCTTGGAAACTTGAGTGAGCGCCTCTGCCCTTTGATGATGTGGCAGGTTTGGCATGCCTTGTCTTACTGGTAATGTGTGGAAGTGGAATCTGTAACCTTTGTCTATCAAATCCAAAATCCAGTTGTCCTTGGTTAAGATATGCCAGTTTTGAGAGAATAAGAATAATTTTCCGCCCAAAGGTGCTTCTCTTTGAACCTTTGTAGGCGGTAGGAAAGTCAAGTCATTGTGATTGTCCTTGTGGTGCAGCTGAACTGTCTGCGCCACTTCTTTGATTTGGAGGTTGCCATTGGCGGCCCCTGTAAGATCCTCTGTATTGCCCTCTACCTCGGGCACGTCTGCTTTTACCCCTCTGAAACTTGTCTGAGCCAGGGAAGGACCAATTCTTTGAGGGCCAGTTTCTGCTGAAGCTGGGTGGCTGAACCTGCAGGAAATCCTTGACTGTCTGTACTGACTTAGCTTTTTCCTCTATGGATTTGAGTACATCTTGTGCATTAGCACCAAACAGCTTCTGTTTTTCCAGAGGTGCATCAAGTAACTTTACTTTAACATGGTCAGGCAAAGACTGATCCTTTAACCAAGCATGCCTACGTATCACAGCCCCAGTCATAGCTGCCCTACATGAAGCTTCCAATGCATCATAACCACAGTGAAGAAAATGGTTATTAACCTGCTGAGTGTTATGTACATGATTCTGCAATGCCTTTTTATCAATAGGCTCAGGAGAGGCTAACTTTTTCTGTAAATCATCCAGGAGAAAATCTTGGTACTGAAACATGTGGAAAAGGCAGTTAAGTGACCTCATGGCTAGGGTAGTAGAGGTATATACTTTTTCACTCCATCTCTCCAGGGACCTTGCTTCTCTGTCTGCTGGCAGAGGGTTTCTGGCAGAGGAAGTAGCCACTCCCTTGGGGCCCTGTGAAATAGTTTCTAGATCCACAGAGTGGGCCTTAAAAAGGTGCTTGTGAGTGTCAGGGACCCTATAATATCTGTCCGGCTTGACAGGAGCAGGAGGAAGAGAATCAGGGTTAGCACTGGAGTCAGAGAAAACATCATCCAAAACATCCATAACAGGTGGAGTAGCCAAAGGTCTGTGCTGGGGAAGCTTGAGGAAGGTACGTAGCCTTTTCCTGGAGTCAGAGAATTCCTGACCCTGCCATTGAAAATGTTCCCTCATGGAATGCAGGACTTCACCAAAAGAGAAATCCTTTGGAGGGGAGGCAGAGGGAATTGATTCCTCAGCATCAGAGTCCTCGTAGGCCTGGAAGGATTCTTCTTGGGTATCAGAATGCTCAGAATCCCCAGAGGCTTCATCCGAAGAGAGGTCATCCGCCTGCTCAGTTCTAGGCCTTTTCTCTGCAGGAGGTTGAGAACCCCTGTCCGGATGAGGCTGATTCCCCCTGATAAGGGAAATAAGATCTGCAGCCAGAGACATGATCTGCTTATCAGATGAAGGGGCCTGGGTAGCAGGCTTAGGATGGGCCTTGGCCTGACTGGCGGCCTTAGCACGTGCAAAGGCTTTGATGGACATGGATACAGGGGGCCTAGCAGCCCCACGTGCAGGCGTAACCTTGTCCACAGAAATGGTGTCGGGTAGATCCAGAACTTCGGCTTCTGGAGGAAAATCAACAACCGGCACCGGAGAGATCTCTGAGACCGAAGGTCGTGTTAACGCTGTGTCGTCGGCCTGGAGCGGTGGATTTACCACTTCCGAAGGGACCGGAGCACTAGCAGAGGGTTTAGGAGTAGCATCGGTAGTGGACGCGAACCGAGGGTGTTGGTCCCGGTCCTTGCGATTTTTAGCAGATTGGGTTGTCGGTTGATCCGACGGCATGATATACGCAAAAGATTCACCGAAAAAGTTCTCGGCGAATTCTGCCCGGCGCCTGAGAGTGCGCTTATTAAAGCAAGCACAGGCCGAGACGTCATGGTCTGGGCTCAGGCAAGGAAGGCAGAGAGAATGGAAGTCCTTATGAGGTATTTGTTTACCACAAGACAAACAATTATTAACTTTCTCAATTTGTTCTGACATCGGCTGAGGCAAGAATAAATGTTCCCCAACGGGGTACTTCGCTTTTAGATGACTTCGGTACTGAAAACTCAGGAGCTGACCGACCGGCACTTGCGAACTGCTTCTGCTTCGGGCACCGTGCGGCAAGAAAGACTGAAGAAGATGGCGTCGGCCGATGCCTTTATACTCCAGCCATTGTGACGTCAGAGAGGAGGCGACACCAACCGACGCCGGACCCAGACTTTGGAATTCGGCCGACCGAGGGATGCCTGAGGCAGGACAACCCATATGTTATGACTGCAGTTGCATTCTTGAAGGACATCCCAGGAATCTTGGGTTAAGCTTAACAAGCCAGGGAGAGACTGAGAAATATGGAGAGAAAGAGGAAAGTGGCTGGGAAGAATCAGGTACTCAAATAGCACCTGGTTTATCAGGAAAGTAAGGCTTCTGAGCAGGAGGGGTTTGTGTAGAGTTAGCCGGGGGAACCCTACCACCCTTCTTGCCTTTAGGAGGAGGACAAGATTGCCTTCTAGCAAATGCTGTTTTAGTAGTACAGCTTCTCTGGAGCTTAAGCACTGGTGAAACAAAAATATGTTTCAGATCCTGAAACTCCCTGCCTTTCTCCTGCAGGGACTTGAACAAATCAGCTGAAGCACCAAACAAACATTTATTGCTCAGAGGAGCCTCCATCAACTTAGCCTTAACATCATCAGGCAGAGGTTGAAGCCACAGCCAGGAATATCTCCTCAACACAGAGCCAGAAGAGCAGCCCTAGAAGAAGCACCTGCTGCATCATAACTACATTTAATGGAATGGTCAGCTACCTGGGAAGAAGCCACTAACACATACAAGGCAGAAGTCTTTCCCTCAGAATCAGGAAGGTCAGACGTAACCTGACAAGCCCGTGAAAGGAGAGCCAAAAAATATTTGGTCATATGAGTCTGATATGAACAGCCCGAAAAGCTAGGGTGGCTGAAGAAAACCTTTTTACCCAGCCTTTCCATGGTACAGTTGTCCTTATCAGAAGGAGAAGTTTAGTTGAGGGCACTAATTTAGAAGGCTTATCGGTTAACATAGAGACCATCAAAGGGTCAGCACAATACCACTTGTAAACAAATTTGCAGTTATCAGGCATTTAAAAAAAAAAAAAAAAAAAAAGGTCTGTTTTTTAGGAGCAGGGGGCTGAGAGTCTAGGGCATAAGAAGCAGAAGAGAAAGCATTCAATAATGCAGCCAAAATAGGAGAAACAACAGAGGGTCTGGGGGACTCCATTTGAAGGAACTCATAATATCGCCTCTGCACTTCAGACACTTGGAAATAATCCCATTTAAAGAACTCCATCATCCTGGCAATGGTATTCTCCAAAATAAATCTCCTCAAAAGGGAATTCAGGACTGGTAGACTTCTCTTCCTCAGAGCCATACTCCAGAGAGGAAGGAATCTGGGTGGAATAGGTCAAGGATTCCTTGTCCGAATCCTTATCTTCTTCAGAGGAATACTGATCCTTAGATCTCTTGAGAGGTGAAGATGACCAAGGAGGAGGTGGGACAGAGACCCCCTGAGGAGGCTTAATCCATAAGAGCATTGAATAAGCCCTGCGTAAAATTCTGCCATTCACTTTGAGAGTCCTTAGAAACAGAAGAAACATGTTTTGTTTTTTGCTTCTTTTTAAGGGGACGTCTGTCTTATGAAAGATAGAAGGCTCTGAAGTCAGTCTACATGCAATAATCCTAGTAAGGACTTCCTCCTTCACCAGTATTTGTGGAACCCCTCTAGGCCTTTCAGTGATAATCAGCCATGGTTCCCCCTGAACGTTCAAAATGGATGTCTGCAAGGCCTCAGAGGACGTGCAAGCAGCCGGATCCACGCCACCCACGAACCAGTCATGGCGGTAGAATCCAACTCAGGAACCAGGTGAACCTCTGGGCTTTCATCAGCCTTAAGAGAGACGTCTAATACAGAATGCACAGCTGAAGAATCAAACCTGACTTTTTTTAGCGTTCTTCGAAAACAGCTGACCCACAGGTCGGGAAGTACCCTCCAAAGAGACTTTCACTAAGAGCTTTAGTCGCTGGTTTTCAAGATAAATAGCAAGGGAAGAAAGACAACTATGCAAGGTCTTTGGAACAAAAGCCAGACAAATAGTACAAGATGTATGATAATGAGAAGCACCTAAACAAACTAAGTACTGCTTGTAACTGTTTTTATGGGGAATATGTCTCCCACACTGGCATTTACCCTTTCTAGATGACATGAAACCACACAACAATATAAACATAAAAGCAAAAAGGTAAGCAGAAAATCCCAACGGGGTACTTATCTGAATAACTAGGCACACCAGCAATGACTCGAGCGATCAGTCAGATGATTACAGATGGTGTTTGGACTAGCAGCAAAGTTCTGAGTATGGCACATTCAGATGTCACCTTTATGCCCTATGCCACACAGAAAGCATTTGTGTGATGTACGGCGTACCTTAAAGCAACCTAAAGGCTTTGGTATACTGGTCGGATGTCGGGCTGTCCTTGGCAAAGGAACGCTAATATAATAAATACTGCAATAGTGATATGAAAGGACATCCTCAGTTGTCTGTTGGCATCTACCAAGTGAAGATATTTTTATTTTAAGGATTGGAAAAGAATGAGATGATGATGGATGGACTGGATTAGAGAATTCAGTAACAACTTCAGGCATAAAGGATTAGTTCTGAGGCGAATCCTGTCCTTGCAGAAGATGAAGAAAGGACAGCACATAAAAACCTGCAACTAAGAAGCTCTCTTGGGTGAGGTTAAAGCAACTAACAACACTGTTTGCAAAATTAAGAAATTCAAGGAAGTAGAAGCAGCAGATACAAAAGGAGAAAAGAAAGTTACGTACCTACCATAATTACAGGCACTTTCACCTGTCTGTCCAATATGACATATGGGGCCATGTGTCTCTACTTGGATCCAATCTGGCCAAATTAATGCTCCAGCCTCAACTTCTTATAATGCCCTGCCCCCCCCCCCCCCCCCGCCGACTAACTGAGATTGGTGCTAGAACCTGAAGTGTATTTGCACTGCCCTTGATACAGGAAGAAAGGTCTTTTGGGTCTTACAGACCAGCATAGGGAAAGAGGACAGGCCGTCATATCAGGTGGACTGGGATGAATGTATCTTGCTATATTTTTGGCAGTTTGGGAAGAACACTGGAAGAAGTACGGGTTGTCAGAGGTTGGTCTCAAACCACTTTTGGGACAAAGGAGAGGTTAGCTCTCAAGGTAACCCCGTCTTTATGTAACACAATGTAAGGAAAAACAGGAGAGAGGGCTTGTAGTTCTGAAGTCCTGTTAGCCAAAGTGACAGCCACTAAAAAGATAGTTTTCCAGGAAAAGAGTTAACTCAACAGATGCTGCTAGCTCAACTGGAGCTTTGGATAATGCTTTCAAAATAAAATTTTAATCCCACTGGGATGTGGAATTCCTTATGGGTGTCCGCAATTGGAAGGTACCTCTAAGAAAAGCTTTACATATTTTTTGAGAAGCCAGGGAAGAGTCCTGAAAGTTAGTGTGAAAGAATGAAATAGCTGGCAGCTGTACCTTGACGGTGGATAAGCTAGAATCAAAAGAAAATAAGGACAACAAAAACCATAGCACACCTCCAACAGAAGCCAAAAATAATTCTATATTCTGAAATTCAGCCTTTAATAGCAAATCTTATCCAATTACTGTAATAGACTTTACATGTAGTGGCCTTCTTGAAATCTGTGAGGATGTGGACCACATCATAAGAGAGAGATACATCCCTTGCCATCACAGGAAATGGTGAAACCAAGCAGTTAACTATGGATTGGGAACATCCAGCTCAAGCTCCCAGGAGAGATAAGTGATGAGAATTAGAGAGGATCTAGGAGCCAAAGGACCTCCTTCTGGTAAGGTATGAGAAGGGAAACAATATCTGTCTGGGACATAAGAGGGCTATGAAGATGACTGTGGTCTGGCGCTAATAAGCTTTCTGTATGAACTTGGTCAAGAGTGGAACTGAGGGATAAGCTAAAGTAACCATGGTGGCCAACGATGGGGACAGAGTACCCCTGGGGTTCTGTTCTCAATGAGGTACAATGGGAAAATAACTGCTGCAGCTGGTGTTCTAGAGAGTTACAAATAGATCCCAGTAGGGTGTGCTTGAGTGACTGAAAATTTCCTTGGCAATTGCTGGATTCAGGGACCACTAGTGAAATAACTGGAGGATCCTGATGAGTCTGCCCACTAGATCAATGAATTTCCCAAGGATCTGTGTGTTGCTACTGGAAACTGGTGAGAGGCCATTGTGCATTGTCTCACACTCATAGCCTTGCAACAACGTGGATAAGATCTGATTCCTCTTTACTTGTTTGTTTACCAAACTATTGTCATACTGAATTTTTATATGTTTATCACTCCTGGAGGAACACAGTCCTGTAATTCCTGCAACACAAGGAGAACTACCATAATCTCCAGGACATTTATGTGAAGCCAAGCCTCTGATTATGACCAAAAAACTTGGATCATTCTCCCTCTGAAATGCCTGAACCTGGGGAAGGAATCTGGAAAAGCCTACTTGAGGAGAACAGCAAAGAATGAAGTCACCACTTCAAATGAGTTCTGCATAACTAAGTTAGCAGAATGGACTGAGATATGGAATTGTACTTCTGACACCAGGGTAACCGGAGCAACCAATGTAAAATCCTCATGTGGCAGTGAGCAAACTGCACTATCACTACTGATGATGCCATGAGGTCCAAATCTCTCAAGACCAACCGTGCCAGAGGGCAAGCAAACTCCAGAGTATTTTGTATTGTAGTCCTCAAGGATGAAATTCTGTCTGTGGAACAGGGACTGACATTATATCAGTGTTTAAATGATGCCCCAGAAAGACTAAACTCTGAGAGGAGTTTAGATTGGATTTCCCCAGATTGACAGAAATGGCTAGAAAAAAACAAAGATGGAACAGATAATCCCTTGCTTGTAGAGCAGGCTCCCTGGAGGAGACAGCCAGAAGCAAGTTATTCAGATAAGGGAAAAATCTGGACTCCTACAAGATGTAGATGAGCTGCTACTACCGCCATGCATTTGGTTAACACCCTGAGGTAAGACTAAAAAGCAGGGCTCTGAATTGGTAATGACCGGCTCCTAAGCAGAAGTACAGAAACCTCCTGGATGCCTTCTTTATTTTTATGTGAAAGTAAGCATCTTGCAGATCTATAGAGCACATCCATTCATTCTTCTGAAGACAAGGAAGAATTGATTGCACTGATACAATTAATTAGTGGGCATTTTTGATGCAGTTGTTTAGAAAACTTGGGTCCAGGATGGGCTGGTTGCCATTTGTTTTCTTTAGAACCAAAAAGAATTGTGAATAAAAGCCTGCCCAACTTGTTCTGGTGGGACCTCCTGGATGCCTCATTTTTGCAGAACAGAACAAACCTCTTGCACAGCAACATTTACTTGAATGGATGAGATATCTAGCAATGAAAGGAGAGGCGGTGAGGAAACTTTCAAAAATGGAATGTGATGACCTTTGAATATGATCCTTCTTACCCCACTTATCTCATGTGATGGTGAACCACAAATGGGGGAATGAGGGATAGGCTCCCTATTACACTGTCACAGACACAGGTTGTCGAATGCATCTTTGTCGAACTGAAAAGTGCAAAAAGTCAAAATAGCGAAGTGGCTTTTCAGCAAATTCTTTCCCTGGGAAAGAATTTGTTTGGCTGCTTTCACTACTTTGTCTTTTCGGCATTATAGTGCAATCGCAGAGTTGGTATATCTAAGTGGGTGTGTGTGTGTGTGTGTGTGTGTGTAGGGGGGGGGGCGAAGCCCCCCACATTATCTAATGTTTTACACTTTTTTTTTTTGTTTTGGAACAGCAATCTTTTTCCCTTGGGGAAAAAAATCGCTTTTCCGAGGTTTCGATGTTGTAAGCTTTCGCTTACATGGGGTGAATTATGTGTCGTTCGCACTTCTGAGCGTGCGATATCATAATATAGACCCAAGGGATATGAGTCCGCGGACTGCCGCCAAAGCAGAGCAGTTGGCCAGTCCTTCAGAGATTCTGCAGGTGCCTATCAGAAAAGGACCCACAGAAAACTACAGTTAAGTACACCTTCTGTAAATGTAGATGTTGGAGTGCATTCATTACTGCAGTCCTGACTTATGGGACTCCCACCGAGGAAGCCCTTGGTCATCCAGAGAATATTTTCTCCTCCTCTTGAAGCTGGCGTATGCCCTATCCAATGTCACTACATTTGGGTATACAGGGAATCAGCTGGTGCCATGACCTCAGTACATTCTTGCCCCAACAAGTAGAAGTCCCCCAGTGTTTCCTTGAGGCCAGTAGTTTTAGAACCCGTATTCCAGAACACGTGTGGCAGAGGAAGGGGGGTCACACTGACTGAGAAGGTGAATGTGCCCTAACCTATCCCATAGGTAGAAGGAGGGAGGGAATGAATACTGCCTGTTCAAAGTACATCTTCCATGAACTGAAAGAGTGTCAGCTGCTCTAGAAGTGGTGTCCGGTACCTCTTGCCATTAACAGAGTGCCTTGCCACCTTAGAGGAGCAGCTGATCATATACTGTGAGGAAGACTTAGTTTCATAATCCAGTACATCAGAAACAACTCTGGCAATGTTAAACAAAATGGAAACGATACCTAGTCATGTGTGTTCAAAAGATGATGGCCCTAAAGAAGAGGATTGTTGAGGAGTAACCTTTCCTCCCCATACCCATCCATGGTCATATTATACTTGTCATTAGGGAAAGCACTGGAGAATGGTAACACATTAGGAACTGTCCAATTCTAATCTGAGCAGCAAGATCAGATAAAGTTTTCATACAGGTACTTGTGAAATTCAAGCACTTTACAAAATCTGTCTGACTTTTTAGGGACAAGGGGATAGAATTCGTTAATCACAGAAGCTGACATAAAGGTATCCTCTAGGGCTTAGAAAACTGGTACCACAGTCAAGGGTTTAGGCACTTCCATGGGGTTCCATCCATCTGGTTGTAAAGTCAAAATAGTGAAACTTAAAATGCTGACCTTGGAGTTGGTTTGTATAATTAGTAGTGGACTTGTACCACTCCATTAAATAGGATTTCATTATTCTGAATTAACGTTTTTGTGTTTCAATATTTTGAGTGTTCAATATTGTAACATACATCCCCCTTCATGCCTTCATGTTCAGGCAGCCATAGTGCCTTTTTTTTGTGAATCAGGTGTCTACATGCCCTCCCATTTAAAGAGTTTCTTCATATTATAAACAGTATTCCGAAAGGTAAACTACTCAAAGGGGTGTCAGAAGACAGGGAGTCCTCTGCCCCAAATTCAGATCACAAAGTTAAATGCATTGTTGAAGAATAATCTAGGTTCTGAGACTCTGAATTGGAAAAAAGTTCTTCCACAGACAGCTCCCTCTTCCTTTAATGACGAATAATATCAAAGAAAGGAGAGGGAAAATAGGAAGAATGAAAGGCCATGAGACCTTTGAACAACCCCTGGGAGAAGTTAACACATTTTTTTCTTAGGGTTTGTTAGGGAAGGAGATGGAGTAACAAGAGGAAAAGTATGCTTTGTTTTTTGTCTCCTTTTTGTAGGCAATGTAAAATAAAAAGTTTGTGGTGGAGAGGTAGCTGAATGTACACTTCATGGGATGCTGTCTTTACCAACAGCTGAAGGATTCCCCATGTACCCTTTGAGAAAATCAACCTTGGTTCTCCCTTCATGGCTAAATCAGCGAGATAAGAGTTGTATGTGCTCAGGCCCTGAGCCATGCTGTCCTCCCACAGGATTTCAATAGCAGGCACAAATGTAACAGTTGGACGGCCCAAGAGCTAAACAAGTTCCTCAGAGACGTCTTACTGGCTAAAAGAAACAGGCTTTTCTGAAGACTTGGCCTTTCTTGATTTTTTAATTTTCTTTTAAGGCTGAAGGAAAACATCAGCTGCAGATCACTCAGAAGACTCTCAAAGTTGTAAAGAACTGAGATGTCTTCTGATGGTTTTAGGTGCAAAAGACCTACAGATAAAACTGACTCCACAAACGTGTTAAGGCCCTACACAAAAAATAGAATTTTTTTGTCTTTATAGAATATCTGATGAACCCAGTTACATCCCCCCTTTTCCTGACAAGAAAAGTTAAGTTTTCACAAACTTTTAATAGTAAGGTGGAAGGGACGCTAATGATGTACTTGCCTGCCAACAAAATGTATGTAGCTGCAACTGATGATACATACAGAGTCCACACATTTGATGGACTCTTCATTCACGAACTTGTGTTAAAGTTTTGAGAATTTTCAAACTTGTACATCCCTTAAGTACTAGCACATACATGCAATCAACATATGTGCCTACAAATAATTTATAAGACTTATGGCAACATGTTTTTGGGAATGTAACAAGGTGGCAGATTTAAAAAAATTCCCTACAGAGAACTTTTCACAAATGATTGTGACTAAGGAAATTATTGCTTTTAGCTGAGGCATAACATCTGAATTGCCTAGACATAAGTAAGGTTTTGTTAAGTTTAATGCGTTGCCAAAATAATTACTAAATATTTCCATAGTTCTTTTTGGGCTTGCTTCCAGAAAGTACATTTGTAGACACTTACCATAAATGTAGATGTTCAAGTGTATTTACTGTTGCAGTCATCACACTTTGGTTATCTGCCTGCAGGTCAGTCGACCCGAATACCAGAGACTTAGTATTTCTGCATCGGATGCTGTCGCTTCTTCCCTGACATCAGGTCGTCAGGGGTATAAAAATAGGCAGTCAACGCCATTACGTCAGTTTTTCTTGCTCCAAATGTCAGAAGCACCCAAATAGGGAGCTAGGATATGCTGGGGGAAAACACCACCAGTAAAAATGAAATACCAATACCAGTAGGAATAGCCATAGAGAGGAGAGATGGAGAAAACCAGGGGGCTGGAGGGAGGGAAACCAGGACGGCAAACGTGAATACACTCGAACATCTCCATTTATGGTAAGTGTATACAACTGTACTATGTTCTTCGTGTTTCACTGTTGCAGTCATTACACTTGGGTTGATTCCCAAAACTGAGAAAGGGTGGATGCAGTCAAGAAGAGTTAGGGCTGGCTAGAAGACTTTGCAAAACTGCTGTAGCATCCTGGATTTGGAAAAGCTAGGCAGGTGGTAATGCTTGGTGAAGGTGTGTACAAAACTCCAGGTAGCAGCTTCCAGGATGTCCCTGGTAGGGACTCCCCTGAGAAATGCTGTAGATGTAGATGTAGCCCTAGTGGAATGTGTTCTGACCCCCTGAAGGGTTGGTTTTCCATGGTGCTTGTAGCAGAAATGGATGCTGTGTGCTATCCATTTGGAAATGGTTCGTTTTGAAATGGTCTTGCCCTCGTTGCAAAGCTGACTAGCAACTGGTCAGATATTCTGAAATGCTTAGTCCTATCAAGATATAATCTGAGCTGTATGTGCACATCCAAAGAGTGCAGGATCCTTTCCCCTTTATTTTGAGGATTAGGGAAGAAGGTTGGCAAATGGATAGATTGGTTGAGAGCTACACTAGACACCACTTTAGGCATAAAGGAAGGGCTAGTCCTGAGGGAAACCCTGTCAGCATGGAAAATAATGAAGAGTTCCACAGCCATCAGAGCTTGTAACACAGACACTCTTCTAGCTTAAGTGATGTCTAGAAGCAAGGCTGTTTTCCAAGAGAGGATTCTTAACTCTGCTGAAGCAGTAGGTTCAAAAGGGGGAAGCGTGAGCTTTTCCAGTACAAAGTTGAGGTCCCAAGCAAGGGTGGGTGCTCTCTTTGGCGGCCTTAAGTTGTTTGCCCCTCTCAGGAACTGTTTGATGAGAGGGTGAGAGAATAGTGGTGGCTCAGTATTGCAATAAGCCAAGATTGCAGAGGCATGGATCTTAATGGAGGAGATGGATAGGCCTCTGTGGAGTAATTCTGCTAGGTAATCCAGGATTAGAGGTAAGGAGGGCAGTGCTGTTTCCTTTCCTTTAGACTGAATCCAAGAACAATACATTTTCCACTTAGCATAAGATTTCCTTATACTGGCCCTTCTGGCTTCAAGGATGACGCCCAGCACTTGTTTGCTTAGGGTTGCTGGTGCAGTATTCAAGGAATAAGCCAGGTTGCAAGATTTAGGGTTTGCAACTGTGGATGCAAAATCTGTCCCTCCTGCTGAGAGAGCAGGGTTGGGGTCTGGTCTAGGTGGCAGGGTGGCACCGTTGTCAGGCTGTGTAGCAGTGGGTACCAGTACTGGCGTGGCCAGTCTGGGGCAATCAGAACTGTCCTTGGCCTGTCTTGTTTTATCTTGAGTAATACTCTTGAGAGAAGGGGCAGAGGGGGGAAGGAATAGATTGAGAGGTTTTCCCATTGAAAGGATAGGGCATCCACTTTCCAGGTCCTGCTGTGAGGGTTTCTGGTGCAGAATTTGCTTGGCTGGCGATTGTAGGGGGAGGCAAAGAGATCCACCTCTGGGGTCCCCCATTTCTGAATCAGAAGGTTGAAGGTACTGGGCTCCAATTTCCACTCGTGTGGGTCTAGGAGATTTCTGCTTAAGTCGCCTGCCAGTGAGTTTGGTTTGCCTGGCAGGAATTCAGCTTGTAGATGGACTTGGATGTCCAAGGTCATGTTCCACAGGGCCATGGCTAACCTGCAGAGGGGGTAAGAATGGGTTCCCTCCTGCTTGTTGATGTACCACATAACTGTGGTGCTGTTTTTATCAGCAGTTGTCCTGAAAGAGCAGGGATCTGAAAGCTGTCAGGGCATTCTGTATAGCTAGCATCTCTTTTTGGTTGATGTGCAGACGAATTTGACTTGGGCTCCAGTAGCCCTGAATACATTTGCCCGCCATGTGAGCCCCCCATGCATAGTCTGATGCATCTGTGGTCAGGGTCTGGGCGGTGTGGGGTTGAGTAAAAGGCAGTCCCTTGTTGTGGGTGCATGCTCCTGCCCACCAAAGGAACTCTGTCCTTAGACAAGGTACGATAAGAATGACTGTTTCCAGGTCCTGAGAATGTTGGTACCAAAGACGTTTTAAGTACCACTGAAGTTTCCTCATATGCAGTCTTGCATATGGAATTAGCAGTATAAATGAGGCCATGAACCCTAGGGCTTGCAGTATTTTTCTTGCAGATAGCTGGGTTCTGGTGGCCATTGGTTTGAAGTAGTCTGTCAGATAGACCTGTTTTTCTGAAGTGAGGAATGCCATCTGGGAAGTTGTGTCCAAGCTTGCTCCCAGGAATACAATCTTTTCACTGGGTATCAGTTGTGATTTATTTTCGTTGATGGTTTACCCCAATGAAATGAGAAGGCTTTTTACAAATGCCAGGTGTTGAAGCAGCAATTCCTGACTGTTCGTCTGAATCAGGCTGTCATCGAAGTACGGGTAAATTTGGATATTTCTCTGCCAGCAGTATGCAATGGCTGGAGCCAGGCATTTTGTTAATACCCTAGATGCAGTAGATAAGTCAAAGGGAAGTGCACAGAACTGATAATGCATGGACCCTGCCCGGAACGCAGATACTTCCTGCATGACTCCCTTATGGGGATGTGCAGATAAGCTTCTTTTAAGTCTAGGGTGACTAACCAGGCATCCTTGGCTAACATAGGGAGAAGCTGTTGCAGGGTCAGCATCTTGAATTTTGGCACCACCAGGAAGGTGTTGAGAATTGAAAGATCCAGGATTGGGTACCAAGAGCCCTCTTTCCTGGGTACCAGGAAGAGTCTGGAGTAGAATCCTTGACCCCTCTGTTCTACTGGAACAGGCTGAATAGCTCTGATACTGAGCAGGGAAAGTACTTGGTTTTGAGCCTCTGCCCACTGATTTGGAGGAAGGTCTGGAAACCCGCTTGGGGCTGGCACTGAATGGAAATAAAATTTGTACCCCTGGGATACAATGCTGAGGACCCATTGGTCCTGAGTGATGGACATCGTTTTTTTGCATGAAGGGCAAGTTTTCCTCATAGGGGCACAAGCAATTGGGCAGGGCTGGGAAGTGGAATGAAGAAGTCATTGTGAGCTTTTTTCATAAGGAGGTGGCTTACCACTCCCTGCATTAGGGGTGGGGGCACTCCATTGCTTAGATCACTGCATACCCTGAGATTGTAGTCTGGGTGGTCTGCTTCCCCTGGGTCTTGTTTGGGAAGCCATGGTAGGTGCTGGAAAGGACCAGTGTTTTGAAGGGCAATGCCTATTGAATCTAGGGGGTTGCACTTGTAGGAGTTCTTTAACAGTCTGCATAGATTTAGCTTTTTCTTCCATCTTTTTAAGAACCTCTTCTGCTTTGGTCCCAAACAAACAGTCCTTAATCAAAGGAGCGTCTAGTAAGTTTAGAATTGACATGATCTGGCAAGGTCTGCTCCTTCAGCCAAGCATGTCTTCTCAGTACAGAGCCAGTGACTGCTACCCTGCAAGATGCTTCTAGGGCATCAAAGCCACACTGCAAAGTATGCTTACTGACTTGGTTTGCAGAGTGTATAAGCTCCTGCAATTCTTTATTTTCTGCACAATCTGGAAAAGTTACCAATTTTTGTTTAATAAGTTCCATAATATGTTGCTGGTATTTCAGCATGTGAAACTGGCAATTAAATGCCCTGATAGCAAGAGTTGCAGAGGTATATACCTTCTTACCCCATCTGTCCAAAGCTCTGGAATCTCTGTTTGAAGGGGTGGGATTTTTGGCTGTAGTAGCCTTAATACATTTAGGCCCCTGGAAAATGACCCCTGGGTCAACTGTAGGATTCTTGAAAAGAAACTTGTGAGTATCAAGTACTCTGCAGTACCTGTCTAGTTTCCTAGGGGCAGGAGGTAAAGTGTCAGGAGTAAGACTGGATTCCATGAAAACATCATCCACAACATCCAGGACAGGGGGTATAGCTAAAGGCCTGTGCTGAGGCAACTCTCAAAATTCTCTGAGTCTCTTTTTGGACTGAGGATAGTCTTGGCATTCCCAATAGAAATGCTCTCTTAAAGTATGCAAGGTTTCACCAAAAGAAACATCCTCTGGAGGGGAGGCAGAGGGAATGGATTCCTCCGCATCTGAATCCTCACAGGCTGATAAGGGCATATCTACATAATCAGAAAGGTCAGAGTCATCGGAGTCCTGGTCTGTAGAACATGAAGGGGACTGGATTCTTCGTCTCTTTGCAGGGGAAGGCTGACTTCCCCTAATCAGCATAATAAGGTCTTCAGCCATTCTAAGCATTTATTTTTGTGGCATGGGTGCCTGAGTATGTGCTTTGATTGTCGGTTTTCTAGGCATAGTGCATACTCTGGAACTAAATAAAACTTGTCCCAAAGGGATAAAAACTAGTAACAAAATCCGAAAACTAGAAGGTGAACTGTTAAATAAACACTTTAATAACACCAATATCTCCAAAATCTAAGCACTTTCACCATACAATGACTTCCTCAGAGTTGAAGGAGGAATACATAAAGGACAAATTTATATGTACTGACGTCACAAATTCAAACTGACAATACATTAATTCAAATTCTTAAAGGCACACTATTAAAAATGCTCATATGTATATTAAAATACTACATTTAAACATAAATTCTACCTAAACTTATAAGATAAATCCAATAAATATATGTAATTAATGTTACACATTAAGTAAACAAGTAAATATACACCACATTCACCTGTTATTTCATGTTAAAAACAATAAATAGTGCATTAAATAAACAGATAAATAAAAATATAAAAATTTATAAAATAGTGTAATAGGTACTATTTTATCCCTGTGAAATATTGTTAATTAATACACTTGGATGCCAAAATCTTATTATAAAAACTTGAATATTCTTATATTTTATATTTATTGATGTTTAAGAATTTCAGATCAAATAACTTCTTTCTTTCAAAAAGGGATATAATGGCATTTTATCATTAAGGCCTGGAGCTTTAGTGGCATTAAGCCTAATTTGCCACTTAGCTTCCAGCACTTCTACCTTTAAATTGGTGTCACCCTCCCCATCACACATCACTACCCTGTCTATAACAAAAAAATGTAATTTTTTAAAAATTGGGGCATACTGTACTGTGTGTGTATACGGCATTTGTTGTTTCCTTGTTCCTTATAGACCTAACATGCTCAGAGATTCTCTCCGTAAGTTTCCTAGTGGTCATCCCTACATAAAAGCCCGGGCAAGTGCTGCAAGTAGCCACATAGACCAACATACTGGTGTTACAACAACATCTGCCCAGGCATGGGATTGACCTGTTAAAACCACTAACTACATAGGGCCCCTCATTAATGTATCTACACATTCTACATATTCCACATTTATACATTTTAGAGTGATTAAATTTTGCAGGCGATTGTTCAAGAATATTCTTAATAGTTTTAACCCTGCTTAACACAAACTTGGGATTATACCTAATTTTTCTTTCATATTAAAATCAAAGCTAGAGTCCCAAATTCTTTTGGCTGTCTCTACTAAAAAACGGAGTTTGATAATTAAACTTCAAAATCAACAAATCCCCTTTGAAAATCTTTATCTCACCCTTACCCATCACTATATTGCCCTTCAAAATGGGTGGAAAATGGGTATTCCTTTTCAAAAATGTCTTTCCTTACTTTCAACAACTTTAAAGGATAACCTCTGACTAAAAACATACCTATCAGACTGTACATTTCTTTCTCAAATTTATCATTGTCACTAACTAAACGAGAAATCCTGATCATCTGCCCTTTTATAATACTTTTACGTTGTGAGTATGGATGAGCACACTAACAGTGCAATAATGAATTACTACAGGTTTTCTTTCTAAAAACATTACTTTGCAATCCTTCATGTGTTTTATCAGAAGTACATCTAAAAAATCAATTTCCTCTGCATTCCAAGTATAAGTAAATCTTACAAAGTTTGTGGTGGAGTTTAAATATAAAACAAATTCCTTAGCCTCACTTTCACTTCCCTTCCACAAAATAAGTATATCATCCAGGAAGCGAATATACAGGAGAATATTATGTTGAAACTTATACTGAAAAACAAAGGATTCTTCCCAATGTAACAAAACAAGATTAGCAAAGCCTGGGTCACACTTTGCACCCATGGCCACTCCTAACAACCGATGGAATATTTCACCCTCAAAACTCAAATAGTTATTATTCAGAATCAATTCCGTTAGTGATGCCAGGAGATTAATTTTTTTTCACCATCCAATTTCTTACTTTTAAATAGGCTTTCCCTAAAATAGTCAATCCCCTCAATGTGTGGGATCACTGAAAACCGGTTTAAAACATCAACCGTAAGGAAAGAAAGGTCCGTTAATTCAGTCATGCTACTCAACGTTTTTAAACAGTGCCAAGAATCCCTAAGAATATGGTCCTCCCCACCCACTACTTGTTGTATACCCTTGTCCACAAAGGCTGCCAGAGGCTCAGTCTTAGAGCCCCTGGCAGCAACAATAGGTCTAAAAGGCGGCTCTCTCATATTCTTATGGACCTTGGGTATTCCAAACAAAACTGGCATGACAGGGTGTTCACCTCTGAAGTAATCATATCCTTCGTCATTAATGGCCTCCTGAAATAATGCATCCAATAAAAATAAATCTATTGTGTGGTAGGCTATATTCATTTCATTCACTCTGGCTCTTTGATAAGTTGTACAATCCCCCAAAATTTCATATATCTTAGCCACATAATCGAACTGGGACATAATGACAACCCCCCACCACCACCACCTTTATTGGGCTTCATTATTCTCACCTCTTTATTAGTTAAGTCGTACAACATTTTTCTTTCATTTTCCTTCAGATTGTCATGTTCATAAAGTCTACCCACCTTATGCAAACCCTTTCTAATCTCATTAATACATAAGGTTTCAAAAATTATAACTTCTCTGTGAACTGGGGGTATGAATCTACTTTTTCTTTTTAGTACTTGAGAAACTGTATCATCGAAATTAATTTTATTAGCTCCACCTCTTTCATTAAAATACAAAGTTAAATTAAGTTGTCTAGTAAATAGTTTAAAACTCACAAAAATCAACAAAATCCAAATAAACAGGGACAAAAGTAAAACCTTTTGACGATAAGTCATGATGTACCTCCTTAATTAACAGTGCACTATAATTATAAATAGAAAACCCTTCCTTTTGGTGCAAAATACAAGCTTCAGAGGTGTTTGTATCAGCAGCAATACAAGGTGTAAAATCATCTGTATAAGATTCCCGTTCAAAATCACATTCAAAGTACAAACTATTACTTTCTTGTTGAACAGTTTCTACAACACTGGGACATTCATCTACATCTAGTATTAATGTCCTCTCCTGTTGTTTGTCCATGTTTTTTTGTTTTGTTTATAATTGTTCCATTGTGGTTGATATTGTCCCACATAAGGTGGGATATTGCTCGCCATTTCTCTTGTCTATGAGCCGTTGTGATCTCCTTAACTGGGGGTTCCCCATGAAAAACCCCAACTGTCATGTTGATTAAAAGAATTAACTCTCCTACTGTGGTTAACAACAACAGTCTCAGAAATATTGCTCCCTGTCTGATTTCTATCCCTTGTATTATTATTGTTAAAGTTAACAGACCGGCCTTCCACTTGTGGATTAGTCTTGTTATTTTTGTAATCGTCAGCATCTCTTTGTAATTTTTTTCCTTTTGATCTTAACATTTTTATCAACAAAACTTTTCACATTCTGAAGTACTGAATGGTATTTCATTACTTGTTGAGAAAACAATAAATCTTTTACTATTTTTTTCATTTGCTGACAATATCTGTTTTTCTAAACTAACTCATTTATTTTGGTTGTTTTAAATGATAATGTCACACATTTCCAAACCTTAGTCTTATTAAATAAGTCCTCAAGTTTTTTATATACAGTTGATCCTCCATCTATGCCCATAGGTAACTTCCAAATCCTTAGGCCTTTAGGTGCTTGCTTCAGGGTAAGTGATAGTGCGTACTCTAGGCCTAAGAAACCTGGTAGTTTTGGTCAGAAATGAAGTTGCCGGTTTGTTTCGAACATTGGTAGAGCGAAAAACTGCCTCAGAAGCCGGTGACTGCACAGCACCTCTGGACCCATCCAAGGTAGAGACATCCACTGGCTCCCATAGTCGAAAAAGCATCTTGCGGCATACCGGACTCCGAATGGGTCTCAGCAGAGGCCTGCGAATCCAATAAAGCGGGCATCAGGGGCTGCAAAGGCACCTCACTGAGTACAGGCAGACTGGTGACTAGCTTAATGGAAGTGTCGTCCGCAGTTTTGGACCTATGTGGTCTGTCTCTGTCTTTATCCTTACATTTTTTCGGAAAATCAGTAGTCGGATGGCTTACTGAAGCCATTTCAGAATAAGGAGATCGAGAGCGAAAGAATATAGCGACAAAGAGAGCCCGATGAATGGTTCGGTCTGGGCCTAAACAGGTGACGCAATAAGAATGAAAATCTTTGAGGTATTTGCTTTCCACAGGCAAGACAATTGTTAACTTTTTCTGACATCGGTTAGAGCAAGAAAAAAGATCCCCAATGGGGTACTTAGCTTTAGAAGACTTCAGGATTATTCAACTCGAAAATGAAAAATTCATGTAGCAGCAGACCGGCACTTGCGAACTGCTTCTGCTTCGGGCTCCTCCTTGGAATGAAAGACTGACGTAACGGCGTTGGCTGCCTATTTTTATACCCCTGACGTCAGGGAAGGAGCGACAGCATCCGATGCAAAAATGCTAAGTCTCTGGTATTTGGGCCATAGGTCTCAACCTGCTAATAGCCAACGTGGAACACAGACCATAGCAATGTGTGACAAGAGTCAAAATGTGGAACACCCTATTTTCGCACTGTGTGAAAACTGTACCTTGACCACTGTCATGGCCTTTCAACAAAAATACACCATATATAAGTATTTAATAATACACACACTCTCCTGTAGACACAGACATTTTCATGCACACACACTAGATACAGAAAAACTTACACACACACTTGTCATACTCTCAACTGCCCGGAATTTTGCAGAATGCCCAAATTTTTGCCTCGTATTTTTGGTCTGTTCCTCATATAAAATGTAGTTTTCTGGCAAATGGCAGATGAAAGAAATAATAAGATAATGACAGAAATGTCAGTTTCAGGCATCATATCCTTCAGAAAATGTATGGTAATATAAAACCGGTTACTCTAGCAACTTTCTAAGTTTAAAAGAGCAGTATTTAAAATTGTGTCCCTATTTTTGGACAGTTGTCCCCCCATCATGTTTGACTTTGTCCAGATTTATTGTGCTAAGTGGTTGAGAAGTACGGCGGCACACAAGATTATTTGCAACAACTTACGGGAGCTTGTACTGTGAGTATTGCTGTCTTTTTGTGCATGTATGTTTTTGCTACTGCTTTGCACTTACTCAGGTTTAAATTATATACGTTTGACTACATCAGTAAGTGTCTATAAAATGTCTCGTTCTAAGACCAGTAAGATTACCGAAATGACCCCAAAATTGTCAGCGACATGTAAAAACAATAAAGTGCATTTCTAGTTTAACTTGTGTCTGCATTAAATGGGCTTGTCTGCATTTCTTGGCCAGACTCCAGTAGTAGAACCTCATATAGTGATTATGACATTGCCGTAAGTGGGGCTGGGCATATTAAAGTGTAATCTGATATGTAATGTAGCATCATAATCCCTTCGGTGATTCTGTTACCGGTATACATTATGGTTTGTATCCTGTTTAAGTGGGAAGAAGCCAAGTATGTGAGTCGCCTAAATCTGGAGCCCTGACATCATATATCCAGACATCAGATTTCATTTATGCATTTCAACTACCGCATTAGGAGAAGGTACGAAAAGTTTATAATGTAGTCCTAAAAAGTCCGTATTCCATGCTGTTTCAACGCTGTTAAATGTGGAAGTACTGTGAAGCCAAACTAGGTAAAACACACATAACCAAACGCTTCCAGCCCAAATCACAGCCAAAATATGAGACACCAACAAGTTGTGTTAGCGCTTTCATTCACATTTAATGCCAAGTGAACTTCTTCAGAAAACCTGTTAAATGTGGAACAGCTACTTGATTGGTTTGTATACCGCAATGCCAATTGGCAGTAACTGTGGTATACAAACCAATCAAAAGCCGTTTAGCAGAGCCAAAGCTGTTCATTGCGGAACACTAGGTTAGTTTATGGATGAATGCAGAGCATTCCACATGATCCGGAGCACTTGGCTGCTCAGATTCGGGCCGACTGAGGGATACCTGCAGGCAGATAACCCAAGTATGATGACTGCAACAGTGAAACACGAACATCTGCAATCTCTCTCTGCATCCCTTGTAATTTCTACCTTGCTCCACCATCATTTTTCACTTGGAAAATTGTTGTGCTACATACAAAAAAGTCAACTGTGGTACTCGTTCAAATCAGGCAGTCCCAAATCACCCAATTCAGTAGGGAGCATTGACTTATCATTCTTTACTCCTGTCCTCTTCTCATCCCAAACACTTTCCTTCAACTCTATTATCATCCACAACTTTTCTTCTGACTAATAAAAGTATTCCTGGCGTATATACAGGGCCAAAGGAACCAAAACATTTTCACTACCTTTATCTTATTATGTCCATTGCCTTTAGTTTCTACTTTCTTATTTTTTTTTTAATAACATCCTGCTTGGTCTCTTCCCATAAATCCTTAGCTGTCCTCACAAATGTGGGTGTATTTTATAAATATCTTTATTAAGAAGGAAGATAGCCCGGTTTGTCTAAGTTGGAAAACACACAGGGAGGCTTAAAGTGAGAATTAATTGTAGCTAGTTGCCTGATTTGTTTCTGGTACCTTTTCAATTTTGGCTCACTAAATTGTGCTTTTGTTTTAAGACCGACACTGAAATTTTAGTGGGAGAAGAAAGGTAGCTTGTTCTGTAAGAAATGGGAAACAAACAGGGAGGCTTAAAGTGAGCTCATTTCATTGGCCAGAGGGCTTTTTAGTTGGTTTAGTCACTTTTCCTTGAGTCTATAAATTTGGCACATTTGCTCAGCTCTTAACACAGCCTGACAGAGCTCAAACACTTGGCATCCTTGCCTGTGTTTTCAGAATGTTTATCTTGCATATGGTTCCTTCCAGGCTAAGACAAGTACTTGATTTTGAAACATTGAACTTTCTAAGTTACTACTAAAGACTGCTGCTGTATTTTCAAATTATTTTACTTAAGTTTGCTGTACTTCATCTCTGTAAAAGTGTTTTTGCCTTTCCTTGGTTTAGATGTTGCTACTGTGCTTTAAAATTGCCTTAAGTGTGTGTTCCTGCTGGCTTGACTGGCTAAAATGTGTTTTTACACACAGACTGGGACGACAATTCTAGTGGCAGTAGAAAGGTAGTCTGGTCTGTCTGAGTTGAAAAACATACAGGGAGGCTTAAAGGGAGATCATTTCACTGATCTGAGAGCTTTTTAGTTTGTTTAGTAATTTTTCTTAAAAGTCTATAAATTCCACTGCTCATTACACAGTGTATAGACAGAGGCACCTAGAAACTAAATTCTTCCTACAAAACTTCCCTATAACTTTATCCAACACTCAGATATGCAAACAGCAACTTGTTTGTGCACTGAGGAGCACTGCCACATGAATTAAGTCATGCATAGCCTAGTTGTAGTTTCTACTTCCCCGGCCCCCAAGTCAGCCTGCTGTACCACCCCTTTGCAGTTCAACTAAAAAAAGACCTGACACCATGGCTGGGCACTTTTCCAATTTCTCCACAACCAGCTTGGTGGATATGGGCATACTGAGGCAATGTAGGAACGGTCTCATGTTCACTGGCAACTAACTAATCCTTAGAGAAATGGATACAGTATATAAAAGATGTAATTACACGTAGTCACTAAAGGCAATATTCTCATACAAAAGCACTCAAAATAATCAGGTTGTTGGTGACAAACATTACACCTACCACATACAACACTGACCCAACACACAGACCAACATATGCCGATGCACTTAAAAGTAACCTTCCCAAACACCACACACCTCCTAGACATTTGTCCTAAGAAATGAATCCTCAGCAAACCCCAAAAAGCATGCCACCAAAATAACAACAAACATAGCACATACAGCCACACCCTTTGCAGCCTCATCTACAAAGCCCATAAGGTAAGCCAACACACTACCCAATATTTTTATCATAGGAAAATCCATTGTAAGACATACATATGACCTTCTCACTAGGCTGAATAAGTAGAAAAATCATGGTCAGTTGTCTGTTAGGGACCAGATCTGCCAAATCACCCACACACTAAGGTCATTAGACCACAAGTAACAAAATGATTCAGAATAATTCCTAAATGTCTCTGGGTTAGCTGGGGTCACAGAGCTGATTATTATTATGAAAGGAGACCGCTTAATGGTCTGACATTACCAGATAGGACACTACACTTGGGGTTAGAGCACGCTCCCATGTTTGAGTACCAGGTCGAGTATTTTTGCACCATCTGGTCCAAGGTGTGTGTGTTTACAAAGTCTAGGAATCTTTGGGGCTGTAAGTTGTGGTGGTGTGGGGGGGGTCATCTACATAACTTAGGTTATAGTCTGGTATTTGAAGTCAACCATGAATAGTAGGGGCATCCAGTAAGTCCAAGTTTGAGTTATGAGTTTCTTGGTTCATAAAGGCAGACCTATAGCTTGCAAGGAGATGATATAATACAACACTGCCTATGGAAAACTGGACATGGAGTAGCTTAAGAGCATTGTCCTGTTTGACTAGTCTTGAGTTGAGTTTGTGGTTGATATAGACGGAGATACCTACAGCTTTGGTCCTCACTTGTGCTGGCCCAAATGAGTGGAAGGCACTAGCTCTGCACTTCCAGGGTACTCTCTGTGGCTTTAAACCATGTCTCAGTAACTGCACAGACATAGTACAGTTGTGTACACTTACCATAAATGTAGATGTTCGAGTGTATTCACTGTTGCAGTCATCACATTTGGGTTATCTGCTTGCAGTAGCCCTCAGTCGGCCTGATTACCCAAAGTCTTCAGCCCTGCATTGGTTGCTGTCTCATCTTCCATGACATCAGCTAGTCAGGGGTATAAAGCATGCAGCCGATGCCCTTTTATCAGTTTTTCTTGCCCCAGATGTCAGGTGCCCCCATAACGGGAAGCAATTGTATACAAGGTTACACCTCCAACAAAAAGCAAATGCACCAGAAAGATTTAAGCAAAGTAAACAATTTTATTTTATTTTTATTTTACATTTGTTGACCGGGCTGGTCCAACTGGATTCATGTCCATTTTCAGTAGAGGCCCGGGGAGAAAAGCTCCAAGTGAGGTACAATAAACATTGAGCATTATTCATTAAAAGCATTTAACAGTAAAAAAAAAAAAAAGTTACACATATAGTTCAGAGAAGAAAAAAAAGTTTTTTTACAGTGTCTGCAATAAGCAAAATAAAGCAAAATACCAACAAGAATAGAGGTATAGACAATAGAAGTCAGGGAGCTGGAGGGAGGGTAACCAGGACTGCATCAGTGAATACACTTGAACATCCACATTTATGTTAAGTGTACACAACTGTACTTTGTTCTTTGCGTTTCACTGCTGCAGTCATCACATTTGGGTAGATTCCCAAAGCTAAGGATGGGAGGAGGTAATTAGATAGCATTAGGACCAGCTATATGGCCCTGCAAGACTGCAGTGGCAAAGCCGGCTCTGGATTTTGAAAAAATTGGCAAGTGGTAATGCTTGGTGAAGGTATGTACAGAACTCCAGGTAGCAACTTCTAGGATGTTCCTGGTAGGGACACCTCTGAGAAAGGCTGTAGAGGTAGATGCAACCCTGGTTGAATGTGCTCTTATCCCCTGTGGGGTAGGTTTTCCATAGTGCTTATAGCAAAAATTAATGCAATAGATAATCCACCTAGAAATGGTTTGCTTTGAAATAGCTTTCCCCTCTGCCCCTGCAGCAAATGCAACCAGTAGCTGTTCTTTCCTGAGAGGTTTAGTCCTGTCCAAGTAAAATCAAAATTGTCTGTGCACGTTCAAGGAGTGTTGTATTCGTTCCCCTTTGTTCTGTGGATTAGAAAAGAAGGTTGGCAAATTAACTGATTGAATAAGGGCCACACTGGATACCACATTGGGCATGAAGGAGGGATTGGTCCAGAGGGACACCCTGTCCGCATGAAAGATGATGAAAGGCTCCACAGCCATGAGGGCCTGTAATTCAGACACCCTTCTTGCTGAACTGATGGCTAGAAGGAAGGCTGTTTTACAAGAAAGGAATTTCAAGTCTGCACTTGCAGCTGGCTCAAAGGGAGGTAGAGTGAGCTTTTCCAATCAAAGTTAAGGTCCCAGGCTGGGATAGGGGCTCTCCTGGGTGGTCTTAAGGTTTTGGCCCTTCTGAGGAACTGCTTCAGCAGTGGATGAGAGAAGAGGGGTGGTTCTGTATTGTAATGAGCTGAAATGACTGAGGCATGAATTTTGATGGAGGAAAAGGAAAGACCCTTGTGAAGCATCTCAGTTAAGTATTGAAGAATCTGAGGTAAATTGGGCGCTGCTGTGCCCATCCCATGAGTCTGGCTACAGGAACAGAATATTTTCCATTTTCCAGCATAGAATTTTCTAGTACTAGGCCTCCTTGCCTCCAGAATGACATCCATCACTTGCTTACCGAGGGATGGGAATGGTGAGATCAGGTAATTAGCCAGGCTGTCAAGTTCAGGGTTTGAAGCTGTGGGTGCAGAATCTGGCCCTCCTGCTGAGACAGCAGAGCAAGGGTCTGAGGCAGGTGCCATGGTGTCAGCAGAGAGAGAGAGACTGCGCAAGAGGGGGTACCAGTGTTGGCGTGGCCAGTCTGGTGCAATCAGTATTGCCCTTGGTTTGTCCTGTTTGATCTTTAGCAGTACCTTGGAAAGGAGAAGCAGAGGTGGAAAGGCATAAACTGATATGTTTTTCCAGGTAAAGGACAGGGCATCCACTTTCCCAGCTTGTTTGTGGGGAGTCCTTGTGCAGAATTTATCCAATTGGTAGTTCTGGGGGGAGGCAAACAGGTCTATCTCTGGGCTTCCCCATTTGTTTCTCAACATGTTGAATATCTTTGGTTCCAGTTTCCACTCGTGTGGGTCCATGGGCTTTCTGCTTAGGTAGTCTGCCAGTGTATTTAGCTTTCCTGGCAGGAATTGAGCCTGTAGGTGCACTTGGTAGCTCAAGACTGTATTCCACAGAGCCATAGCTAGCCTGCAGAGAGGGTATGAGTGGGTTCCCCCCTGCTTGTTTATGTATCATATAACAGTGGTGTTGTCCGTCTTTACCAATAATTGTCCTGGAAGAATGTGGTCTTTGAAGGCTGTCAGAGCATACTGTACAGCTAACATTTTTTTTTGATTGATATGCAGGTGCACTTGATTGGGTTCCATTTGCCCTGAATGCACTACCCTGCCAAGAGAGCCCCCCATGCATAGTGTGATGCATCTGTTGTTAGGGTTTGGGCGGCAGGGGGTAGAGTGAATGGCAATCCCTTGTACTGGTGGCAGGCCTCTGCCCACCAAAGGAACTCTATCTGTAGACAAGGTATGATAGGAATCATTGATTCCAGATCCTGAGAATGTTGACACCATAGGCTTTTTAGATACCATTGTAGTTTCCTCATATGCAGTCTTGCATATGGAATTAGTAGAATGCAGGATGCCATGAACTCCAGGGCTTGCATAATTTTCCTTGCAGATAGCTGGGTCTTTGTGGCCAGTAGTTTGAAGTAGGCTATCAAATGAACTTTTTTCTCTGGCGTGAGGTAGGCCATTTGGGAAGTTGTATTCAAGCATGCTCTCAGGAATACCATTTGTTGGCAGGGTATAAGATGTGATTTATTTTCATTTATGGTGTACCCCAGAGAAGTTAGCAATTTCTTTACAAAAGCCAGATGATTTAATAGTATGCCCTAGCTTTCTGCCTGAATTAGACAATCATCCAGATATGGGTATATTTGAATATTTCTTTGCCTGCAAAATGCAATGACTGGAGCTAGGCACTTGAATACCCTGGGCGCAGTAGATGAGCCAAAGAGCAGTGCAGAGAACTGGTGGTGCACGTAGCCTGTTCGGGAGTGTAGGTATCTTCTGCAAGATTCCCTTATTGGGATGTGCAGGTAGGCTTCTTTTAAATCCAGTGTTGCCAACCAGGCATCTTTACCTAGCATGGGAAGCAGCTGATGAAGAGTTAACATCTTGAATCTTGGGATTACCAAAAAAAGTGTTTAGGATGGATAGATTCAGAATAGGACGCCAGGAATTGTCTTTTCTGGGCACCAGAAAACATCTTGAGTAGAAACCTTGTCCCCATTCCTCTTCTGGAACAGGTTGAATAGCTCTGATACTTAAAAGAGAGAGAACTTGCTATTGAGCCTCTGCCCACTGACTTGGGGGTAGGTCTGGCCAGCCGTTTGGGGTTGGTAAGGAGTGAAAGTGGAATCTGTATCCTTGGGAAACTATATTTAAAACCCATTTGTCCTGGGTAATGAGTTCCCAATTTTTTGCAAGGTGGGGAATCTTTCCCCCTAAAGTCAGTTGAGCAGGGCTAGGAAGGTTTAAAGTTAAGTCACTGAGACAGTTTACCATAAGGGGGAAGTCTTATTACTCCCTGCTTTGTAAGTGGGAGCTCCCCATTGTTTAGGCCTGTGAGTACCTTGGGACTGAAACCTAGGTGCTCTGCTGGTTCTGGGTTTGGACTGAGAAGGCCTGAAAGAGGCAGGAAAGGACCAATTCTTAGAGGGCCAGTGCCTACGAAATCTGGGAGGTTGTACTTGCAGGAAATCTTTAACAGTTTGCATAGATTTAGCTTTTTCCTCCATCTTTTTAAGTACTTCTGCTTTGTTGCCAAACAGGCAGTCTTGGTTTAAGGGAGCATCCAGCAATTTAGCTTTAACATGATCTGGCTGAGATTGCTCCTTAAGCCAAGCATGCCTTCTAAGTACAGACCCAGTGACAGCGGCCCTGCAAGATGCCTCTGATGAATCAAAACCACATTGCAAAGTATGTTTTCCAACTTGTTCAGCAGAATGCATTAAATCCTGTAATTCTTTATTTTCAGCACAGTCAGGAACCAACATAATTTTCTGTTTAAGCAATCCAATAATATGCTGCTGATATTTTAACATATGAATCTGGCAGTTTAAAGCCCTAATGGCTAAAGTAGCAGAAGTGTATACCTTCTTTCCCCATCTATCCAGTGCCCTGGAATCTCTATCAGAGGGGGTAGGACCTTTGGCAGTAGTAGCCTTAATGCCCTTGGATCCCTGTAAAATGGTCTCAGGATCCGCAGTAGGATTTTTAAAGAGGAACTTGAGAGTCAGGTACCCTGTAATAACTATCAGGTTTTCTGGGAGCAGGAGGTAAAGAGTCAGGGGCCAGGCAAGATCACGAGAAGGCATCATCTACAACGTCCAGAATAGGAGGGATAGCTAAAGGCCTGTGTTGAGGCAGGAGCAAGAATTCCCTAAGCCTCTTTTTGGAGTCTTTCCCAGCGGAAATGCTCCCTAAGAGTAAGCAAGGTTTCACCAAAGGAGAAATCCTCTGGAGGGGAAGCAGAAGGAATGGAGTCCTTTGCATCATAATCCTCATAGAGAGATGAGGGCAAATCCTGGTCATTTCAGAATCCTGATCAGAAGAATCAGAAGGAAAATTAGTCCTAGGTCTCTTAGAGGAGGAAGGGTGGCTTCCCCTGATTAGAGTAATAAGGTCCTCAGCCATTCTTATCATGTGTTTTTTTTTTAGGCCTAGAAGAAGAAGATGGCATCGGTTTAATATGCAAGTCAGTAGGCCTGAATACACCCTCAGATGCTGGTGCCTGCACAGTGACTCCGGACCCAAGGTAGAGACATCCGCAGGTTCCACAGTAGAAGAAGCATCTCGTGGCATACCGGACTCTGAATGGGTCTCAGTAGAGGCCTGTGAAGTAGCGGATATCAGGGGCTGCGAAAGCGCCTGAGTACCGGCGAACTGGCGACTAGCTTAGGAGAAGCGTCATCGGCAGCTTTGGACCTAAGTGGTCTGTCTCTGTCTTTATCTTTGCGTTTTTTCGGAATGTTGGTAGTCGGGTGGCTTACCGAAGCCATATCAGGATAACTGAACAGAGTACCAAAATATTTAGAAGCGTAAATGAACAGATGACGAATAGTTTGTTGTTTAAATAGGGCACAAAACTGACAGCGAGGTACGTCGTGGTCTGGGCCTAGGCAAGGAATGCAGCAGAAAAGGAAATCTTTATCAGGTATTTGCTTTCCACAACAAATACAATTATTAACTTTTACTGACATCGAATTAGAGCAAGAAAAAGTTTCCCCAATGGGTAGGTACTTAACTTAGTCTAAGACTTTGGTTCTGAAACTCGAAAATGAAAATTTCAGGAGTTGGCCAACCGGCACTTGCGAACTGCTTCTGCTTCGGGCACCGCATGGCAAGAAGGACTGATAAAATGGCGTTGGCTGCATGCTTTATACCCCTGACTAGCTGACGTCATGGAAGATGAGACGGCAACCGACGCAGGACCCAAGACTTTGATAATCAGGCCGACTGAGGGCTACTGCAATCAGATAACCCAAATGTGATGACTGCAACAAAAAATACGAAGAACATCCACATTCTCCAAGGTGAGGAGAGCCTGGACAGAGAGAGAGAGAGGAGTTTCTTGTTTAGGCTGAGCAGTAACACCTTTTGACTCCCTTGGGCTGCTTTGCTATGTCAGAAGGTTTGTCAGTTTGGCATTGCCTGAAAAAGGCCCTATGGTGGATGACAATGTTTTAGTCAATATTCAAAAGCCTAGAATGGACAGGTGCAGACCATCCTTTGCAAAGCAATGTGATCTGTTGAACACATCCTCCCATAGTGAAAAATACTGTACCCCCTTTGGAATTACAGCAGAAACTAAATCAATTATTGAAGTCAATCACTTGTTCATATTGTGGCATCATTCTTGGTGTAGGTAGAATGCTGCTCAAAGCTAAGGACATATCAGTCTGTGACACATGTTTAAGAGCTCTGTAATCTCTCTGTCTCTCTATTTAATCTAAGGAGATACATCTGAGGTCATTTACACATACACGGACTATGATCAGAGCAAACGTTCTACTACTAAGTGATAACCAGGCTCCACCAAACTGAGAACACAGCTGCCAAGGTGGAATTGTTCACAGAAACACTGTACAATCATGTCAATAACGGCATAGAGACAGCTGTGCCTACCAGAAATAGGCCTAGAACTAACTCAAAAAACAAAACCACTCTGGTGGAATACAAATAAACAGGTTGTACAAGAAAAAGAAAGTCATAGCCAAGATTAGGAAGTTGGTCTAGACTTTGATTTCCATTTTCTACTAATTTGCTTTTTTTTGGCAGCCACCATAATTAGACTCAGCAAGGCTTTATTATATCTAGTTAATTCTGTAGCATGACTCAAAAAAAATCATCTCCCCAGTTAGTCCAATCTGCTCACCCAGCATCTCTGACAGAGTGGTCTGCAGGGAATTCCTAAAGTCTGCCAGCTCATTACACACCCAAAAAAATATGTTCCCAGCTACCTCTTTCTTGCTCGTCATACCGCCAACATTTGCTTTCCACCTGAGGAAAAATTCCTCTTTGGAGTCTACCTGGGGTATAAAAATACCTATGTAAACACTTCCAGGCAAAGATCCTAAATCTTCTAGACTTATTTGCATATTTGGGAGCTGTACATATATCCCCCCCATTGCCTCTTTGTGAGTTGCTTATGCAATCTCTCTTCCCAATCCTAAGTTCCTCTGATTGATTCTTATAATTATCATGGAATACTTTATATGCTTTATTAATTAGTCCTTTTTTAATGGCAGTTTCTGTTCCAGATTCTATTAAAAATTCAACCAGTGCTGGTCTTTCATTTAGGAGCCCACTATTTCTTTCTCTTTGCCTGTACTCTAATATCAATCCTTGATAGGGAAGGCAATCTCTAACCTGCAGTCCAAACAAATTTATAAACCTCTATGTTATACACTGGTTAGCCATGCTCTCAGACAGGACCCAGGAAGTTAGGATTGGGGAGACCACTTCTACAAAGAGGCTGGTAACTAACGGAGTGCCTCAGGGCTCTATGCTGGGTTTGCTCCTTTTTGGCATCTACTTCTTGGAAGTCAAGTTCGATGTCAAGGCCCTCTGGCAGACCAAGTTTGCAGATGATTGCAAACTAGGAGCAGTCACAGAATCCTCCCAAGACACTAACATTTTACACGGACAAATGACTGGTGCCGAAACCACAGTTTAAAACTTATCGCAAAAAAGTGTATAACAGTACCCTTTGGGAATTCAGCTACCATAAGAAATTACCCTCATCGACAACACACAACTAAGAGCAGAACTAATAGTCAGGGATTTGGGTATGTATGTACATAGACAGTAAACTTGCTTTTGACCAACACGTGTCTAAGGTGGTAAGAAAACAATTCTATGTTGCTCAACTGATAAGCAAAAGCATAGCATCAAGACCCAGAGTCATCATTGCTCCACTGTATTTGTCCCTAATCAGGCTCATCATTGAGTACAACACCCTTTTGATGCGTACTTGACCAGGCACATGTAACTGGAACGTCCACAATTTTTCCTCACAAAAAAATATATTGTGTAAATATGTCCTGTGCAGACAGCCTCAAAACCGTCTCTCTATATTCTCATTTGTTGCAGACTGTTGAGAAGCGATCTATGCCTAGCACAAAAGGCATCCTTGGATCCCATTCTGAATGACCCTTTTTGCATATCCGCAAAATGAATAGCATCAAAATTACTCAATCTAAGGATTTAAACTTTGCTTGCAACATAAACAGGACATGATGGAGGGACAGGTATGTCTCAGAGAATTCCCCTTCTCTGGAACAGGCTCCCATCATTGTGAAGCACAGCTGTTCCCTAACCCTATTCAACAGAAACCTAGACAAGTGGATGGGAAATCAGAAATACCGCTGGAGTCTAGCACCTATGTCTGTAGCTTACATATACACCTTAAAATAAATTATAAGGCACAAACTTGCAGGTTACAACTGGGATGCTTAGCTAGGCTTATAAAGGCCCTAGTGGTTGTTAACCTAGTATATACCTATAAACCAAGTGTCACATAGGTAAATATATAGTAATAGAAAAGAAAAAATGTACTAACAATTAACGTTTATGCAGTGTACTTTTTAACAAATTTCATTCATTCCAACATTACATAATTTACTCAATTCTAGCCTTCCTCTGAATTTCATTTAAAATTTTGAAGAATATTCTACATTTACTGTTCACATGAATTCCATTTATTTCAGAGTAATTTGTTCCATTCCTTTTTCTAAAGATCCCATTCCCATCCTTTTATCTCCTTTACTATATTCCGTACTTCAGTTAAAGTTGGTTTAGATTTTAATTTTAATTTTCTAGTAATTGTTTTATTTTTTTACAGATATTGTTAAACTTCGTAATTCCTTTCTATACAAATGTTGGCATTGTTAAATTAAAGTTATTTCTTAACATAACTTGGCATCTGTGTCGTCTTCTTTCATTCATCCACATGATAGGGTCTTGGATCCAACTCAGCCACATTCCACAGACTTGAATCCGACTCCAAAGCTCCTGTCTCATACCCATAATGCCCTGCATCCACCCAACTACCTTAGATAGAGTTTGCCAATTCCAAGCATCCAGCAGTCATACATCAAAGATTAGAAGAAGAGGCTCAGACATAGGACATAAAAGTCCTTACATCATACAGGTTCCTCAAGAAACAAAGGAGGGGGATGGTGGAGTGTGAAAGTGAGGACGAATGAAAGAAGACAACACAGATGCCAAATAATGGTAAGACATAACCTTTAAATCTGATGTTGTCTCCTCCATTCCTCCTCACGATAGGGTCAGAGTCCCCAGATACGTAAAACCTAGATGGCCCTCATGGAAGGATATGCCGAAGCACCATCAAGCTAAAGGAGGCCCTACTCCTGGAAATAACATCCAACTTATAATGTGATACAAAGGTGTGATTATTAGACCATGAAGCTGCCGCACAAATGTCATCAATGGAAGTTATAGAATAGAAGGCTTTGAAAGTAGTCATAGCTCTGGTGAAATGTGCCCTAGGAGGTTTAGGTAATTCCAATCTGTTGGATGAGTAAATGAATGAAATGCAGTTGGAAATCCAGTTTACCAAGGTCATTTTTGACACCGCTTGTCCAAGTCTATTGGAGGAAAAGGCTATAAAAAGATGATTAGACTTCCTGCATTGTTTGGTCCTGTGGAGGTAAAAACAAAAGTTTTCTATGAACGTCTAAAAGATGAAGAACATACTCCCCTTTGTTAGAGAAACTGAAGAACACTGGCAAGTGGATGGATTGATTAATATTGTTTTCGGTAGCGACTTTAGGCATAAAGGAGGGATTAGTGCGCAGACACACTATCTTTATGAAACAGAATATGTGGATGTTTAAAGGATGAGGCTTGTAGTTTGGAATCCTCTTAGCGGAAGTTACAGCCATCAAAAGGGCCGTTTTCCATGACAGAAATTTCATGTTACATGTAGCTGCTGGTTCAAAGTATCCCGCAGCAAAAGAGTGAGGTCCCATGGGTGATATGGATCCTTAATCGGGGGCCTTAATAAAGACACTTTTCATGAAGGATTTGCACTGTCTAAAGGTGAACAGAGAACGTGACTGACTTGCTGTATGTAAACTGGAAATAGCAGCCAACTGCAATATGATGGTGGAGAAACTAACACATTTGTCAAAAAGGGCACTAAGAAATAAGACTTCTGAAACTGGTGCTGAAAAGGGGTCAAGGTTCCTGCTTTTGTCCCAAATAACAAACCTCTTCCACTTACTGTTGTAGACTTTTTTGGTGGAAGCCTTTTAAGAGGCCAAAAGAATATTTTGGACTGGGAACTTAAGCCCGGACACTTTCACTATGGTTGGAAGTGGATGAAACAACCGGTCAATTTTAGGGCTCAAAGGTTTGGATGTTGCATTCCTGATGGGTGAGAAAGGAAGTCCTGACTTGGCTCCAGAATCAGAGGAGGATATTTCAGGTGAGACCACAGAAAGGGGAACCACACCTGTTGAGGCCAAAAGGGGGCAAGGAAGATGACTGAGCTCTTCAACCTGCTTGCCTTCTGAAGAAATTTGTAGATGAGCGGAAGAGGAGGGTAAGCATACAGGAGACCCGGTGCCAATTGTGGACTAGTGCATCCCTTGGGGTATCCCCCGGAAGGATCAGAATGAAGAACTTGCTGCAATTGTTGTTGAGGGGAGAGGGAAAGAGGTCACAGTGAGGTTGACCCCAACTGCTGAAGATCATGTTCACTATTGATTGCTTGAGGGACCACTTGTGCAGAATCGGAAGTGATCTGCTGAGCCTGTCCCCCAGATTGTTGATTTTCCCCAGGATAAACACTGCAATTAGAAAGCAGCCTGAACAGACTGCCCACGCCCACACTCTCATGGCATCCCTGCACAGAAGGTAAGAACAGGTTCTTCCTTCCTTGATGTACCAGACAACTGACATGTTGTCTGTGTGTACTGCAATAGTCCCCAATGGGAGAACGTCCTGAAAGGCTTGCAATGTTAGTAGAACTGCTCCCATCTCTAGGACAGTGATATGTGACCTGGTCTCAGAAGGTGACCACGTATCTTGGACCATCTTCCCATGGGGGGGGGGGTATTCAAAAACAGTCTGCCTAGAATAGCACTGTCTGACTGGATCCACCAACTGATGTGATGCCTGCAGATGGGAGTCAATGTGATGCGAAGGGCCAAGGGCTGTGACAGAATGGACCACTGTGAGACTAGCAACCACTGTAGAACCTGCATGAAAAACCTGGCTAGTGGAACTAAGAATAGCTGAAAACATGGACCCTAGGGCCTGCACGATCAATTAAACCGTGGGGGGTTGTCTGCCTAACAATTGCTAAACCTGATTGCTCAGAGTGGTTACTCGGTGAGAAGGAAGAGAAGCTACCTGATCCCTCATGTTGAGGTGCGTACCTATGAATTCTAGGCTCTGAACCAGAGTAAGGTTGGATTTGCTCATGTTTACGGTGATGCCCAATGAGTGCAATAACTGGAGTAAGTGGTCTCTGGCTTGAATTAGCCAATGCCTTGTGGATGCAGTCAGGAGCCAATCATCTAAATATGGAAACACCTGGAATCCCCTGAGCCTCAAGTGAACAGTTACCACTTCCATGCATTTGATGAACACCCAGGGGGTTGTGGTAAGCCCAAAGGGCAGTGCTCTGAATTGGCAGTGATTGGCTCCCAACTGGAAGTGCAGGTATCTCCTGGAACACCTATTCTGATGTGATAGTATGTGTCCTTGAGATCTATGGAGCACATCCAGTCATCCTTTTTCAACAGCGGCAGAATGAACTGAGCCATAACCATTCGGAACCTCGACTTCTTTACGTAGTTATTTAACTCATTCAAATCCAGTATGGGTCTTAGGTCCCCCTTCTTTTTAGGTACCAAAAAGAAGTGGGAGTAAGTTCCGAATCCTCTGTGTTCAGCTGGGACCTCCTGGATGACTCTCTTTTGTAACAGTTGTTGGATTTCCTGTGCCGCCTGCTCCTGTTGGCTGGATGGTACATCAAGAAGACTCCTGGAGTTTGGGGGTAAGCAGGGAAAAGGGAATATAATAACCCCCAATGGTTTTGAGTCAATTGGGTCCAAGCTTCGGGGTGCAAAACTAGTCAACCACCGACTGCCTCCAGAAATGGACAGTCGGGCAGGACTTCAGGAGCACAGGTAGGGCTTATCGGGAGGGGGTTCTCAAAAGCCCTGGTTTTGTGGACACACACTGCCTCTAGACAGTCTACCATCAAGCCCTCCCCCTCTACCTCTAGAGAAAGGTTCTTAGCATGGGTCCTGGAAAGGCATTTGGGACTTGCGGAACCACATTTTCTTGCCCCCATGCTGGTTCCCGGAAAAGGGCTTCTAGGGTGTAGAAAACTTGATTCCAGTAGCAGAAAGGGTCTTCCCGTCCTTCTCACTGTAGTTAAGTGCATCTCTGACTGACAACCCAAAAAGAGAGGAGCCATCGTGAGGGGCATTGACAAATGATCCCTTAAAGGGCTCCACAAAAATCACGCAGCCTCATCCAGGCATGTCTCCTTAGGGAAAGTCCTGACCCAGCTGCTCATCAGGTGCTCTCTGTGGCAAGGGAGATTAACCTCATCGATGAGTTGGCAACAGGTGAGAGAGTGGTCAGCTTGGGAGAAACTTTCTTAAATTCCTTCACAGGTATGGACTTGGAGAGAAGCTGACAGTTCTCTGTTCTGATCCCTCTGCAGCAAAGTAAAATGAGCTAGATAGTTTAACAACTTCAGCACAAAGGTTGCAGAGGTGTAAACAAGCTTCCCAAACCTGTCCAGTTCTCCAAACTCCATGTTAGGTGGACGGACACTGGCAGTTTCTTCCACCAGCTCTTTTTTAATGGCCGTCGCCACCATGACAACACTGACTGCGGGACCATTACTACAGTGCTTCCTAAGGGGGGCACTAGAAACTGATTGGGCCACCTGAGTATGGGCTCGATGGTGTCTGGTTCCTTCCATGCTCAGCAAGACACTAAATCCACCAGGGCATCTAATGGGGGGGGGGTTTACCCAGGACAGGTGGGCCTGTCCTGAATGCCTCCAAGAGAACTGACTCCTCAGAGGAAGGAGTTTGGGCAGACCACCCAACTTTCTGCTTCAGGATCTCTAATATGTCCCCAAAGGAGATGTCTTCAGGTGGGGATCAGGGGGATCCTTCCCCCTCATCGAAGTCAGTATCTTCTGTTAAAGACTCCAAGAGGAGTCCAAGTGCCTCCTTTTGCAAGTCTTCTGAGGGACTTCCTCAGCTGGATATTCTGGGAAAGTGTAGGAAGAAGGGGATCCCTCCTGAGCAGGGAAATCTTGCAGGCCACTTGGAACAGCAAGACTTGTGGCAGGACGAGAGAGAGCCGGGCCTGGATCTGAAGGGGGTACAGGGGCGGATTGGGGAACCTGTGCAGTCAGATCTCCAGCCAGGGACAAAACCTTCTCCACTATCTGGAAAGCTGAAGGACCAGGAGAAGCCCTTTCTGCTTCCCTGAAGCTGAAACTACCGAGGAAAAATGGGCAGGACTCTCTCCAGATCCAAGGCCTCTAGAAGGGAATTGGACCAGAGCTGTCGAGCGCCAAAGTGCCTAAGGGAAGGGACAATGCCGAAAAGGATAGAGCCGATCCCATTCCCCAGGACCCGCACAGACACTACGGCTCTGAGACTCTCTCTGCTTTATAAAGGTCAGAATGGGGCTCATCAAGGACATCCCTGGCATTAAGGAAGGGAGGTTCCTCTGTGCAGAGTCTGACGCACACATTAGTCCTGAAATCCCATAACTCTGAAGCCAATGGATAGATCAGAGGAGGAGTCCTGATGGAGTGACCTGGGTAGCTCATGGATCTGACAGAGGACTGAGCCAAGACTACCCCCATCTGGATCTGGGCCTTAAGAAACCTCATCTTCCTGTCCATATCCTCCTTGGACCAGCTTCTTGAGGACCTGGAGAAAGCCGATGAGGGGGGCCAGGAGTGCTTCCACTTGGAAGATAGAGCCAGGGACTTTGTTGAGGTCCTCAGATCCAAGGGAACAGGATCCGAAGTTAGAGCCAAAGAAGGTATAGGGGAAATGGTAATGATCTCTCCCTGATCCGTAGAGGCTGTAGGATGCAATTGAAGAGGTAACATCTGCAGAACCGAAGGAGTCTAATCTGCAGATCTCTTGGGCATCTTGTGATTAAGACAGTCCCAATGGGGAGGCAGGGAGGGACCTCTTTTTAGACTCCTTAGGAGCAGGAGAAGCACAGGAAGAAGCCAAAGAAGGGGTCTGAGCCTCCAGAGCTGAGGAGGGAAGAAGGCCACTGAGAATAAGTTTATTTCATTGGTCTGCAAGTGCCCAAGGATTGAAGTCGCCACAGATGGAACATTCTGCTTTCAAGTGATTGGCACCCGGGCAGTACACGCAGTCCTTGTTGGCATCCCGATTGGGGATTTTATGCTTACAAGAAGTGTAGTGTTTAAAGCTGGGAACCTATTTGTCCTCCATAACCCGACGAAAAAGCCCACCAAAAACAACTGTCAGAGGTCAGTTTAAATATGTAAAAACTACTGTCCTCAACACCAAATACTTGCACATACTTTAAAAATCTACCTTCTCTATTTATAGTTTCCCTTTTAAGGTTCACTTACATATAAGCCCTGCTTCACTCAATTCCAGTCACCATGTACAAATAAAATACCTTGCTAATAAATTATTACTTTGGTCAAAAATGATTCTAAGCTCCTGAGTTGCAGTTTTAGGGGGAATATAGATGCCTAACCCTGGTAAATGTCTTCCTTCCCAGTATCCCCTCACTAAACCTATTCCTATAACACCCTGCTATTCTGCACTAAAATTCTTTTTTTCTGTGAAACTCACATGTTCACTTCTAACCAAACACATCTCCTGCAACTTGATAATTTGCACCATACAGTTCTTGATATAGAGTTCAGTACTCTTTGCTTTTTTCTCTGCCTATAAGGCCATTTTTGTTGCATGCTAAAACTGAGAAAGCAGCCATTCTTTTACTTTACATCACTCAATGTATGGCACTTCTGTGATATATATATATATATATATATATATATATATATTCTTCCTACTGGCAGTTTATGCATACCTTGTAATGCTTGACTTACAAGACTTTCACACATTTGTTTGAGATTATATCACATTTTCCAAACAGTCCAGCTCACCATACCCATCCTCAAATCCCTTTAAAATAGAACAAAGGAAGAATATATAAAACTGAAATAAAATCCCTACCTTCCAACCACATTCCTCAACATCAGTTTCACAATAATGGCTACTTGCACTGGCATCTCGCCTAAAAACAGAGGTACTTGTGGGTAAGACTCTTTGCCATGGCTGGCATGTAAACACATCACTGCTTCTTTAACTGTAATATGTTTTTCCCTTCCTAGTGTATTACACACGCAGTCAACCTTTTACTTAAAATATAGCTCTTTCAGATAATTCACTGTCTAAACTCATTTTATGACTTTATGCTTAGTACATTCTTAAGTTGAAGCTGCTGAGGAGATGTATTCCATTTCAACACTATTTTTTTCTACTGCATTTCTTTTTTTGAAACATGCAATTAACTCAAAACTAGCTTTACTGCCACTCAGTAAACACTATTATCTTTTATGCTTATATGAGCAACGTCATACATCCTCATAGTTCAGCCCCCATGCAGCTTCAGGTCTCAACACTGTTTAAATGTACCCTTCTGCTTCCCAGTTCTCGCTCTCATGTTGCAATGCAAGTGATAAGCTACTTTTACTTTTTAACAGCTTACTGTGAATAATCAAGTCAGCTACCACTCAGTAAAGTTATTTCACCGCACAAACCTAGCACTACTACACTTATGTTTTACCCCTTTGCATTAAGAAACATACATTCTAATATTATACTGTACGTTACAACATTACTAAACTATTTAACACAAAATGAATAAATGAATAAATGAAAGCAATTTTACTTACATTTTTTTTCTCAACTCTTCTTGGTTCCTTCTTGGGCAACCATGCTAAAATCAGATTTATATGCATTAGCTCCCCCACATTTTTGAAATAAGTAGCACATAGTGGAGTTGATACGAAGTTCCCTCACTATTTAAAAAAATATACTTGCCTATTAGTCTTTTGCATAGTTCTTACCCTCTCACTATACCACTTTCTGATTAAATCCCAACTTCTCCGGGGTAGCACAAAACTAGACTCATTCTTAGTTTTCCCAATACTTTGAGCACCTTGTAGTGGTGCTTTCATTTTTTTCGGTTCAAGAAATTCACCTAGTTGTAAAAGCCTTCTTACTGATCATTATCTTCCTGTAGTATCTGCAGCTGGTTTAAATCAAAGCCCTTCTTAATTCTTCTGGCCCACTCATGGGCTTCTATCTGTTACTCAACTATTTTCTTTCTGAACAAGAGAAACAATTTTACTAGTACAATTTCTTTTGGACCCTCCTTACTTCTGTAGGGTGTAGAAAAACAGTCCTCTTCACCTTACTGACAGGAGTCGTGTTGACTGAAATTTATCATCTCCTCCATTGCCAGATCTGCATCCACATGTTTCTGACTTACCCGGAAAAACAATTTAAATAAACTGTTGGGCATAGCAGTTTAAATCTCAACCAAAGCTCATAGCTTTTAATGAAAATAATAAACTTACTCCTGTCTTGTTTAGTATAGTCATCTTCCACAAATACCTCGGCATCACCAATGTTTAGCACCTTCAGCGCTTGGCATACTTCTGCTAGTATGACTTCATTTTAATGAATGTGGGTCTCTGTTTCTTTCTGACAAGTGAATTAGGGGCACAGATGCAATCTGCTTTCCTGATTAACAAGCCCTTCTTTGGAACATCAGTCCAGGTACTTATTTGTACCTTCAAAAAGTTGAGACAGTCCACTCCCTCCAACTTCTCTGGTACTGCAGAAAACTTCAGGTTTTCTTTTCATACTTTAACTTCTAGATCTATTTTCTGAAATATTTCTTCATTTGATGGCTCAATATCTGTCGTTCTTTTCTTCATTTCTACTTCTGACTTGGTAAAACTTAGCAGGTCATCAGGCTGACTATTTAAAACTATTTTTTTCAGATTGATTTTCATTTGTTTTTACATATTCCTCCAAACACCTCTGATTGCATCTGGTCTATTTTTTTTCTTCTACTTTACTAGAAGTCATCTCCTCCACTGATGCTGCACATACAATGCAATGAAAAAGTATTTGCCCTCTTCCAGATTTCTTATTTTTTTGCATGTTTGTCACACTTAAATGTTTCAGATCATCAAACAAATATTAGATAAAGATAACCCAAGTAAACACAAAATGCATTTTTTAAGTGATGATTTTATTTAAGGAAAAAAACTATCCAGATCCACATGGCTCTATGTGAAAAATTAACTGCCCCTAAACCTAATACCTGGTTGTGCCACCCTTAGCAACAACAACTGCAAACAAGCTTTTGCGATAACTGGCAATGAGTCTTTCATATCGCTGTTGAGGAATTCTGGCCCACTCTTCTTTGGGGGGGGGGGGGGGGGTTCCAAGCATGAACCGCCTTTTTAAGGTCATGCCACAGCGTCACAATTGGATTCAAGTCCGGACTTTGACTAGGCCACTCCAAAACCTTCATTTTGTTTTTTTAAGCCATTCAGAGGTGGACTTGCTGGTGTGTTTTGGATCACTGTCCTGCCGCAGAACCCAAGTGCGCTTCAGCTTGAGGTCACAAACTGATGGCCGGACAGTCTCCTTCAGGATTTTTTGGTAGACAGCAGAATTCATGGTTCCATGAATCACAGCAAGTCACCCAGGTCCAGAAGCAGTGAAGCAGCCCCAGACCATCACACTACCACCACCATGTTTGACTGTTGGCATGATGTTCTTTTTCTGAAATCCTGTGTTACTTTTACGCCAGATGTAACGGGAAGCACACCTCACAAAATGTTCAACTTTTGTTTCGTCAGTCCACAGAATATTTTCCCAAAAGTCTTGGGGATTATCAAGATGTGTTTTTGGCAAAAGTGAAACAAGCCTTTATGTTATTTTTGGTCAGCAGTGGTTTTCGCCTTCGAACTCTGCCATGCATGCCATTTTTGCCCAGTCACTTTCGTATGGTTGAGTCTTTCTTTAGATCGCAGCATGATGTCTTCCTTTTTGGGATCTTTTGACCTACTTCACTTGGTCTGACAGGTTCTATTCAAGTGATCTCTTGATTCAACAGGTTTGGCAGTAACCAGGCCTGGGTGTGGCTAGTGAAATTGAACTCAGCTTTCCCAAAAATGTGATTAACCACAGTTACTTCATGATTTAACAAGGGGGGAAATTACTTTTTCACATAGGGCCATGTAGGTTTGGGTAGTTTTTTTTTTTCCTTAATAAATAAAATCATCACTTAAAAACTGCATTTTGTGTTTACTTGGGTTATCTTTGTCTAATATTTAAATTTGTTTGATGATCTGAAACATTTAAGTGTGACAAACATGCAAAAAAAATCAGAAAGGAGGCAAATACTTTTTCACTGCACTGTAGGTCTACTTTATGCTGGTGCCTCACTGAAAGGAAACAAATGTCCAGCTGACAGAGAGGGTTGACAATTGAAAAAAGACAGCAGAGGCAAAAACAGAGAAAGAAAACCAATACGCAGTGAAGAAAAACCGAGATATCCGATTTCAAATGAGAACTGTGTGTGTGAATTAATGTTACTTTAATGTGACCTGTACAACAATGTATACGGTTTAAAAAATGTTCTTAGATACAGCCATTGCTCCTATTCTAAGTAAAACACTAACCACTATCAGACTACTGAGAACATTATTCTACAAAAAATCTAATCATAGACAGGAATTTATTAACCAATAACCATTCCCTGTATATGATGAAATACATTATGAGTTTTTAGAATTAAGTGGCCAAGAACCAAGACATGTCATATACTGTATGTTAAACATTTAACACGCAAAAATAAAAATACTGTTTAGACTGACATCTCCATGACAACAGTTACACTTAGTACTACACCTGTTGAGAAATGTTGAGAAACGGTACTTACACAAAAAGAAGAAACAAATGCTTCTGTAAAGGATAGAATTAATACATCTAAGTGCTGTTTAGATAAAAGTCTTGACTACTTACCTGTGCACAGCAGATAAACACAACAGAGATAGTCAGTAAGAATGCAGATGATATGATCACATCAACAGACCTCTGTGGACCCCTCCGCTGGAAAAAAAAATAGAACTATAAGGCAAAAGAATACAGAGACTGTGTTTTATGAGTCTTAGATAAAATCTGTTTCCTCCTCCCCACTCTTTACATGACCAGAGATATTAGTAACATTAATTTTAATAAAACATAACTCAGTAACAATAAATAAATTATTTTAATGATATACTAACTACTTCCTAAATTTCCAGTAAAAGGACATGAAATTTACTTTGAGGTGAAAACATGGGAGGTATAATTTTCCTGGATCTACATTTTTCTAAGTCAAATGTAAAAATATCCTAACTGTGGTACTGGCTGAAAAATAAAGCAAAAACATTTCGATGGAAAGTAAAGCTTCAAATACTCATGGTTCTCTCCCAAACACACTTAATAAAATTAATTCCAAGGTCACTACACCTCAGAGGGAAAAATATTTTGACTAACAGCATAATTCAGTCAAATTTCTATATAAACATTCAAGTAACTTATCCCCCATTGTTTTCTACATGCAGCATAACCAGGCTATTTCTTTTATATATAGCTTAAAGACTTTGGTAGGAGTAAGCAAGCTATTCAAGATAATAAAACAACAATACTAATAATTCAGTAGTCCAAGGCCTGATCCCATCAGAGACCATTTATGAACAGATTAGTTAAGAAAGTACCTTCACCAACCTCTATGACTGGGACTGAAAGAACAGATTTTTTCAGTCAGCTTGATATCTAAAATTTTCCAGAAAATGTTAGCCAATTATCTTCCTCTCCAGGTATCACGTGTGCCATTCAAAAGCAACATACAACACATCATTGTTAATCATCCTCCAGACCAGGGGCATGGTGGCATTTCTCTCTCTCCAGTGGATTTATGGCAGAGGCTGGAACTCCGAGAGAAGTCAGTGAACAGGGGGGGGGGGGGCACTGAAGCATGTATGGTCACCCCTATACAACCAGACTCAGAGCACATGCTAACACTTCTCCCTATTAGCTGCTTAGGAAGATGGACATAGGTCTAATAAAAATATACTGGGCCCCTAGGATGATGGCAACACTCCAAGATGCACAACTCTCACCTCTAGGCTGATCTTAAGTAGGAACTTAAGAGTTGAACGACCAGACCTGGACAAATGAATAAGTCAGAGCAGAGGGATGGAGTCCTGATGGTCAGGGATGCTGTGCAAAATAAAAAATAAAATAAAAATCCTCTGGAACATGGCCACTATGAGGCAGGGAGGAGGAGAGTATGCTGATGAGGATGAACCATCTTATCCAGTTCTAATGTTATGGTAGGTACAAAACTTTTGTGCCTAGCATGAGAAGGTCCACATTGACCAACAAGTAGTTCATAGTGTCAAGCATATTCGCCTTGGTGGTCATCACTGTAACATAACTTGGATGACTGACTCAGAAAGAAAACCAAAAAAATGACTGACTCAGAAAGAAGACAGAGACTTAGAGATCACATCCAGCTTACAGCATCTCAAAGTATTTGGTGAAGCTCATGTAGCATCTGACAGATATCACTTAAGAATACATTTCTGCATATATAAAAAAAAAAAAAAAAAAAAAAACCTTAAAAGGTTGCCACCATTCTAGTTAAATGTACTACAGACAAAGTATGTGATGGTTTACTTGCTATGACACAATTTAATGCAATCAGGAAGCTACCTACAAAAAGTGGCTTCAGAAACATTAGGTCCCAACTTCTTTTTGGTAAAAATTAGTCTAGTAATTGTGAATCATTTTCTTACTGAACTGGTCCTGCCCTTATAAAACTGTGCTGTCTTTGGACGTACATACAACGTAAAAAGAAGTTATGTACCTACCACAACGTTCCATGTTAGTTGTCTTCTTCTCGCCTTCTTTCTTGCTGGTTGGGTTTGGAGCCGATCCTCGGCTCCAACTCGGCCATCTTCAAAAGCTCGAGAGCTGCTTACTGGCTCGAGGCCCCCCTCCCCTATATCCCATGATGCCTGGCGCTAGATACCCAGATCTCGTTCGGTAAGTCTAACTGCACACATAATAATAAATGAATCCTATCCTAGAATGCATAAATCCTACTGGAGAGACTACTAAGCAGAAGGAAATAGCCAGAGAAGACTCAGCCAGTGCAAAATCAAGAGGAATTCTTCTTGGTCCACTAGGATAGGGGGATGGAGGGTGGGATGCAAGAAAGAAGGCGAGAAGAAGACAACTAACATGGAACGTTATGGTAGGTACATAACTTCTTTATGTTAAGTTGTCTATCTCGCCTTCATTCTTGCTGGTTGGGACAGCATCCCTAGCACCTAAAATCCTGGGTGGCTCATCGGAAAAGACTCTTCAGAACAGTGGAACCAAAATCAGCTCTGCTCCTGGAAACCAAATCCAACTTATAATGCAAAATGAAAGTATGTGGGTTGGCCCATTTAGCCGCAGCACAAATAGATTCCATGGGCAACCTAGCCTGAAAAGCCATCAAAGTGGCTAAAGCTCTGGTCGAGTGACCTTTTGGTTTGACTGGTAATTCTTTAATCCTGAGTTGGTATATGAATGTGATGATAGAAGACAACCACCTGGATAAGGTTACCTTAGAAACCGGAAGACCTTGTTTACCTACTGCATAAGACAGGAACAGTTGATCTGATTTTCTAATGTCTTTGGTTCTATGTAAATAAAAGCGTAGTTGCCTGTGAACATCTAACGGATGCAACTTATACTCCGCCCAGTTGGAGTGGTTAGGGAAAAACACAGGAAGGTCTATGGACTGATTCAAGTTACTCTCTGAAAAGACCTTAGGAAGGAAGGAAGGATTAGTCCTAAGAGCAACCCTGTCATTGTGGAACACGAGGTATGGGGGACGGATAGAAAGAGCCTGTAGTTCCGAAACTCTTCTGGCTGAAGTAATAGCTACCAGAAAAAGGGTTTTCGAAGATAAGAACTTCAGTGAACAAGAAGCTGCAGGTTCGAAAGGGAGCAAAATTAGCGAAGCTAAAATCAAATTTAGATCCCACGGTGGTGGAGGATCTCTCACTGGGGGCCTGGGCAGGGTGGTTCCTTTGAGAAAGGCTTTACACAGCTTATGGGACATATTGTTTTCCGACAGGCCAATGTGAAAATTTGAAATTGCCACTTACTGAACTCTAATTGTAGCAGAAGTGGACCCAGCATGGAAGAGCTCCACGAGAAATTCCAAAATGGAGTGTACGGGGGCTGAAAAGGGGTCTATACTTTTTGCCTCTGCCCAGGAAGAAAAATGTTTCCACTTACTACCGTAAGTTTTTCTGGTCATAGACTTGTGTGATGACAAAAGGATTTCATGCACAGAGGGGGAGATATCTGGGAGCCTGGCTAAGGTTGGAAGTGGAGCAACCACGCTGTGAGCTGGAGACAGTGCAGGGATTGGTACAGCCCGCCTGATTGATGAATCAGGTCGTCTGGAACTATGTCCAGAGTCCAAGGCTGTTCGAGAAGATAGCGATGCAGGAACGGAAACCATATTTGTCGAGGCCAGTAAGGAGCAATGAGGATCATTTTGCAACCCAAAACGGTAGCCTTCTGATTAAGCTTCGGTATGAGGGGGAAAGGAGGGAATCCATAAAGAAGTCCCTGGGGCCAATCGTGGACTAGAACATCTCTGGGGGAATGCCCAGGAAGTGGGAGGAGAGAGAAGAAATTGCTGCACTTGCTGTTGAAAGAAGTTGCAAAAAGGTCGCAGCAAGGTTGGCCCCATCTGCGGAAGATTTGGTCCGCAACTACCTGGTTCAGATACCACTCGTGAGGCATGAGAATTGCTCTTCTCAGTCTGTCTGCTATGACGTTGGACCTCCCAGGGATGTGTGCTGCAATCACAAACCGTTGGGAAGAGATCGCCCACTGCTACAGTCTGAGTGCTTCTCGACATAGGGGGTAGGACCTGGTTCCACCCTGCTTGTTGATGTACCACACTACGGACATATTGTCCGTTTGAACTGCAATGGTCCCGGTAGGAAGAGAGTCCTGAACAGCCTGCAACGCTAAGAGCACGGCCCTCATCTCCAAGACATTTATGTGCAGATGATACTCGTGAGGTTGCCAGGTGCCTTGGACTGTTCTGCCCTGATCATGCCCCCCCCCCCCATCCGATCAGGGAGGCGTCCGTGGTCACTGTAGTCACTTGAGGGGGGAGAACAAATGGTCTGCCGTGGAGAACTGATGTGGAGATCATCCATCACGCAAGATGCTTCTTGCATGCCTGAGTGATCATAATAATGTAAGACATGGGAAGTTGCTGGAAGGACCATTGGGTGAAAAGAAGCCACTGGAGAATCCTCATGTGAAACCGAGCTAGAGGGACAAGTACGATCGCTGCTGCCATGAGACCTAGCATTTGAAGGACAAAACCTGGCTTGAATCCTTTTGCATGCTAATAAAACCTTGACATGCTGACAAATCACTAACACCCTGTCTGGTGGGAGGCTCGCTAACATGTCTTTGGTATTTAAATGTGCGCCTATAAAGGTGATAGATTGACAGGGCGACAATGCAGACTTTTCGAAATTTATTGTGATACCTAGCCTGGAGCAAGTGTCGATGATGCAGTCTCTGGCTTGCAGAAGGTGATGCCTGGTGGTAGCAGTGAGGAGCCAGTCGTCGAGATATGGAAACATCTGGAATTCTTTCCATCTCAGGTGAGCTGTAACTACTGCCATACATTTGATAAACACCCTGGGGCTGTGGTGAGACCAAAGGACAGAGCTCTGAACTGATAATGGCTGGCTCTCAGCCAGAAGCGAAGGAATCTTCGGGAGCGTCTGCCCATTTTGATGTGGTAGTACACATCCTGAAGCTCTATGGAGCCCATCCAATTGTCCTGACCGAGAAAGGGTAAAATGGACTGAAGCATGACCATCCGGAACTTCGTTCTTTGTACAGACTTGTTTAGTCTGCTGAGATCCAAAATGGGTCTCCAGTCCCCTGTCTTTTTTGTTACCAAAAAGAACCTAGAGTAAATTCCGGATCCTTGTTGGTCTGCTGGGACTTGCTGGATGGCCCTTTTTCTTAGCAGTTTTGAGACTTCTTGCACTGCTTGGTCCCTTAGATTGGGTGGAACATCTGGAATGGACTTGTTTGACCTTAAGGGGGTGCGAACGAAGGGAATTCTGTAGCTTCCGGATATGACGGACTGTACCCATTTGTCTTGTGTTATGTCTTGCCAGGCTCTTGGGTACAGCGATAACCTTCCCCCGACTGCCTCCAGAGGTGAGCAGCCGGGCAACCCTTCAGGGATGCTGGAAGGGCTTGTCAGAGAAAGATTCTCTGCTGCCCTGGTTTTGCGGATCCCCTCTGCCACGAGGGCGGTGTCTGTTATTGTTCCCTCCTCTGCCCCTGGGTGGAAATTCACCACGTGCGTCCGGCAAGGCTCCTTGAGATTTCCGGAACCACATCTTTCCACTCTTCTGACCCTTAGGATATGGTCTGGAAGGAGTGGAAAAACGGACTCCTACGGCAGAGAGAGTTTTGCCTTCCTGCTCACACCTGGTAAGGGTATCCTTTCACCTGTGATCCGAAGAGAGAGGAACCATCAAAAGGGGTGTTGGTGAAAGACGCTGAAAGGTTCGGCAAAGTTACATAGCCGCATCCAAGCATGCCTCCTTAGGGCCACGCCTGTGCCTGCGGCTCTACTCGCACCATCGGCTGCATATGAAATGAGCCTCATGGAGGAGTTTACCACTGAATTAAGAGTCGCCAGCTGGGAGGCTGTCTTAGCCTGGGCCCCCTCAGCTGATGGATCTTGGAGGGTATCTCCAAGCTCTTTCAGGAGATCCCTCTGAAGACGGGTAAAGTGGCACAAGTAATTCAGGAACCGCATGGAAAAGGTCGCTGAAGAGAACATCCACTTCCCATATCTGTCCATCGTCCTGGACTCCTTGTTAGGGGATGGACAGATGAAGAAGTTTCAGCCAACTCCTCCTTTGTGGCCGCCGCTACCACCATGGCATCAACGGGGACACCCTTGGTCAAGTACTGTTTGTCCTGCGGGGCAGTAATGAACTTCGCAGGTTTTCTAGGGGTCGGTTCCACTGTGTCTGGAGCCGTCCACGCGTTTTGAGCCACCACAGACTTCAGTGGGTCGAAAGGCGGAGACACCCATGAGGTGGAAGGTCTGGATCCAAACGCATCCAGGAATACCGACTCATCCTCGGAAGGGCATAGGGTAGTCCAGTTTCCCATCTGCCTAAGCATCTTAAGGATGTCTGAGAAGGAGACATCTTCAGAGGGGGATCTTGGGGACTCTTCTGACTCCTCTAAGTCGGTATCCAATGTGACAGACTTGGGGGAGTCAACATGCTTCCTCTTGCATTTTCTCTTGCGAGGTGGCTCCTCTGAAAGATCAGGGGAGGCCTCAAAAGAGGAAGATACACCCAAAGGGGTGTCCTGGAGCACTGGATCCCCATGCTTGGGGTCTGGAAGAGGGGCAGAGGCTGATGCAGGCACCCTAGGGGGAGGAGCCGATGGGGTCGATCGTGGGACTGACTCAGGGGCCAGTACACTCCTCATCACCTCAAAGGCGTCCCTGCCCAGATGCAGAGAAGGCTCAGGCTCTGAAGAAACCAGAAGCCCTCCCCGCACCGAGGGAGACGGCTCCGAGGCAGATGTGGGAGCTGAGCTCACCTGCGCCGAAGCACCGAGAGGGAGAGCGGGGGTCGGACAAGGGTCCGATGCCACTCGCCCCCTTGGAGCTGACGAGGGAATCTCGGCGCCCAGATCCCTCCATGGAAGGGATCGGAGCCGACAACAGAACCAAAAGAGAGGGTATCGGCGCCGACGGTTCCACGACTCAAATCCCAATGAACTCCGGCTCCAAGCTCATAGGAAGAGTCGGAGGAGGAATATCTACAGCTGTGGACGGAGCTGCCTCCTGATGAGGAGGGCTGGACAACATTTTGTCTAGGGCCTGCGATTTTAAGAGCCTACTGACCACTCTTTCCAAGTCATGGTCCGAAAGTCTAGAGGACCGAGAAGAGTGGGATGATCTATGACTGCACTCCAATTGGAGCAGGGGAGACTTCGGAGCCGAACGTATCGACTCCAAAGGAGGAGACCTGGATCTCTTTCGACTCTCAGCCGGCTCCGAAGACCGTGTTGGAGCCGACTGGGAGGGAGGGACATCGGTTCCAGCCGGAGTCGAAATGGATTGTGTGGCTTCACCCAACGATGGCTCCGAACTGGGGGCCGACAGTTTAGGAGGCCTGGAAGATTTCACCGGCTGAGCCTTCGCCAGTGAATCTTGGGGTTTAAGCATAACCCTCAGAATCAATTTATTTTTGCGCTCCTGCAGGACTCGCAGACTGAAAGCATGACAGATGAGCAAGAGTCCTGCAGGTGCACAGCGCCCAGACGATAAACACAAAAAGTGTGACCATCTGTCAGAGACATCTTCTGACAGCATGAGTCACACTTCTTGAATCCGGACGGTTTTGGATCCTTGGATATCCTAGGGAGCAAACCAAGGACAAGTGTCCACAGAGATGGTTAAGGTAACCAACAGTAAAAGTCAACACTCTACAGTTACCACAACCCACTACAAGTACCACAACAAAAACTATCGAAAACTATCACTAAACACTAACAGTGATTAATTCGAAGAAAATTTTTTTTTTTTTAAAGGGAGATAGAAAGAAAGGTTAACCTCTAACTTAAACGGAAAGAACCTTTCTGTGGAAAAGGGAGAGAAGGGGGGGAGGGGAACTCTCTAACAAACGAGTTTCTTAAGGAAGGGTAACTGTTATCTACGTAGAAAACTAGCTACAATACTAAAGTCTAACTAACGACTAATTCTACACTAACCAATACAGTCTGAACAAGAAAAATACAGTAATAATAATGAAACTTATACGACCTGAGCCAGTAGAACAACCTCGCAGCAGAAGCGGCAAACGAGATCTGGGTATCTAGCTCCAGGCATCATGGGATATGGGGGGGCCTCGCGCCAGTAAGCAGCTCTCGAGCTTTTGAAGATGGCCAAGTCGGAGCCGAGGATCAGCTCCAAACCCAACCAGCAAGAATGAAGGCGAGATAGACAACTTAACATCAAGTATTCACCTCTGCTGGAATCATTAGGAAAGAATCCAGGTAAATTAACAGACTGATTTAGTCTTGTTTCAATGGTTACTTTAAGCATAAATGAAGGATACACAACAACACACTTCCTGTAAGAAGGCTTTACTCAAGACCTGTAATTAGGAAATTCATCTAACAGGCATAATGGCCAGTACCCACATAAGCCAGGAACTTCACATCAGCTTAAGCAGCAGTTGCAGAGAGAGGTTGGGTTGATTTCTCCAACATGAAATACAAATCCGTGGGAGGTATAGGACACTTAAAAGGTGGCCATCTGTGGAATGTACACTTTAGAAAAGTCTTGCAGTCCTTCAAAAAAGCTAACTATGAACTGTCGGAGTCTTGATGAAAGCTAGATATGGCAGTAAAACATACTTTGACACAGGAATAATTTATTACTGTGTCAAAAAGTACAGTTTTATACCTACCATAAATGTAGATGTCCGATAGGTATGCATCTGCAGTCCTCACATATGGGTTGTCCTGCCTCAGGCAGCCCTTCGGTCGGCCGGATTCCAAAGTCTGGGTCCGGCGTCGGCTGATGTCGGCCTTTCCCTGACGTCAGAGCGCCTGGGGTATAAAAGTATCAGCAGACGCCATCTTCCTCAGTTTTTCTTGCCCCAGATGCCAGGTGCCCTCTAAGGAAGGCTAAATTTGGAGAAATGCAAATAATTCCAAACATGCACAGTAATATAAAACAAATACACCATAATAGATATCCCCCTTATAGCTAGCTGGGGTTAAGTACCCAAGAAATACCACAGAGGGGAAGGAGGGAGGGTAAACCTGACTGCAGATGCATACCTATCGGACATCTACATTTATGGTAGGTACAAAACTGTACTATGTCCTTCAAGGATGCATCTGCAGTCCTCACATATGGGTGGAATACCATAGCCAAGCTGGGGGTGGAAGGATCTAAGAAAATGATGGTGTAGCTAAAATGCCCTGCAGGACTGCTGTAGCAAAGCCTGCTCTGGATCTGGAATATAAGGGCAAATTGTAATGCTTGGAAAATGTATGCATGGAGCTCCATGCAGCAGCTTCTAAAATGTCCTTGGTAGCCACCCCTCTTAAAAAGGCTGTGGAGGTGGCTGTGGCTCTGGTGGAATGAGGTCTGATGTTAGCTGGCACAGTCTTTCCATGATAAGAGTAGCAGAATCGAATGCAATTTCCTATCCATTTTGAAATTGTCTGTTTGGAAATTGCTTTTCCTTGAATACCTGCAGCATATGCTACCAACAGCTGGTCAATTTTTCTGTAAGTCTTAGTTCTGTCCAAGTAGTAGCGCAACTGTCTGTGAATGTCCAGGGTATGTAGAAGTTTCTCCCCCTTGTTTTGTGGATTTGGAAAGAAGGTAGGCAGGTGAATAGCTTGGTTCAATGAGACCCTGGATACCACCTTTGGCATGAATGAAGGATTGGCTCTCAAAGAGACTCTGTCCTGATGAAAAATAAGAAATGGTTGTACTGCCATGAGTGCCTGCAATTCAGATAATCTTCTTGCTGAGGTTCTGGCCAGAAGGAAGGCAGTCTTCCAAGACAGGAACTGTAGCTCTGAAGATGCTGCTGGTTCAAAGGGAGGTAGAGTCAACTTTTCCAACATGAAGTTAAGGTCCCATGTAGGCACTGGTGGTTTTCTTGGAGGATTGATGTTTTTAATTCCTCTTAGAAACTGCCTTAGGAGAAGATGAGAGAAGACAGGTGGATCAGTATTGTATTCTGCTGAAATTGCTGAAGCATGAATTTTTATGGAAGAGTAAGAAAGGCCATTGTGGAGCATTTCTGCCAAGTATTCCAGGATATGTGCCATGCTCATCACTGTCGCATCTAGGCCCTTTGCGGTGCTCCAAGTGTGGAATCTTTTCCATTTTGCTGAATATGCCTTTCTCGTGGAAGGTCTGCGAGCTTCCATGATGATATCCTTCACTCTCTTGGATAGCTTTTCCTGGTGAGGAGTCAAGGTATTCTCCAGGCTGTCAGCTGCAGGGTTTTCAGGCTGGAGTGCAGAGTTTTGTAATTGTGCTGTGTCAGAAGTGACCATTGTGGTAGAGGCCACGGTTTCGTGTGTGACATGCTCCGTAACAGTGGGTACCAGTGCTGCCTTGGCCAGTCCGGTGCTATTAGAATCCCTTTTGGCTGCTCTGTCCTGATTTTCAGTAAGACCTTGGTCATTAGTGGAAGAGGCGGAAATGCATACACTGTTAGAGTATTCCAGCTGAAAGAGAGGGCGTCCACTTTCCATGCTTGTGGGTGGTATGTCCTTGAGCAGAATTTCTTCAGCTGATGATTGAGGTGGGAGGCAAAAAGATCTATGTCCAGCCTCCCCCATGCTTGTGTTATCTGAAGAAAGATGTCTGGGTGCAGCATCCATTCGTGTGGATCCATGGTGTTTCTGCTTAGGCTGTCCGTATATTGTCTTTTCCGGGCACAAACAGGGTTTGCAGCTCTACATTGAGTTTTAGTGAAAATTCCCAAAGATTCATTGCTAGCCTGCAAAGAGGGTAGGAATGGGTACCTCCTTGCTTGTTTATGTACCACATGACTGTGGTATTTTCTGTCCTTATTAGCAGGTGGCCTTAATGTAGAAAGTGCTTGAAAGCCTCGATTGCATGCATCACTGCTAGCATTTCCTTTTGGTTTATGTGCATGCGCAATTCTTTCTGAGACCATAGTCCTTGGATGCATCTGTCCTCCATATGTGCTCCCCATCCATGGTCTGAAGAGTCCGAGGTAATGGTTTGGCTGGTTACTGGTTTGCTGAAAGGCAGACCTGTGTTTGACTGGCTTGCTTGGGCCCACCACAGAAATTCCTTTTGAAGGCATGGAATGAGTGGTATCAAAGCTTCTAGGCTGTGATTGTGCTGAGACCATAAACTCCTTAGGTACCATTGCAGTTTTCTCATATGCAGCCTTGCTTGTGGAATCAGAAGAATGCACGATGCCATGTAACCCAGGGCCTGCAGGATTTTCCTTGCAGTCATCTGAGTTTGTTTTGTCAGATTTTTGAAGTAATCCGGTAGTTGTCTTTGTTTTTCTTCTGTGAGAAAAGCCATTTGGGTGGTTGTATCTAGTTCCGCACCCAGAAATGTTATTCTTTGGGATGGCACAAGTCTTGATTTGTGAATGTTGACTGTGTATCCCAAGGCCTGCAGTAGGCGGATGGCATAATCCAAATGTTTTACTAAAGTTTGTTGGCTGTCCGCTTGTATAAGACAGTCGTCCAGATACGGGTATATTTGAATCCCCTGAAGTCTGCAGTATGCAATTACTGATGCCAGGCATTTCGTGAATACTCTGGGCGTAGTAGTTAAGCCAAAGGGCAATGCTGAGAATTGATAATGCTCTGAACCTGCAAGAAATCTGAGGTGTCTTCTGCAACTTTGTCTGATAGGGACATGCAGGTATGCCTCCTTGAGGTCTAGAGTTACCAGCCAAGACCCCTTGCCCAGCATGGGAAGGAGTTGCTGTAAGGTCAGCATTTTGAATTTTGGCACAATGAGATAAGTGTTCAGTGCGGACAAGTCGAGAATAGGCCTCCATTGTTTTTCTTTTCTTGAGACAAGGAATAGTCTGGAATAAAATCCTTGGCCTTGTTCTGCGAGAGGAACCTTTTCTATAGCTTTCATTTGCAATAGGTTGGCAATTTGTTCTAAAGCCTCTGCCCTTTGATTTGGTGGCAGATTTGGCATTCCTTTTCTTTCTGGTAATGTATGGAAATGGAACCTGTATCCTTTGTCTATTATTTGCAGTGTCCATTTGTCCCTTGTAATACTGTGCCAATTTCTTGAGAATAAAGATAGCTTTCCACCCAAAGGTGCTTCTAATTGAGCCGTGGTCGGCGGGGTCAAGATGAAGTCATTGAGTCTGTCCTTGTGCAGCAGTTGTTGGTCCTGCACTACCTCTCTGGTTAGGAGGCTGCCATTGACGTCCTCTGTAGGAGCCTCTAGCTTGCCCTCTACCTCTGGCACGCCTGTTCTTGCCTCTTTGAAATCTCTCTTCTGGAAAGGACCAATTCTTAGAGGGCCAATTTCTGCTGAATCTTGGTGGTTGGACCTGGAGGAAATCTTTGACTGTTTGTACAGATTTAGCCTTTTCCTCAAATTTCTTTAAGACCTCCTGAGCAGTGGAGCCAAATAACTTTTACTTTTCCAGTGGAGCATCCAGAAGCTTAGCCTTAACATGAGCTGGCAGAGATTGTTCCTTCAGCCAAGCATGTTTATGTATGACTGCACCTGTCATTGCTGACCTACATGAAGCTTCCAATGCATCATAACCACACTGCAAGAAATGGTTGCTAACCTGTTGTGAGTTATGTACCAGATCCTGAAGTGACTTACGATCTAGGGGTTCAGGTGAAGACAGTTTTTTCTGCAATTCATCCAACAAATACTCTTGGTACTGTATAATATGAAATTGACAATTTAAAGCCCTCATAGACAGAGTGGACGAAGTATACACTTTTTTACCCCATCTCTCTAAAGCCCTGGACTCCCTTTCAGAGGGGAGTGGATTTTTAGTAGTGGCAGCTGCAACCCCTTTAGGACCCTGGGAAATAGTTTCCGGGTCAGCAGAGTAGGCCTTGTAAAGGAAATGATGCGAGTCCGGGACCCTGTAGTACCTATCGGGTTTAACAGGAGCCGGAGGAAGGGTGTCAGGGGTAATGCTAGACTCCGAATACACATCATCAATGACACTTAAAACAGGAGGAATAGCCAAGGGTCTATGCTGAGGTAAATGAAGAAAAGTCCTTAATCTCTTCCTGGAATTGGAGAATTCCTGGCCCTGCCATTGGAAATGCTCTCTCATGGAGTGAAGGGTCTCCCCAAAGGACAGCTCTTCAGGAGGGGAGGCAGAGGGAATAGATTCCTCTGCATCAGAATCCTCGTAGGCCATAAAGGCCTCCTCCTGGTAGTCCGATAGAGCAGAGCCATCAGAGGCCTCATCAGAGGACTGTGGATCAGCGGGCTCAACCCTGGGCCTTTTGTCTAGAGGAGGTTGAGAGCCCCTGTCCGGGTGAGGCTGAGAGCCCCTAATTAAGGAAATAAGGTCCTCAGTCAAACTTAATATCTGTGAACCTGTAGTGGATCCCTGAGGAATAGTCTTGGGAGGCAGAGATTTTTGTTGTTTAGCAGCTTTAGCCCTAGTGAATGCTTTTATGGACATGGATGCAGGGGGCCTGGCTGCTCCACGTGCTGGTGTAGTTTTGTCTAGGGGAATGGTGTCGGTAGTTTCCTGAACACCGATTTCCGAGGGTAAATCTATAACCGTCTCAGAAGAGGCCTCCAGAGCCGAGGTTGTCGGTTGTGCGGTTTCCACGGACGGAAGTACCAAGGACTCGGTTTCAGCCGAAACCGAGACACTCGCGGTAGGCCTAGGCATGGTTTCAGCCGAAACCATGGGCCACGTGTGTCGGTCCTTGTCCTTCCGTTTTTTGGTTAAATGAGAAGTCGGAGTCTCCGACGGCATAATATAAGAGAAACTAGCCCCAAAAAATTCCTCTGCAAACTCCGACCGACGCCTAAGAGTGCATCGATTAAAGGAGGCACAGGCAGTACAGGCCGAGACGTCGTGGTCTGGGCCTAGGCAGGGGAGGCAGTAGGAATGGAAATCCTTATGAGGTATTTGTTTCCCACAAGTCAAGCAATTATTAACTTTAAGCGTTTGATCTGACATCGGCTGAGGCAAGAAAGAGTCCCCAATGGGGTACTTAGCTTTTTGAAGTCTTCTGTAGCTGAAGTTACAGGAGCTGGCCGACCGGCACTTGCGAACTGCTTCTGCTTCGGGCACCACGCGGCAAGAAAGACTGAGGAAGATGGCGTCGACTGATACTTTTATACCCCAGGCGCTCTGACGTCGGGGAAAGGGTGACATCAGCCGACGCCGGACCCAGACTTTGAATCCGGCCGACTGAAGGGCTGCCCGAGGCAGGACAACCCATATGTGAGGACTGCAGATGCATCCTTGAAGGACATCTTTGAGAAAGCTAGTCTAATACAGAAGGCAGAGCAGCCATAAAGGAATCTATCCCTTTGAAAGTAGACCAAACATGAAATAATTTCCATTTATTCATATATGTTTTTTCAGTATTGTGTCTCTGGGTAGCAGTTAGGACCCTGATCACTTTAGGCATCTACAAAAAATCCTTAGCTATCACAGGAACTTATGTCACAGGGGAAGCCTTCCTGCAACCTGTTTGCATTCCCAATCAGTAACATATGCAGCGATTTATTTTCTCTTATGCCTCTTCTGGGGGGAGTATTACTAGGATTGCTCTTTTTCAGTGATGGCTTCAGGACGACTTTGAACTTATTCTTCATTTCCTCTTATTTTGGGTACATACAGAATGCCAAGGAGTACAAATGCAAAGTAATTCTTGCAGCCTCATTCAGTCCTTAACAGGTCATGTTTTATCAGCTTTAGCCTCATCTTCTGAAGAAACCTCTGTCTGAGGCCTTTCAAAACCCTGCTGACAAAACTTTCTGGCAAGCCACACTTGGACCTTCACTCCTTTCAAGCTAGCTGCATGGATCTACATCATAACCGTGACTGCACAAATAGTCAACAATCAAAATATCAAACTATAAACACTGAAGCTGTGGAACATCGAAAACTACAAGAAAACACACAAAAAAAGTTATGTATTCACCATAAAGTTTCATCTGTGTTGTCCATTTTCATTCTTCCTCAATTGATGGGTTCTGAACTGTTGGATCCGACTCGGCTGCTGCAAAAGCTTGTGGCAACTTAGAACTCTTGATATTCTCCCTTACCCAGAATGCACCAACCCCAATTCTCTCAGATTGTTTGCTAGCTAAAGCATACAGAAACACAACTCTTGTGCAAAAAAAGACAGAGAGAGAGAGCAAAAGGTAAGACCATTCTATGCCTGGAGCTTTGTGATGCTTGGATTATGACAACTCTTTCATATCTACTCATTCTTTCAGACAGGCCAAAAGGAGGGCTTGGTGGGTGGGGAGTTAAGGAAGAATGAAAATGGACAACACAGATGGAACGTTATGGTGAGTACATAACTTCTTTATCTGATTATGTCAATTTTCATTCTGTCCTCAACTGATGGGACAACAGAGTCCTCAGCTACCTAAATCCCAGGGTGGACTCAAGGCAGGATATTCTTAAGCACCACTGAGCCAAATTATGCGCTACCTCAGGATACCAGATCCACTTTGTAATGAGTGATAAAAGTATGAGGGGAAGCCCAAGTTGCTGCTGCACATATTTCATCCATGGAAGCCCTCAAATGAAAAACTGAGGAAGTTCCTATGGACCTGGTTGAATAGCACAAACATGTTTTGGTAAAGGGATATCCAATTTATTGTAAACAAAGGAAATGCAGCCAGTAAGCTATGTGGCAAGAGTAATTCTGGATACTGGTTTGCCCAGTTTCATATCAGCAAAAGAAACAAATAACTGATCTGTAATTCTGATGTCCTTTGTCCTGTGCAAATTGAAACACAGCTGCCTATGAACATCCAATAAATGTAACAAATATTCGCCCTTGTTTGAAAAATTTGGAAAGAAAACTGGTAGACTGATGGACTGGTTAATGCTAGAATCTGAAACTATCTTGGGCAAAAAGGATGCATTAGCTTGTAATGTAACTATCTTTATGAAAGATTAAATGTGGTGGTTTCACAGATAAGTCTTGAATTTCAGAAACATGTCTGGCTAACGTAATGGCCACCAAAAATAAAGTTTTCCAAGAAAGAAATTTAAGATCGCAGTCATGTGCTGGTTCAAAGGGTGGGTGAACCAGGGCTTTCAATATCAGCGTTAAATCCCATGGAGGAGTAGGATCTTTAAATGGGGGTCTTAACAGAAGTTTGCCTCTTAAAAAGGGTTTTACAAAGCTTATGAGAAGTGAGTGAAGAACCATCAAAGCCAATATAGAAATTAAACACTGAGGCCAACTGAACTTTGTCAAACTAGTTCCTTGATTGAAAATAAGCATCAAGAAATCAAGAATATTATGAAGTGGGACAGAAAAAGGTTCCACATCCTTCTGAAGTGCCCAGTGTACAAACCTTTTCCATTACTAGCATAAAGTTTCCTTGCAGATGGTTTAAAGGAGGATAACAAAATCTGGCAGACAGGAGACGAGAGCATAGGTTGTCTGGTTATTATAGGAAATGCAGAAACCAAGCTGTCAACTTCAAATTGGGGAGGTCTGGATGTCTGTCAGGTGAGACAGCAGATCTGGAAGTGGGTCCAGAAACCAAGGTTGATGAATCAAATGACACCAAAGGAAGGAAACCAGATCTGTCAAGGCCAACAGGGTGCAATGAGGATGACTATGCTCTTCAACCTGGCACCACTCTGTAGGAACTTTGGAATCAAAGGAATTGGGGGATAAACATAAAGCAGACCGGGAAGGGGCAATCATCGAGAAGTGCATCCCTCGGTGACTCCAGCTGTGGGGGCAATACAGCAAAGTACATGCTGCACTTGTTGTTTAGGGGAGATGCAAAGAAATTTCAGCAAGGCTGGGCCCATTGTTGGAAAATCAATTCCGCTGTGCTATTGTTGAGGGACGATTTGTGAGGAAGTAGTATGTACCTGCTCAGTTTGTCTGTTAACACACTGGACTTTCCCAGAATATGGATTGCTATAAGAAAGCGATTGGAAGAGATTGCCATTTCCAAATCCTAAGAACTTTTCAACACAAGGGGTAAGATCTGCCAAACCACTGACATGCTGTCTGTTTAAATCACAATCACTCCAGAAGGGAGGGCATTCTGAAAGGCTTGCAATGCTAGAAGCACTGCTCTCAACTCGAAGACACTGATACAGTGGATATAAAAAGTGTACACACCCCTGTTAAAATGCCAGGTTTCTGTGATATAAAAAAATGAGACCACAATAAACCATTTCAAAACTATTCCCATCTTTAATGTGATCTATAACCTGTACAATTCAACTGAAAAACAATTCTGTTAGGGGAAAAAATATAAAAAAATAAAAAAACGTAGAATAAGCTGGTTGCATAAGTGTGCATACACTTAAACTAATACTTTGTTGAAGCACCTTTTGATTTAATTACAGCATTCAGTCTTCTTGGGTAGGAGTCTATCAGCATGGGATATCTTGACTTGGCAATATTTGCCTACTCTTCCTTCAAAAAGTGCTCCAAATCTGATTGCGAGGGCATCTCTTGTGCACAGCCCTCTTCAGGTCCCCCCACAGATTTTCTATTGGATTTAGGTCTGGGCTCTGGCTGGGCCATTCCAAAACTTTTAATTTTCTTCTGGTGAAGCCATGAAGCCATTCTTTTGTTGATTTGGATGTATGCTTGGAGTCATTGTAGTGTTGAAAAGTGAAATTCCTCTTCACCTTCACCTTTCTAGCAGATGCCTGAAGGTTTTGGGCCAAAAGTGACTGGTATTTGGAACAGTTCATAATTCCCTCCACCTTGACTAAAGCCCCAGTTCCAGCTGAAGAAAAGCAACCTCAAAGCGTGGTACTGCCACCACCATGCTTCACCGTGGAGATGGTGTTCTTTTGGTGATGTGAAGTGTTGTTTTTGCGCCAAACGTACCTTTTGGAATTGGGGTCAAAAAGTTCAACTTTGGTCTCATCAGATCAGAACACATATTCCCACATGCTTTTGGGAGACTTGATGCATTGTTTTGCAAATTTTAGCTGGGCCTGGATGTTTTTCTGTGTCAGAAAAGGCTTCTGTCTTGCAACCCTACCCCCATAGCCTAGACATATGGAGAATATGGGAGATTGTTGTCACATGCAGTACACAACCAGTACTTGCCAGAAATTCCTGCAGCTCCTTCAGTGTTGCTGTAGGTCTCTTGGCAGTCTCCCTGACCAGTTTTCATCTTGTCTTTTTATTAGTTTTGGAGGGGACGTGCAGTTCTTTGCAACATCAGTGTTGTCCCATATTTTCTCCACTTTTTGATGACTGTCTTCACTGTGTTCCATGGTATATCCAATGCTATGGAATTTTTTTTGTATCCTTCTCCTGATACCTTTCAACAATGAGATCCCTTTGATGCTTTGTAAGCTCTCTGCGAGCTATGGCCTTTGCTGTAGCAAGCAAATGAGTAAACGTCAGGAAAATCCTACTAGGACAGCTGAACTTTATTTGGGGTTAATCAGAGTCTCTAATTGCTGGCAGGTGTGTACCCAAGAAGACAATGTTGCAATTGAGTCAAAAGATGCTTCAACAAAGTATTAGTTTAAGGGCATGCACACTTATGCAACCAGCTTATTGTACATTTTTTATTTTTTTTTATATTTTCCCCTAACAGATTTGTTTGTTTTTCAATTGAATTGTACAGGTTATAGGTCACATTAAAGGTGGGAAAAGTTTTGAAATGAGTTATTGTGTTCTCATTTTTAAAGCATAAAAACCTGGCATTTTAACAGGGGTGCATATACTTTTATATCCATTGTATGCTAAAGGGCTTCTTTGGGGGACCATGTGCCTTGAACGGTCTTTCCCAGGTAATGCCCCCCCCCCCCCCCCACAGCTGGGAAGCATCTGTGGTCACAATCGCCTTAGGCTGAGGGGGAACAAACAGTTTTGTAAAACCTTTCCTGATTAAATCCACCACATTAGATCCCTCTTGCATACATTGGTGATCTGTATCAGAGTCAAAGGAAGGTGAAGTACTGACCATTGGGAGGCCAGCATCCATTGGAGAACTCTCATGTGAAATCTGGCTAAGGCTAGTAATGTTATTGCTGCCACTATTGACCCTAATGCCTGAAGGACCAAGCGGGCTGAGATTTTGGTAGTGCAAACTATCTTTTCTACTTGTGTTCTTATTGTCTGAACTTTATCGAGGGGAAGTCAGGCTACAGTTGATTTTGCAATGAGAAGTTCTCCTATTAACTTGTGACTCTGACTTGGTTGTAGATGAGACTTTTCATAGTTTATGGTTATTCCTGCTATAGCACATGTCTGGAACACTTTTTCTCTTGCCAAAATGAGCCGATGTCTAGTCAGGGCGAAGATGAGCCAGTCATCTAAGTATGAAAATACCCGTAATCCCTGTAGTCTCAAGTGAACTGCTACTAATGCCACACATCTGGTAAACACCCTGGAGGCTGTGGTGAGACCAAAGGGCAGAACTCTGAAATGGTAGTGAGTTGCTCCCAGCCAGAAGTGCAAAAATCTTCTGGATCACCTGTTCATCTTTAGATGATAATACACATTCTGAAGCTCTATTGAGCACATCCAACTGTCCTTTTCCAAAAACAGAAGAATGAACTGAAACCATGACCATCTAGAACTTGGTCTTTTGAATGGATTTAAGACAATATGATCCAGAACTGGTTTCAAGTCGCCTGTTTAGATGGCATTAAAAAGAACCTTGGGTAAGTTTCTGGATTCCATCTGGTCTGGCGGGACCTTTTGGATGACTTTTTCCTAGCAGCTTTTGAATTTGAATTGCTGCTTGTTCTCTCTTGACTGGGTGGAACATCAGGGAATTTTCTTGAATTGGGAGGACAAAGGGAAGATGGTATTACATAACCTCTGGAAATTAACCTCTGCACCAAAGTATTTTTATTATTTCTAGCCAGGTTCTTCTGTGCAGGGACAGATGACTCCCTATTGCCTCTAGAGTGGAAAATCGGGCCTCCTTTCAGGAGTGTTGAAAAAGATTTACCAAAGAAATTCTCTGAAACCTTGGTTCTGTTGGCCACCTCTGCCAAAAGGGCAGCATCTACTGTTGAAAGTCTCCCCCAAGTGCATCTACGGAACCTACTCCACGTGTCCTGGAAAGATCCATGGGACTTTTTGAACCAAATTTTACCCCACCTCAATTATTCATTGAAAAGGATCTTTCAGGGGTAGAAAAATGTACGCACATAGCAGAAGTCATCTTTCCATCCTTCACATGTCTGGACAGAGTATCATTAACCTTGGGACCAAAAAGAGACATTCCAACAAAAGAAGCATTACTATACAAAGACTTAAAACCCACCAGAAGATCAAGTCAATGAGCTTGTCAGCTTGTGAAGTTACCCAGGAGGTAGATGGGCCAGTATCACATGCCGCCAAGAGTACAGATTCCTCCGATGAATGGCTGCTGGACTTTCAGCCACCTCTCTGTTCTAGGATCTCCAGGATGTCTCAGAATAAGACATCATTGGGGGGGTGACCATGGGGACCCTTCGCCCTCATCAAAATCTGTATCTTCAGTGACAGACTCAGGGGAATCTAAAATGCTTCCTCTTGCGTGCTCTCTCCTTAAGGATCTCCTCAGCAGGACAGTCTGGGGAGGTGTCACAAGAAGTGGGGATATACCCTGACGGGCAGTCTCAGGATTCGGTACCGGCTGTCCCTGTGGAGATGATAGCTGAGACTCCAAATGCAGAGACAAGGCTCCCTCCATTACTTCAAAGGCAGACCACTCGGGTGAAGGACAAGTCCCCAGATCCAAGACAGCCAGTCTATGATCCACAGTCCCTCCCAGTCCTGAGTACAGTCCACCCAAGGCTGAAGTAGGAGCTGAACTAACCACTGCCAAGGCTCAGAGGTGTAGAGATGCTCTGAAACTCTTGGAGATGAAGCACCTCAGACCCGAATGGGTAGAATCGACTCCGAGAGCAAGTCTTGGATCCGAGGGCAAAGGAATTCTGAGATCCAAAGCAGACAGGCCCAGACGACTCAGATCCAAGACCTTGAAAGGAGTCAGAAGATGAAAGGAGTCAGAAGATGAATTGGTAAAGATGGAGTACTGCAAGTATGGCTCTCCTGATCCAAAGGGGTAGAAGCATGAAGAAACACTCACTGGCTCTGTGCCAAGAGAATTTTTCTCACTAACCTCTCACTACTGTCTTCCAGGAGTCCAAAACTAACCTCTCCAAACTGGCAGTCACTTTCAACAGTATTGCCAGATTTGCCTCTAACTCCACGTTCAGAACTCATCACTGCTTAAACCTAAGGCAATTAGGATGGCTTAGCTTCAACATCTCATCTTATTTCATCAACTCTCCTTAGCCCATAAAATCCTCTATAAACCCAACAACATCCCTATTTTCAATACCTTATCACACCATATTGCAACCTAAAAAGCCTACGTTCTTCTAACAAACTTCTTATATCGACATGTAAATCCAATAACTTAGCAGGAGCCTTCTTGTTCTCTAACACAGTAGGAAAAGCTTGGAACTCTCTTCCTGACAACCTCACTTCAACATCCTTTCTCCCCAGCTTTAAATCTCATCTCAAAACTCACTGGCTTTGCCCCTGCACGAACACTGAGTAGACTGCCTTTGCTACTAGTATGTTCACATTCTCCTGCATACAAAGCTTGCTTTTGCTACTAATATGCTCACATTCTCCTGCATACAAAGTAGTACTTATCTTACCTTTCTGTTAGCTCTCTTAAATTTTGAACTCCCTCATCCTGTAATTAATTCCTGTTGTTGCATCTGTAATATATCTCTGTATTAGTTTATGTTACTTCAGTAATATATGACTGGACTTTTGCATATTTCTTTTTTTTCTCTTGTACTTTTTTCTCTCTGAGTGAACTTTTTGTGTGCTATTGCACATTTTTTATCTGAGTAAATTCTGTAAATTTGCTATTTTTAATGGTTTCTCTTGGAACTTTTCTACCCGGGCCTCTGCTGAAAATGGACATGTATCCAAGTTGGACCAGCCCGGTCAACAAATGTAAAATAAAATAAAAAATAAAATAAAATAAATAAAATAAAATAAAAAATAAAATGAGGCTTCTAGAAGAGCAAGTTGACAATCCTGAAGGTGATTTTTGGCCAATCTAAGAAGGGGGAAAGAACTCTGGAGGGAACTAGGTTGACTGAGGGGGAATATTTTGTTCTGGGTAAAACTACCACATCTTCAGCTCTGTGTCGGATCTGACTCAATATAAGTTTAATTTTTAGGCTTGTCGGAGCTGAACAGACAGTCTGATCAGAGGATTGCTTCTTTATATGTCTCAGATCAGAGGATGAAATCAGAGCCATAGAAACAGATGGAGCTGTATGGGACTTTATTCATAGACTTTCCAAGGACTTAGAAGGAACAATGAAGTGCTTGCAGAAGTGGGAGAAATTTTCTTAGATTTTACTTTAGGAACTCCATCTAAAGTCTCACTAAAAGAGGACGTAAGTAAACCTTTCAATATTAAATTTATTTTTGTTTTCGACCAGAGATCTTGGATTGAATGCATGACATATCGAACAATTTTCCTGGGGATGAAGGGGTCCAAGACAGGACATGCAGAGCGTATCAGAAAAAAGGGTATATTCTGACCACATTTTCCATACTTTTTAAACACAACTGAGCTTCTATCTTTTTCAGATATTTTAAGAAAATATTCTGACAACTACTAACCAAACAATAACAATCAAATAATTACGATGATAGGAACACACTCCAAAAATTTAAAAACAAAAACTGTAAACTCTAAAGATTTTAACTATAAAGGTTTTTTTAGAAAGGTAAAGAAGAGAAGGGCTACCTACAAAGGCAGTGAAGAGTTATAACAAGCGTACAAGGGAAAGGGAGAAAAGAAAATGCTAACTATAATATTTTATAGCGTACTCTAGTACAAGAAAGACATAAGGATAAAGGAATAGAAGCTATCAAGAAAAACAATAAAATGAAAAAATTCACTTATCTAAATACAACCTCAAAAGGCTATCAAACACATCTTTCACTGAAAGCAGCAAACAAGATCCGAGGTAACCGGGGTTGGTGCATTCTAGGCAAGGGAGAAGCTCGAGAGTTCTAAGTTGCCATGAGCATCTGCAACGGCTGAGTTGGATCCAATGACTCGGATCTGAACCCATCAGTTTAGGACAGAATGAAAATTGACAACATCAGATCATACCTTCTGCAGAGGGGCAAGCCCCCATGCACCACCCCACATCCCTTGCTGATTATATATTCCACGTCCTGGATCACACTACAGTGGGGAAAAAGAAAATTCCACTCCCCACTGCACTGCAATCTCAGACAGACCACAACATCCATAGTTCAACGTTCCACATTTCATTATTTTGGCAGTCAACTATTTATGCAGTGAACATTATGACATAGATTCTCTAAATGTAGTCTGTAGTACCACTCATGGCATCAATAAGCAATGGATGAGCTTACCTGCCAAAGTGGCTTTCTAAGGAATGCAACCATCAGAAAGCAAATGGTTGGCAGAGCCCATTCCCATACCACAAATGCTTCTTAACAGGACTGGGTAAGAGTTCTTCCCTGCTTATGTTACATATCACTGCCAAGCTGCCAGTATGGATGGCAACTGCTCCACGTGACAGACAATCGTGTAATGCCTCCACAGTGGGGAGTACTGCTCTCAGTCTAGAACACTGATGGTGCAAACTATCCAACTTTGTCCATGGACCTTAAATTATATGTCCATAGCAATGCCCTCCAATCCTAGAACAAGGGTATCCTTGATAATAAAAACTATAAGGTAGGAATACAAAAAAGGCTCTGAGAATAAGACGGTTGAAGCCACCACTGTACCTGAATCTTGTATGCTCCAGAGATTTTTATCTGAAAAGATGTGTGATTGGATATCACATCACAATATATTTTGAAAGTCCATTGAAGGATCATCATACCTAGCATAAGGGACCATAGATATTGTAGCCACTATAATGCCTAGTACCATGAGGCAATGAGCTGTGAGCTGCTGTAACTACATGAGATTGAAGTAATTGCGATACTACAGACTGAAAAGGACGAATCCTACCTAAAGGACAGTGTGCCTAGCAGTACAGTTTAAGGGTGCATTCAAAAAGCATTACTGTTTGTGAGCACTCTGGGACTCTACAGTGTTCACCATGACTCTCAGGGGCCAGAAAAATCCAGAACAGAATTCTGAGCTGTAACTAGTCTGTCTAAAGTCTGTGTAATGAGGAGACAGTTGTCCAGGTAAGGAAAGCACAGCTGTTGTAAATAAACGTACCACAACAGTAGCTGTTTAAATGATCAAATTTCTGCAGTAGCCTTAACTATATGGATTATATCCTGCCAAGGATATAACAGCTGGCCAACTAGTAGAGCCTCAGGGCACCTTCTTCACGCCCAAACTGTCAAGTCAGTTTGAACTGAGCTGACTAAAGAGACAGATTTGGGCACCAAGCCCTTCACAGTTTTTATGCCAACACAGAGAGAGAGGCTGAGCCCTGAAAGGACAATACTAGGAACAACAAAAAATAAATTTTCACACCCTGGCATAAACAATACACCATAAAACAAATAGGAATGGAGGGAGTGGTTACTGCAGTGCTGACCATTCCAAAGCCTATTGTCATGATAAGTTTACTTAAACAACTGTATTATGTTCATCAGATTCATCATTGCATCAGTAGGCTTTAGCTAAATGGGTAGATTACCCCAGCGTACTGCATTTGGGGGGTGGAAGAGTCCAGCAGCCCCTGCAGAATGGTCGTGGAAAAGCCTAATTTAGAACTACAGAAGGAATCAAACTTGCAGTGCTTTGTAGAAGTACATACAGAGGACCGATTTACAGCTTCTAGAATATATATAAAACTCAACCTTTTCCAAAAAGTGATAGATGAACCAAGGTCTGGTAGAGTGAGCCTTGACCCTGCCTGGAATATTTTTATTGTGGTGAGTATAAAAAAGTTGCTACTACCATAACATTCCATCTGTGCTGTCCATTTTCATTCTTCCTCAGCTGCTGGGGTTCAGATCAGCCTCAGCCTTTACTACAGCTCGTGGTCACCTAAAAGTTCTTGAGCTCCTCCCTACCCACAATGCACTAATACCAACATTCCTTGGATCTTGTTTGCTAGACGACAATGCAAGATACATTAATACAATATTCCTGACAGAAGAAGCCATTATGTGGAGCTCTACATAAGACACAACAGTGGTGTCCTTATAAACTCTCATTCTTCCAGAAATCCATAATGATAAAGTATAGGGGTTGGTGGGCAGGGAGTTGAGGAAGAATGAAAATGGACAACGCAGATGGAATGTTATGATAGGTACATAACTTTATCTGATGATGTCAATTTTTATTCATTCTTCAACTACTGGGACAGAGTCCCAAGCTACCTGAAATCCCAGGTGGAGTCTAAGGAAGGATATTCCTGAGCACGGTTGAACCAAAGGCTGCTGTTTCCGTCGAGACCAGATCTAGTTTATAACAAGTAATAAAGATATGAGGATTAGCCCATGTCGCAGCTACAAATATATCATCCATGGAATGCCCATATGTTCTAATTTCTTTTGTTCTATGTAAATAGAAACATAATTATCTATGAACGTCTAACAAGTGCAACATGTATTCTCCCTTGTTTTCAGTCTTTGGAAAGACAACAGATTAATGGACTGGTTGGCAATGGATTTTGACACCACCTTACGAAGGAAAGGAGGACTGATTCGTAATGCCACTCTAGTCCTATGAAAAATCAAGTAGGGAGCTTTACAGGACAATGCCTGAAGTTCAGAAATTCTTCTGGCTGAGGTAATGGCCAACAGAAAGTTTTCCATTTCAAATATTTAAGATCACATTTTGCTGCTGATTCAAACTGGGAATGAGTTAAGGCCTGCAGTATCAGATTTAAATCCTATGGTAGAGTAGGATCTTTATAGGGGGAGGTCTCACCAGTACAGACCCTCTCAAAAAAGTTTTACAAAGCTTAGTTGATGCCAAGGAAGAATTCTCAAACCCAGTATGAAAGCAGGAAATTGCTATCAACTGAACTCTGACTGTTGAGGAACTAGCTCCCTCATTAAAAATCATTGCCTAAAACTCAACACTTTGTATGGGAGCTGAGAAGGGTTCAATGCATTTCTGATGTCCTCAAAACACAAACCTTTTTCATTTACTTCTGTAAAGTTTTGCTGTAGAAGCTTTATGGGAAGATAAAAGTATATGACGGACAGGGGACAAGAGTATCGGTTGTTTGGCTATTAAGAGATGTGGAGAAACCATGCTGTCAGCTTTTGAGCTATCCGTGTGAATCACCCCTGCTGGGTTATACAGAAGGTCTGGAATTGGACCCAGAATCCAAGGTGGGTAAGGAAGATAAGGACAAAGAAAGGGGAACCAAACCTGTCAAGGCCAGTAAGGCGCAATGAGGATGACTTTGCTCTTCAACCTGGCAGCTTTTTGCAGAAAATTGGGGATTAAGGGAGTCAGGGGATAAGCACAGACGGAACTTGGGGGCCAATCATGGAGAAGAGCATCCCTTGGTGATTCCTCCTGTAGGGGGATCAGGGCAAAGAAGCTGCTGTGGTTGTTTAAGAGAGAAACAAAAAGATCGCAGCAAGACTGGCCCCACTGACAGAAAATAATTTCTGTCACTTTCATGTTGAGAGACCACTCATGAAGTGGTAGAATGGACCTGCTCAATTTGTCTGCTATCACGCTGGACTTCCCTGGAATGAGCATTGCTATCAGAAAGCAGTTGGAAGAGATCACCCATTGCTACACTCCAAGGGCATCTTGACACAAAGGGTAAAATCCATTTCCCCCTTGTTTGTTGATGTACCAAACTACTGACATATTGTCTGTTTGAATCACAATTATCCCTAAAGGCAGAGCATCCTGAAAGGCTTGCAACACTAAGAGCACTGCTCCCATGTCTAGGACATTGATAAGCAAACTGGCCTCCTTTGGGGACCAAATGCCTTGAACTGTTTTCCACAGGAAGTGTCCCCCCACCCAATTTGGAAAGAGTCTGTGGTCATTATGGCCTTGGGTTGAGGAAGAATAAAAGGATGGCTTTGTAGAACCTAATCTGATCAAATCTACCACCAAAGGTATTTCTTGCATGCTTGAGTGGTCCTCATTTGAACTGACATTTGTTGATAAAGAATTGACCACTGTGTTGCTAGCATCTACTGAAGAATTCTCATATGAAATATTGCCAGGGGGACTTAATTACGGCAGCTAACATTAACCCCAAGGCTTGAAGAATCAACTGGGCCGAAATTTTTGTACTGTGAACAATTTTCTTAACCTGAAATCATATTGTTTGTACTCCTGCTAGAGGAATTGTTCCTATAAACTCCAGTATTTATACCATGTTGAAAACTGTTCTTATAATCTCCAGTACTTGAGATTTGTTGTAGTTTATTGCGATTCCTAGAAGGGAGCATGTTTGGAGCATCTGATCTCTCGCTCTTATAAGTAGATGTCTGGTCAGGGCTATGATGAGCTAGTTGTCTAGATACGGAAACACCGGGAATCGCTGCAGTCTTAAGTAAGCTGCTACCACTGCCATGTACTTGGTGAACACTCTGGGGGCTGTGGTGAGACCAAAGGGCAGGGCTCTAAACTGTTAATGACTGGTTTCCAGCTGGAAGTGCAAGTACCTTCTGGACTGTTTGTCCATTTTTATGTGACAGTACGTCTTGAAGGTCTATCGAGCACATCCAGTCATCCTTGCCCAAAAAGGACAAAATTGACTGAACATTGACTATCCAAAACTTTGTGTGTCGAACTGATTTGTTCAAGTTGCTGAGATCTAAAACTGGTCTCACGCCCTCTGTTTTCTTTGGCACTTAAAAGAATCTTGACTAAGTTCTGGATTCTATCTGGTCTGGTGGGACTTTTTCCATGACTTTTTTCCTAGCAGCTTTGGTATTTCTAGTACTGCTGTTCTCCTCCGACTGGATGGAACATCGGGAATCTTGTGCGAGGATGGAGATGGAGTGAAAAGGGAATTATATAACCTCTGGAAATGATCCTCTTTACCCATGTATCTTTTGTGATGTCTATCCAGGCTCTCTGCTGCAGGGATAAATGACCCCCATTGCCTCCAGAAGGGGGCAATAGGGCCTCCTTTCAGCAGCACTGATAGGGTCTCTGTCCAAGAAGAAATCTCTAGACCCTTGGTTTTGTGGGCCACCTCTGCTATGTGGGCAGCATCTTCAATTTGAGTTCCCCCCTCTGCCTCTGAGGGAACTGTCTCCACATGGATCTTGGAAAGGATTTTTTGAACCACATTTTTCTTCCTCCTTGTTGGTTCCTAGAGAAGGTCCGTTGAAGGGGTCGGAAAACATACTCCTACAGTAGAGAGAGTCTTTCCATCTTGTTCGCACCTGGGGACAGAAGCCTTCAGATCTTATCTATGTTTCTTTGTCAGTGGCTCTGTCGATGATGGAATGGAAGAGCTAGATGGTCTAGGGGACTAAAAAGTCTCCTTAGATAAAACTTTTGGGTGTTGAGCCCCAGTAATTGCTTCCAAAAAGGTTGCAGAAGTAAACCCTTTAAGACTGATTTATTTTTATGATCTGTGATTGCTCAAAGGCTGAAATTTTTACAAATAGTACAATCTATATTTAGGTGGTCAGGGCCCAGACAAGTACACACACAGACTGTGTGCATCTGATAGCAGAAGCTTATGGCCACACTTTTTAAACCCTCAAGGGCCTTTTTTGGACATCTCTGCAGGTAGACAGGGAAAAAAAGGACAATAAAGTTTTTTTTTTGTTTTTTTGTTTAAAGTAGTGGAAAATAGTACCAACAGTGGTACAGAAGAATACACAAAAGGTGTAGCGAGAAAAGTTAAAAGGGGTAAAAAAGATAAGACTATAAGAAAATACCAGCAATGGTATATAAAGAAGGATACACTGTGTGTAAAAAAAATGTATATAGCTAAAAAACATTAGGGAAATAATCACATATCTGTAAAACTGCTCGAGAGCTGAGATGACCATGTCTATGTCATGAAAGCAGAAAATGAGATCTGTGACCACGAGCTATAGTAACAGCTGAGTCAGATCCGAGGATTGGATCCAATCCCCAATACATGAGGAATGAATGAAAACTGACGACATCAGCTCTAAAGGTAATAGCCTTAAACAACCATTTGGAAGAATCTGCTTTGACACAAATTGTCCCTTCTTACCTTCACAAAAAATGAACAACTGATCTGAAGATATGAAAGATTTAGTTCTGTCAAGATAGTAACAGAGTTGTCTGTGGATATCTAAGATATAGACCATCTCCTTTCTCCCTCATTTTACTTTCAGGAAAGAAAACAGGGAGACAAACAGCTGGTTTTAAAGTAAACTCTGATGCCACTTAAGCCATAAAAGAAGAATTAGTTCTCAAAGAAGCCCTGTCCATGTGAAAAATTAGATAGTGTTTTCTCACCATAAGAGCTTGCAAATCAGATACCCTTCTTGAAGAGGTCAGAGCAATCAGTAAAACTGTTTTCCATGTTAACAGCCTCAAGTCAGCCAGGTTATCTGGTTCAAATTGTGCAAGTGTTAGCTCCTCTACAACAAAATTAAAATCTCAAGGGGGGGACACCAGTCTTCTTGGAGGCCTCTTATGTAAACCACTTTCAAAAACAATTTGACACAAGAATGCATTGAAAGAGGAGTATCCAAGGGCAGGCATACTGAAATGACCAATAAATGAACCTTGATGGAAGAAATACCAATGTATAACACACAACTATTGCAAAACCAGAGAACAACTAACCATGGAATGGGTGCTTGTTATGTTGTTAGTACCAACAAGAAAGCATTTTCCATTCGCTAATATATGATTTTCTAGTACAATGCATTTTTGCATCCATCAGTATCTGCAACACATCTTCTGTAAACAGGTGCCTAAAAGGAATTAAGACCCTATCATTCAGGCAGTCGATTGAAGTTTATTGGGGTTGGAGTGTATCAAGCTCCCCAATCTTCTGCAAGTAGACCCAGTTTGTGAGGAAGCCTGTGGTAACTGCCTCTGGACATTTCCAAAAGAAGGGAGAACCACTGCTGACTGGATTAGAAGACAGTTACTGTAATGATCTTGGAGGATTCCTTCTGAATTTTCAGGAGCAACATGGATATCAGTGCATGGGAAAGCACACAGGAACATTCTTGTCAGAGGAAAGAAAGGGCATCTGCCCTTCCAGGTCTTCTTGCATGGAGTCCTGCAGCAGAATCTTTCCAGCTGATTATTCAGACAGGAAGCAAATAGATCTACTTGAGGAACTCCACAGTGATGGATCAAATCTTGAACGGTCCCTGACCTAGCTTCCATTTGTTAGGGTCTGCCATTATTCTTCTGAGCTTGTCTGCCACACAATTTTGCTCTGACGGAATATAGGATGCCTGCAGAGTAATACTGTACTGTGAAGCAATACCCTGAGCTAACACAGCTAGACTGCAAAGCGAGTACAGCCTGGTTTCCCACTTGTTTGTTAATGTACCACATAACTGTGGTATTTTCTGTAACAACCTGAAGTAGTCCTGGGGACTAAAGATGATTCAGAGTTTTAAGTGCCTTCAACAGGGCAAGCATCTCTAATATTTATGTGCTTGCACCTGTGCTTGATGTCCCACACACCTTGCACTTTTATCCCACTTTAAACTGCTCTGGAGCAGGGAGGGAGAATAGGAGACCTGGATTTAAAGATATTTGCTGTCTCCACCAAGAGATTTCGTGTTTGACAAACCCTAGCACTAGGGTTTGAAAAGACAAAGGATGTTAGAGCTGCAACAAAAGAAACTTCAGATATCACTGTATCTGTCTAATGTGGAGTCTTGCCAGGGTATCTTAAGAATCATAAATGCTATGAGACCCAAAATCCAGAGAAGTTCCCTTGCAGTGACCGAAGTCTGAGTGGAAAAATAGAGCCAAATTTTCCTGTGGAAGAAAAGCTCTTTGAAATGAGGGTCTGGCTTAACCCCCTGGACACAACCTTGTCCTAACAAAAATTCTGAATGTTCTCTTGATATCCCAGCTTATGTAAGAGATCTCATATTCAAGTGTGAGATTCCTGATACTCTGAAAAGGATTCTGTAAGGATAAGAAAGTCACCTAAATATGGACACCCTGTATCTTGCAATGAGCTATAGCTGGAGTTAGACGGTGTGAACACTATCAGTGCGATAGTCCAAAGGGTAAGGCAGAGATCTGATTATGTGATTCAGACACACAAAACTTTAAGAAAGCCCTGAAGTCTGAATGAAGATGGATGTGATGAGCATCTTTTAAATCCAGTGTTACAAGAAAGCTTGAACGAGGAAGAAGACAAACAGGTTGTGAAGTGGCAACATTCTTCAGTTGGGCACTATCACAAACAGGATTAGGAAAGAAAGATCAATCCAGAACTGGTTTCTAAGCATTTTCTTTCTTCTGCACTAAAAACTTCCTTGAATAAAAACCTCTCACCTGGAAAGGAAGAAATGGTTCTATCATTCCATGGGAGGCAAGTGATGAAGGACATGTGGAAACAGTCTGGTCTGGTGAATGAGGGATGATCCCCTGGAAAGACGGAAATTCCTCCCACTGCCATCCCTAATCTTGGCGAATGATCTTCAGCACTCATTTTACTAAAACTATCTGTTACCAAAGAGAAAAGTGGAGAGGAAAAAGGTTGCCAGGGTGGGAGGAGGGAACAAGGTCTCAAACAGTCATTCTAGCTTGCTGGACTGTCCTTGGTTTTGGGAGGTTCCAGAAATCCTTTTTTGACCACCACCCCCCCACGCCATTTCTTCTTCGACATCTGTTAACTGCATTTTGTTGAGACTTTTTTTTTGCCAAAACTGGATAAGGGGTTAGAGAAGCCATAAGAAAATTTTGGAAAGGAGGGCTGAAACATCTTGAAAAATTCCCGATATCAGTTTAAACCATTCATCACACGTTTTAATCAATTTTGCAGAAGAGAGGCCAAAAAACAAAATTTCTATCCAAGAGGATTTAAAATCTTATTTTTAACATTATCTGTAAGGTTCAGAGAACACAGAAAGGCAAACCTCATCAAAATACCAGTGGCCATAGCCCTGGAAGACGTTATCATATCAGTTATACACACATTGTTAACAAGGACTAGTGACTTGTACAATAGGAGAAACTAAATTACTTAAAGCAGACTTTCCTCACAAAAAGAAACTGCAGACAACACATTCCTCATTGTTTGTTCTGACTAATTGCGAAAGTGAATTAGGAGCCTTGTTGTTGCTGTGTCTTTCGGCTTTTCCCGATTAGGGGTCGCCACAGTGGAACTACGGTCCGCTAATGACTGGCAGTAGATTTTTACATGCCGAGTTGCCGGCCCTGACGCACAACCTTCAATGAAGGTACGCCCATTCACGCATGTCTCCACACAGAAGACGCTCTAGCTGAGAATCGAACAGGACAATGTCTTACTGTGAGGCGACTAACAACTCAAAATTCTGAAAATCGAAGTTTCAGAAGCACACAGTTTTCCTTACACTTTTCAGTAATCTTCCCATCCTTATTAGAAAGAGCACGATAGGAATTAACTATATGTTTAGCAGCAGTAGAATTAAGTAAAGCTACAGCTGCTGTGTCAGGTTTCGGAAGAGTATATGAAAACTTAAAATGCTGAGCAACTTTATACATCCTCGCTGCCTCTTTAGGGGGCAGCTGACTATCAGGAAAATGAGACAGCTAACACACACATCCTCCAAACCTAACAAAACTGGAGGAACAAGTGAAGATTCCGGAAATTCCTTCTGTACCAGCTCATAGTATTTTCTGAGAGACTGAAAAACCTCATTGTTCTCCCACTGAAAACACTAGGACATTCTGGAAACAATCTCAGAAAAAAAGAAACTCCCAATGGGAGAAACAAAAACTGAGCTCTTCCCAGAGTCTGATTCATAAATCTGAGAAGAAAGACCTTGTATCTGTCCTTCATCTTCCTGTCCAGATTCAGAAACTTGAATCTCTTCAGGAAAAGATATATTCCTCTTTCTTTTACCAGAAACAATGTTATAAGGAACAATAACCTGAATTAAACCTCAAGTCAGACTCAGTAAACTACTCCTGGTCAAAGAAATTTGAGGAGGAACAGATACATGTTTATTTTTCTGTTTCTTTTTGACAGGGAAAAATGGGGACAACAGTATGGTAGATTCCCAGAGATGAGCACAACACTGCGACAAAACAGGGAAGCCTTGCCTGTTCTCTCTCCCAAGACCAACAAGAGTAGGTCTCCCTTGCCACTGAAGGGAACCAAACAAACAGTCACAGAGGTTGTGGCTATCCCCAAGGCCAAAGTGCTTGTAGATGCTACACCAGGGGGATCGGGAGTAAAAGATGAGTAGTCTGAGGAACAAGCTATGGCCACAACAGGGTCACCCTCCAGCAGCTGTGGAAAACTGCTAGCCTGCTGTGGTGGCAAAGCCTTTTTTTTTTACTTTTTTTTTTTGTGGCTTAAAGATCAACAGTCTGTTCCATAGTCAAGCTGAAAGGGTGCCTTTTCCCATGGAAAACAAGCAGCAAAAGCCAGTTAAAAAACAGAAGTCTAAGTCAATGTTTTCACATGAAAACACAAAAAAAAGTACTTCAAATGCTTTAGCAGCCACAAAAGTAAAGTTAACACAATTTCTCATAGAAAAAATGGTTTTCCAATACTTTAAACAACATTTAAAGTAACAGAAAAAAAGAGCTCGCTCATTTACAACTACAATACAATTTCATGATAGTCCTTTAAAACACAAACTCCTAGCTTTAAAATAACTTTCATTAACAGGAAAGTGCTATTAAACAATTTTTAAAATGGAAGGCTTTTTTACCCAAAGGGAACTTATCTGACCAGCAAAGGAACAGCATAAGCTTACCATCGATCCTCAAAAGCCTCAGAGAAGCTTACTCCTTGGTGGTGGGAAAGCTCTGAAGGGCTTGGCATCCAAACCTGTCTTTTTAGTCAGTTCAGATTGAGATGACTGACAGTATGGGTGCATGGAAGATGTAGTGAAGTTGTGGAAAAGTACAGTTGTGTACACTTACCATAAATGTATATGTTCGAGTGTATTCACTGTTGCAGTCATCACATTTGGTTTATCCCTGCCAGGGTAGCCCTCGGCCGGCCCGAATACCAGAGACTTAGTATTCCTGCGTCGGATGCTGTCACTTGAGGACTGATGTCAAATAGTCTGTGGTATAAAGTAAGGCAGCCGATGCCATTACATCAGTTTTTCTTGCCCCAACCTGCCAGGAGCCCCCAAAGTAGGAGGCCAGGTTCTGGTGGAAGAACCCTCACCAGTGGAAAATAAATACCAATATGTCCCTTGTAAGGAAAGGAGAACAACTAGGAAGAATGGCAGCAAAAGGAGGAGGAGAAAAAAGGGGGATGGAGGGAGGGAAACCAGGACTGCAACAGTGAATACACTCTAACATCTACATTTATGCTAAGTGTACACAACTGTACTATGTTCTTCGTGTTTCACTGTTGCAGTCATCACATTTGGGTAGATTCCCAAAGCTAAGGAAATGAATGGAAGCAGTCAAGGAAGCTAGAGGCTGTGTAGGATGCCTTGCAAGACTGCAGAGGCAAACCCTGCCCTGGATATGGAGAAGAGGCAGGTGGTAATGCTTGGTAAAAGTGTGAACAGATGTCCAGGTGGCAGCCTCCAGGATGCCCCTAGTGGGGACTCCTCTAACGAAAGCTGCAGAGGTGTAGGCTGCTCTGGTGGAGTGTGTCTTGACCCCCTTGGGGGGAGGCTTACGATGCTGTTTGCGGCAGAAATGGATGCAGTGTGCTATCCATTTGGAACTGGTTTGCTTGGAGATGGCTTTGCCTTCTACCCCTGTAGCAAAGCTAACCAGCAATTGATCAGACTTTCTGAAGGGTTTAGTCCTGTCCAGATAGTATCTCAGCTGTCTGTGCACATGTAGAGAGTGAAGAATCCCTTTCCCCCTTGTTATGGGGATTAGAAAAGAAGGTGGGCCAATGAATGGATTGGTTGAGAGCCACACTGGACACCACCTTGGGCATGAAGGATGGGTCAGTTCAGAGGAATACCCGGTCAGCATGTACATTTGGGTAGATTCCCAAAGCTATGCTTGGGAGGAGGAGTTTAGATAGCATTAGGGCCAGCTATAAGGCCCTGCAAGATTGCAGTGGCAAAGCCAGCTTTGGATTTAGAGAAAATTGGCAAATGATAATGCTTGGTGAAAGTATGTACAGAACTCCAGGTAGCAGCTTCTAGGATGTCCCTGGTAGGAAAGCCTCTGCGAAAGGCTGTAGAAGTAGATGCAGCTCTGGTGGAGTGAGGTCTGATCCCCTGGGGCATAGGTTTTCCATAATGCTTATAGCAGAAATGAATGCAATGGCTTATCCATTTAGAAATGGTTTTTTTGAAATAGCCTTCCCCTCTGCCCCTGCAGCAAATGCTACCAGCAGTTGTTCAGATTTTCTTTGAGGTTTAGTCCTAAGTAAAATCCAAGTTGTCTGTGTACATGCACGGAATGCAGAATCTATTCCCCTTTGTTCTGTGGCTTGGGAAAGAAGGTTGGCAAATTAATGAACTGATTAAGAGCCACACTGGATACCACCTTGGGCATGAAGGATGGATTGGTCCTGAGTGATACCCTGTCCGCATGAAAGATGATGAAAGGCTCCACTGCCATAAGGGCCTGTAATTCAGATACCCTTCTAGCCGAAGTGATTGCTAAAAGGAAAGCTGTTTTCCAAGAAAGAAATTTTAAGTCTGCAGTAGCAGCTAGCTCGAAAGGAGGTAGAGTGAGTTTCTCCAATACTAAATTAAGGTCCCAGGCTGGGGTTGGAGTTCTCCTGGGTGGTCTCAAATTTCTGGCCCCTCTGAGGTACTGCTTGAGCAGTGGATGAGAGAAGAGGGGAGGTTCTATGTTATAATGAGCTGAAATGGCTGAGGCATGGACTTCAATGGAGGGAAAAGACAGGCCCTTGTGAAGCATCTCAGTTAAGTATTGTAAAATCTGAGGTAAATTGGGCACTGCTGTGCTCATCCCTTGAGATTGGTTCCAGGCACAGAATCTTTTCCATTTTTCAGCATAAGATTCTAGTACTAGGCCTCCTTGCCTCTAAGATGACATCCATCACAGGTTTGCTGAGGGATGGTAAGGGAGAATTTAAGTAATTAGCTAGGCTGCAAGGTTCAGTGTTGGAAGCTGAGGGTGCAGAATCTGGTTCTCCTGCTGAGACAGCAGGGAAGGAGTCTGAGGCAAGTGCCATGGAGATAACAGTGACACACTGCGCAGGAGGGGGGTACCAGTGTTGTCATGGCCAGTCTGGAGCAATCAAAATCATCCTTTGTTTGTCCTGTTTAACTTTTAGTAGTACTTTGGAGAGTGGAGGCAGCGGGGGGAAGGCATAGACTGATGGGTTTTTCCAGCTGAAGGACAGAGCATCCACTTTCCAGGCTTGTTTGTGGGAAGTCCTTGTGCAAAATTAGTCCAATTGGTAGTTCTGGGGGGAGGCAAACAGGTCTATATCTGGGCTCCCCCATTCGCTTGTCAACATGCTGAAAATCCTTGGTTCCAGTTTCCCCTCGTGTGGATCCATGAGGATTCTGCTAAGTCTGTCTGCCAGTGCATTTAACTTTCCTGGCAGGAACTGAGCTTGTAGGTGCACTTGGTAGCTCAAGGCTGTGTTCCACAATGCCATGGCTAATCTGCAGAGGGGGTAACGATGTGTACCCCCCTGCTTATGTACCACATAACCCTGGTGTTGTCCGTCTTTACCATTAGTTGTCCTGGAAGAATGTAGTCCTTGAAGGCTATCAGAGCATTCTGTATAGCTAACATTTTTTTTGATTGACATGCAGGTGCATTTGACTTGGGTTCAATTTACCCTGAATGCACTTCCCTGCCAGGTGAGCTGCCCATGCATAGTCTGATGCATCTGTTGTTAGGGTTTGGGCGGCAGGGGGTGGTGTGAAAGGTAGTCCCTTGTTTTGATGGCAGGTCTCTGCCCACCAAAGGAACTCTAGGCGTAGGCAAGGTATGATAGGAATCATTGTTTCTAGGCTGTGAGAATGTTGACTCCATAGGCTTTTTATATACCACTGTAGTTTCCTCATATGCAGTCTTGCATATGGAATTAGAAGAATGCAGGAGGCCATGAACCTCAAGGCTTGCAATACTTGTCTTTCAGACAGCAGAGTTTTTTGTGGCCACTTGTTTGAAGTAGGTTGTCAAATAAGTTTGCTTTTCTGGCGTGTGGAAAGCCATCTTGGAAGTTGTATTCAAGCTTGCTCCCAGGAATGTAATTTGTTGGCAGGGTACCAGTTGTGATTTCTTTTCATTTATGATGTACCCCAGACAAGTTAGAACCCTTTTTACAAATGCCAGATGATTCAAAAGTATGTCCTGGCTTTCTGCCTGAATTAGACAATTGCCCATGTATGGGTATATTGAATACTTCTTTGCCTGCAAAACGCAATCACTGGAGCTAGGCACTTTGTGACTACCCTGGGCGCAGTAGATAAGCCAAAGGGCAGTGCAGAGAACTGATAGTACGTGTAGCCTGCTTTGAAGTGTAGGTATTTTCTGCAAAATTTACTGATTGGGATGTGCAGGTATGCTTCTTTTAAATCTAGTGTTGCCAACCAGGCGTCTTTGCCTACCATAGGAAGTAACTGGTAAAGAGTCAGCATCTCGAATTTTGGAATTTCCAGAAAGGTGTTCAGAGTAGACAGGTCCATGATTGGATGCCATGATTTGTCTTTTCTGGGTACCAGAAAAAGTCTGGAGTAGAAACCTTGTCCCTTTTCCTCTTCTGGTACCAGTTGAATAGCCCCCATGCTTAAGAGAGAAAATACTTGTTTTTGAGCCTCTGCCCACTGATTTAGGGGTAGGTCCAGCCACCCATTTGGCATTGGCAATGTGTGGAAGTGAAATCTGTATCCCTGGGACACTATTTAAAACTGACTTGTCCTGGGTAATAAGTTCCCAGTTCTTTGCATGAAGAACAATCTTCCCTCCCAAAGGGACAGTCAGAAGAAAAGTGCTTGGAAATTTTAAAAGGAAGTCATTGAGATAGTTTACTATAGGGGGGGTGTCTTGCTATTCCCACACTTGGAAGTGGAGGCCCCCCACTGCTTAGTTCTGAGAGTCCACTGGGACTGAAACCTGGGGTTTTTGCTGTGTCTGGGTTTGGCTTGAGAAGACCTGGAAGGGGCTGGAAAGGACCAATTCTTGGAAGGCCAATGTCTACTAAATTCAGGAGGCTGAACTTGTAAAAAATCTGTAACAGTTTGCATAGATTTAGCTTTATCTTCCATCTTTTTAAGAGCTTCTTCAGCCTTGTTGCCAAACAGGCGGTCCTGATTTAAAGGAGCATCCAACAATTTACCTTTAACATGATCAGGCAAAGATTGCTCCTTAAGCCAAGCATGCCTTCTAAGCACAGACCCAGTAACAGCAGCCCTGCAAGAGGCCTCTAAAGAATCAAAACCATACTGCAAAGTATGTTTTCAAACTTGTTCAGCAGAATGCATTAAATTCTGTAAATCTTTATTTTCCACACAGTCAGGAATCAACATCATTTTCTGTTTAAGCAGTCCAATAACATGTTGCTGATATTTTAACATATGAAATTGGCAGTTTAAAGCTCTAATTGCCAAGGTTGCTGAAGTATAAACCTTTTTACCCCATCTATCCAACGCCCTGGAGTCTCTATCAGCAGGGGTAGGATTTTTAGCAGTAGAAGCCTTAATGCCCTTGGGCCCATAGCCGGCCTTAAGCATAGGCCAACTAGGCAGTCGCCTAGGGTGCCGTTCTAGCAGGGGCGCTTTTTCAGTGTTTATTTAATGTAGGTAGACCAGGATAGGGGCACTGGGTGGTGTGGTGGGGGGCGTTGTGGAGCCCTTTTGCCTAGGGCACCAGTTAACCTAAGGCCACTCCTGCTTGGGCCCCTGTGAAATAGTCTCTGGATCTGCAAAAGGATTTTTGAAAAGGAACTTGTGGGACTCAGGGACCATGTAGTATCTGTCAGGTTTACTGGGAGCAGGAGGCAGGGAATCAGGGGCCAAAACTGGATTCCGAGAAAGCATCATCAACAATGTCCAGTACAGGAGGAATAGTCAAAGGCCTATGCTGAGGTAGGAGAAGGAAATCCCTAAGCCTCTTTTTTGAATCAGAAAAATCCTGGCTTTCCCAGTGAAAATGCTCCCTCAGAGTATGTAAGGTTTCCCCAAAAGAAAAATCCTCAGGAGGGGAAGCAGAGGGAATTGAGTCCTCTGCATCAGAATCCTCATAAGTAGGTAAGGACAAATCTAGGACATCAGAAGAGTCAGAAAAAACAGAATCCTAATCAGAAGAATCATAATCAAGCTCAGTCCTAGGCTTCTGGGTGGGGTGGGGGGGTTGACTACCCCTGATTAGAGTTATTAGATCTTCAGCCATTTTTATCATTTTTTGTTTAGGCACTGTGGCCTGGGCATCAGTTTTTTAAACATGGATCGAGATTTAGGCCTTAGTAATGAAGGAGGTGTCGATTTAATAAGCAAGTCCGTAGGCCTGAATACACCCTCAGAAGCCAGTGCCTGCACAGCGGCTCTGGACCCATCCAAGGCAGAGACATCCGCGGGTTCCATAGTTGAAGTATCTCGTGCATACCGGACTTCCGAATGGGTCTCAGTAGAGGCCTGCGAATCAGAAGGAGCGGGAATCAGGGGCTGCGAAAGCGCCTCACTGCAAACTAGCGACTGGCTTAAGAGAAGTGTCGTCAGCAGTTTTGGACCTCGGCGGCCTGTCTCTCTTTTTATAGTTGCATTTTTTTGGAATTTCTGTAGTCAGATGGCTAACAGACGACAATTCTGGATAATTAAACCGAGAACCGAAATATTCAGAGGCAAAAATATACCTGCGACGGATAGTGCGCCGATTAAATAAAGCACAAAACCGACAACAAGGTACTTCGTGGTCAGGGCCTAGGCCAGGAATACAGTACGAATGAAAATCTTTGAGGTATTTGCTTTCCACAAGTAATGCAATTATTAACTTTTACTGACATCGGAAAGGAGCAAGAAAAAGTTTCCCCAATGGGATACTTAGCTTTTAGTTGAAGACTTCGGTTCTGAAACTCGAAAACGAAAATTTCAGGAGTCGGCCGACTGGCACTTGCAAACTGCTTCTGCTTCGAGCACCGCACGTCAAGAAAGACTGATGTAATGGCATTGGCTGCATGTTTTATACCCCTGACGTCATGGAAGAAGGGACAGCAACCGACGCAGGACCCAAGACTTTGTTAATCAGGCCGACTGAGGGCAACCTGCAAGCAGATTACCCAAATGTAATGACTGCAACAGTGAAACACGAAGAACATCTGTTTGATCAAAGGGTGTGAGAAAAGGGTCTGCTAATTGGGAAAATGTGCAGAAACAGCAGAGGCATGAATTTTTATAGAGGAGAAAGAGACACCAATGTGTAGTAGGTCAGCTAAGTAATCCAGGATGAGAGGGATGGAGGGCTGTGCCGTACTGGCCCCCTTAGCCTGGATCCAGGTGCAGAACCTTTTCTATCTGCATAAGACTTTTTGGTGCTAGGGCATCTGGCCTCATCGATAACATCCAGAACCTGTTTACTGAGGATAGCAGATTGGTTCGGGTTTAGGGAAAAAGCCAAGCTGCCAAATTGAGTGTCTGCAATTGGGAAGCCTGAATTCCCCTTCCCTCTGAGTTAGAAGGTTTGGAATCTGAGGAAAATGCCATGGAGGCAGCGGGGACAGGCTGCGCAGCAAGGGGTACCAGTGCTGTCAGGGCCAGTCTGGAGCTATAAGAATGGTCCTTGGTTTTTCCTCCCTTATTTTGAGCAGTACCCTGGGGATTAGAGGTAGGGGAGGAAAGGCATAGACCGAGAGGTTAACCCAGGGGAAGGACAGTGAATCCACTTTCCACTTTGCAGTGATGCTTCCTGGTGCAGAATTTGTTCAGCTGATGGTTGGTGTGGGAGGCAAAGAGGTCGACCTTTGGGGTTCCCCATTTCTGAGTTATTACGAAGAAGGTACTTCTGTTAAGCTGCCACTCATGTGGGTTCAAAAGGTTTCTGCTTAATTGGTCTGCCAGGGAGTTGAGAGAGCCTGGTAGGAATTTTGCTAACACGTGTATTTGCATGGAAGAGGCTGTGAGCCAAAGGGTCATGGCCAGCCTGCATAGAGGGTAGGAGTGAGTCCCTCTCTGCTTGCTGATGTACCACATCACAGTGGTGTTGTCTTGTTTTGATCAGGAGAACCCCTGGAGAGAGAAGGGGTTTGAAAGCTATCAAGGTGTGCTGCACAGCCATCATTTCTTTTTGAGTGATGTGCAAGGGGATTTGTTCTGGGCTCCATTGGCCCTGTATACACCTGCCGTCCAAGTGTGCACCCCAAGTGCAGTCTGATGAGTCTGTGGTGAAGGTCTAGGCAGCGGGGTGTGGGGAGAAGGGCAGTCCCTTGTTGTGGGAGCATGCTGTTGCCCACCAAAGAAATTCCTTTCTGAGGCAAGGAATTATAGGTACAAGAGTTTCCAGGTCCTGAGAGTGTTGACACCAAAGGCTCTTTAGGTACCATTGAAGTTTTCTCATATGCAGTCTGGCAAATGGAATGAGGAGTATGCAAGATGCCATGAACCACAGAGCTTGCAGGATTTTCCTTGCAGAAAGCTGGGGCCTGGTGGCTAGTTGAGAGAAGCAGGCTGACAGGAAAATTTGTTTCTCTGGTGTAAGGTATGCCACCTGGGATGCTGTGTCCAGACTCACTCCCAGGAAGATTATCCTTTGGGTGGGCATCTGTTTCGATTTCTTTTTGTTGACTGTATACCACAGGGAGGTTAGTAGACTCTTTAAAAAGGCCAGGTGTTTGAGCAGCTTTTCCTGTCTGCCTGCCTGAATAAGGTAGCCATCTAAGTAGGGGTAAATTTGAATATTTCTTTGCCTGCAAAAGGCAATGGCCTATCTGTTCTGCAGGAATGTGCTCTACTGGCTTCAGAGAGAGCATGGGATGGATTTGCTTTTGAGCCTCTGCCCACTGATTTGGCGGTAGATCTGGGAACCCTTTTGGGACTGGAAGGGTGTGGAAGGAGAATTTGTATCCCTGAGACACAATGTTCAGAACCTGTTGGTCCTTGGTAATGGTGGCCCAGCTGCTAAGTGAAAGGAGAGTTTTCCTCCTGGGGTAAGTGAAGGTGGGGAGAGGAGAGGAAGGGAGGAGGTGAGTAATTATGAGTTCTTACCATAAGGCGATGGCTTAGAACTCCCTGGTTTTGAAGTGGAGGTAGTCCACTGCTTAGATCTCCGCATTCCCTAGGGCTGCTGTCTGGGGGGGGGGGGTCTGTTTCCACAGGTCCTAGGCTGGGTCTGTGCACTCGGAGGAGAAAAGGACCAGTGCTTGGAGGGGAAAATGCCTGCTGGACCTGTAAGAAATTTTTAACTGTTTGCACAGATTTTGCTTTTTCTTCCATTTTTTTAAGACCTCTTCTGCGTTAGTGCCAAATAAGTTGTCTTTGTCCAAGGGTGCATCCAACAATTTAGATATGACATGGTCTGGCAGGGGTTGTTCCTTAAGCCATGCATGTCTTCTAATGACAGATCCAGTGACTGCTGCCCTGAAAGAAACTTCTAGGGGGTCAAAACCACAGTGCAAGGTGTGTTTAGTTACTTGACTTGCAGAATGCATTAAGTCTTATAAATCTTTATTTTCTGCCCAAGCAGGAAAGGAGGACATTTTTTGTTTAAGGAGTTCCAAGGTATGTTGCTGATACTTAAGCATATGGAACTGACAATTTAGTGCCCTGATAGCAAGAGTAGATGAGGTGTATACCTTTTTACCCCATTGTCCAATGCTCGAGAATCCCTGTCTAAGGGGGTGGGATTCTTAGCAGAGGTTGCTTTAATCCCTTTTGGCCCTTGAGAAATGACCTTAGGGTCAGCTGTTGGATTTTTAAAAAGATATTTGAGAGAGTCAGGGACTCTGTAGTACACGTCTAGTTTTCTGGAAGCAGGAGGTAGGGCATCAGGAGTCAAGCTGGATTCGAGGAAAACATCATCCACCACATCCAGGACTAGGGGGATGGCCCAGGGTCTGTGTTGCGGAAGATCTAGGAATTCCCTGAGTCTATTTTTAGACTGAGGGTAGTCCTGACTCTCCCACTGGAAATGCTCCCTTAAAGTATGCAGGGTTTCCCCAAAAGAAAAATCCTCTGGGGGAGAGGCTGAAGGAATGGATTCCTCTGCATCAGAATCCAGATAAGTGGAGAGGGGCTGCATATGTCTTCATAGTCATATGCATCAGATTCATCTGACTCTTTGTACAGACAAAACTACTGGGGACAGATCTCTTTTTCTTTTTGAAGGGTTAGCTTGGCTTCCCCTGATCAGTACGATAAGGTCTTCTGCCATTTTAAGCATTTGAGAGTGAGTCAAGGTTGCAGGTGCCAGAGAGTGGGTAGTCCGTTTCTTGGGTGTGGTTCGAACCCTGGGCCTAAAGAACTCGTTTTTCGAAAGAATGGTAGTCGCGAAAGACTACGTTGGTTTGTGTCAACATTCGGAGGTACAAAGGACTTCCTCGGAAGCTGGTGCCTGCTCAGCAGCTCTGGACCCATCCAAGGTAGAGACGACAGCAGGATCCTTAGACGAAGAGTAGTTTTGCAGCATACCAGACTCCAAAAGGGCCTTGGTAGCGGCCTGCGAATTAACTGAAGCGGGCATCAGGGGCTGCAAAAGTGCCTCACTGAGTACCGGAGAATTGACGACTAGCTTAACGGAAGCATCGTCGGAAGGTTTGGACCTGTGCAGTCTGTCTCTGTTTTTATCTTTACATTTTTTTCGGAAGATCTGCTGACGGATGGCTTACTGAAGCCATATTGGAATTTGAGGACTGTAAATGAAAATATCTGGCTACAGTAAGGGCCCGACGATGGATAGTTTTGGCGTTAAAGCACAGAAGTGACAACGGGGGATGTCGTGGTCTGGGCTAGGCAAGTGACGCAGTAAGAGTGGAAGTCTCGGTGTGGTATTTGCTTTCCACAGGCGAGACAATTAACTTTTCCTGACATTGGTTTGTGCAAGAAAAAAGGATCCCCAACAGGGTACTTAGCTTTAGAAGACTAACTTCAATTCTGAAACGAAAACTCAGGTAGCGGCCGACCGGCACTCGTGTGAACTGCTTCCGCTTCAGGCTCCATGGCAAGAAAGACTGATGTAATGGTGTCGACTACCTTACTTTATACCACTGATGATCTGACGTCAGTCCTCAAGCGATAGTAACCGATGCAGAAACACTAAGTCTTTGGTATTCGGGCCGGCCGAGGGCTACCCTGGCAGGGATAACCAAAATGTGATGACTGCAACAGTGAAACACGAAGAACATCTGTCCGGCTGTTATATTGGTTTGAAGTGCTTTGTCTTCCTTGGAATTAAAAAGGATCTGGAGTAGAAACCGGACACTTTCTGCTCTGAAGTAGCCTCCTTGGGTGGCTCCTTTTGTTAAGATATACCGACTCTTTTCTTCCAGCATTCTTACAATGTTGTGTGACACTGGGCAATGGATGAGAATGGAGCGCTGGTAGTGCATGGAAGAGACCTGTTTAACCTCTGGAGATTACTGTATGACTCCATTTGTCCTGCGTTGTGGACAGTCATGCAGCCAAGAGGGGAGACCATGATTTATTTCTTCCAGATTGTGACAATTAGGAAAAGCTTCAGGGATTTGACTTCTGATCCTGCAAAAAACTATGGCATTCACTAACTTTGCGCTGATATCCGTTGTGAAAGTTTTCCCAGTTTTGTTTTTTCCTCTCAATCCTCGATCTGCCTGGTTGCTGTAGGTTAGACTAAAATTGTAAATGTGATTTTTTTTTCTGTGATCATCCTGTAATCATCATGTTATTTATTAGACAATGTTCAAGGCATTCAACATAGTGTCACACCCAAATATCCTTCACTCTCTCTCAAACCTTGGCCGCATAGAATCCACGATCAAGTGGTTTAGTAGTTATCTGAATAACAGAACCCTAACTGTCAAATGATAGTCTGCCTCCTACTCCTCCTCCTTTCCTGTTGCCAGTGCAGTTCTGACTGTTATTGTTTAACTTAGTCAAACACCCTAAACGCAATCCTCAGACAATCTTACCCTTATATAGTATACTGACCACTCAACTATCATCTGCTCAGTTTCTTCTATATCAGAACTACAGTCCCTCACACTCAGTTAACCTTCACCAACACAGAAAAATAGCTGGACAACTCTCATCTATTACTAAATCCTAATAAAACAAAAGTCATGCTTTTTACACCTACATCCCCGAATACAGTAAAGAATTTCACTACTTCCTCTCTACAGAGTACAATGATCAACGTGATCCATACTATTAAACTACTTGGAGTTATCACTGATAAAAATCTCATGTTTGAGGCCCACATTCAAAGCTCCATTAAACAGAAAACAATGACAAGAATTGAGTATCTTGTATAGGGCCAGCCACCATGTCTCTGAGCAAGCATGAAAAACCCATCCTCCTTTATGCATCCCTTAATTTCACTGGCTTCCATTCCACCCTCCTTGCCAAAATCAACTAATGCTACATCAAAATGACTAAATTTGCAATCCATCAACCCATCCAAACCAGTTACTCCAAAAAGTATCCTGGATGGAGTTTCCGACTCTTCAAGAACCACAGTAAAAATCACAATGAAAATAACAAATACCAGGTTCAAGAAATGAAAACAACCCGCAAACGGACAGGAATAACTTTTACTGGTTAAGCACCTTCGTCAAGAATGGATCACAGACTTCTTCAGAACAATAAATCACTATACAACACTCATTTAAAATTTTAGTAACATCAACATCTTAGATGCCTTAATGGAGCTTGTGCTCAAGTACAACTTTGTATTTTTTGGAGGTCAATATTTTCTTTAGAAAAAAGGTGTAGCGATGCGGGCAGCCTGTGTCCCCATATCTGCGAATATAATAATGTTACAATAGGAAAAAAGGTTTTTATTTGACATTTTCAACCCTCCACACCATGGAATTTATAAGTCAATTTTATGGATGATGTGTTTATGGTTTGGAAAAAAAATTATGGGGGATACGGATAGTTTTGTTCAGTACCTGAATACTACCATACCTTTTCTGAGATTTACCTGTGCTTAAATGACATGTCCATTAACTATTTGGATGTCAAGATCACAAAGGATGTTACTAATAAGGAGGCTTGTTAGTAGTATTTACAGAAAGCCTACTCACTGTAATAGTTTGCTACATTATTCTAGTGCCCACCCTGAACATCAAAAGAGGGGAATTGTTAAGGGGCAGTTTGTGAGACTAACGCATATGGTGTCTGAATAAGAAGTTATGTACCTACCATAACGTTCCATGTTAGTTGTCTTCTCTCGCCTTCTTTCTTGCTTGATGGGTTCGGAGCCGATCCTCGGCTCCGACTTGGCACTTGCTAAGCTCGAGAGTCACTTTTACCAGCTCGAGGCAGCCCCATATCCCATGATGCAAGGCGGTAAGTACCCAGATCTCGTTTGATGACAAAGGGCAATAGCACCAAGCATAAAAACACTTCCAAAAGGAAGAAAGAAAACTTACAGGATGGAAGAAGGACAGGTCTGAATGGTCTTCAGCATAATAATTTCTTATAGAAAGGTCTGTCCAGGCCTGGGGGAAGGAGGGAGGTGCAAGAAAGAAGCGAGAGAAGACAACTAACATGGAGCGTTATGGTAGGTACATAACTTCTTAATGTTAAGTTGTCAATCTCGCCTTCATTCTTGCTTGATGGGACCAGCGTCCTAGCACCTCTATCCTGGGTGGCTCAATGGAACAGACTCTTGAGGACTGTAGAGCCAAAACTGGCTCTGTCCCTGGAGGCCAAGTCCAATTTGTAATGGGAAACAAAAGTATGAGGAGTGGCCCAAGTGGCCGCTGCACAAATAGTGTCTAAAGGAAGTCTAGCTTGAAAGGCTGTAGAAGTAGCTAAGCTCCTAGTTGAATGTACTTTAGGTTTTGAGCACAGCTGTTTTCCCCTGAGCAGATAAATTTCAGAGATGACCAAAGAAAGCCATCTAGACAAGGTCACTTTAGAAACAGGAAGGCCTTTCTTATTATCCGCATAGGAAACAAAAAGTTGATCAGATTTCCTAAACTTTTTGTTCTGTCCAAATAATATCTGAGTTGACGGTGGACATCAAGATAATGTAGTTTTGTTCGGCTCTGTCTGAATAGTTTGGGAAAAATACAGGAGATCAATGGATTGATTCAAATTGGTCTTTGAGGCGACCTTAGGCAAAAGGTCAGATTAGTTCTCAATGATACTCTGTCTTTGTGAAAAACCAAATAGGGGTCGAACCGATAGAGCATGAAGTTCAGACACCCTCCTGGCGATGTAATAGCCACTAGGAATAAAGTTTTCCAAGAAAGAAATTTCAGGGAACAAGAAACAGCTGGCTCGAAGGGGAAGAATCAAGGATGTCAGCACTAAATTTAGATCCCACTGAGGAGGAGGATTCCTGATTGGAGGCTTTAGCAGGAAAATTCCTTTCAAGAAGGCCCTACAGAGCCTATGGGACATAATATTGTGATCTGCAATCCCGACATGAAAGTTCGAGATAGCAGCCAATTGAACTCTGACTGTGGAAGAAGAGGAGCCTGCATGAAAAATCTCTGCTAAGAAGTCCAGGACTGCCTGAACAGGGGCAGTGAAAGGATCAATATTCTTGGCCTTAGCCCAATAAGAGAAACGTTTCCATTTGCTTGCATAAATCCTCCTGGTAGAGAATTTTAAAGAAGCTACTATGATGTCTCTAACAGGGTTAGAGATCAAAGGAAGCCTGGCTAAGGAAGGAAGTGGAGCAACCATGCTGTGAGGTTGAGAGAAGGGATAGACTGGTGCAGCTGACCGGATTGGTGAATCAGAAGATCTGGCACTGGGTCCAGATGCCACGGCTGCACCAAAAGGTGACGATGGAGGAACGGGAACCAAACTTGTCGAGGCCAGTAAGGAGCAATGAGAATCAATTTGGCTCTCAAAACAGTTGCTTTCTGGATAACTTGAGGGATCAGAGGAAATGGAGGGAAGGCATAAAGAAGTCCCTGGAGCCAATCCTGGGTCAGAGCGTCTCTGGGGGGATGGCCTGGAAGAGGGAAGAGAGAGAAGAAGTCTGGGCATTTGCTGTTTTGGGGAGTAGCAAAAAGATCGCAACATGGACGACCCCATTCCAGAAAAATCTCTTCCGCTATAGATTGCTTGAGAGACCACTCGTGAGGCATGAGAATAGCTCTGCTCAATCTGTCCGCTACAATGTTGGTTTTCCCAGGGATATGCGTTGCTACCAGAAACCGATGAGAGGAGATTGCCCATTGCCATAGTCTGAGCGCTTCGACACAAGGGGTAGGACTTGGTTCCGCCCTGTTTGTTGATATACCAAACTACAGACATGTTGTCTGTGTGGACTGCAATTGTCCCTACGGGAAGAAAGTCGTTGAGGGCTTGCAACGTTAAAAGCACTGCTCTCATCTCCAGGACATTTATGTGCAGGTGGTACTCGAACGGCTGCCACGTCCCATGAACCATCCTGCCCTGATAATGACCCCCCCACCCGATCAGGGAGGCATCCGTGGTGACAGTGGCTTCCGGGGATGGGGGTACAAAGTGTCTGCCTTGGTGAACCTGGGGAGATGTGATCCACCAAGCAAGATGATCTTTGCAAGTCTGTGTCACCAGAATCTGGTGACGCATTGGAAGTTGTTGGTACGACCACTGTGTAAACAGCATCCACTGAAGAAGGCGCATGTAGAAGCGAGCCAGGGGAAGAAGAGTAATGGCCGCAGCCATGAGGCCTAATACCTTTAGAACCATTCTGGCCTGTACTTTCTTGTTGGCTAGAATGATCCTGACATGACTTTGAATGTCTGAAACTCTTTGATCTGTAAGGGTAGCTGACATCCGAACAGTGTTTAAGTTTGCGCCTATGAAAGTAATAGACTGGCAGGGCGATAAGGATGACTTTTCGAAGTTTATCGAGATGCCCAAAAGAGTACAAAGCTTTATTGTGTAATCCCTGGCTTGAATAAGCTGATGCCTGGTGGTGGCTGAAAGGAGCCAGTCGTCGAGATACGGAAACACCTGGAATCCTTGACGTCTCAGGTGAGCCGTGACCACTGCCATGCATTTGGTGAACACTCTGGGGGCTGTAGTGAGACCAAAGGGCAGGGCTCTGAACTGGAAATGACTGGACCCCATCCGAAAGCGGAGAAATCTCCTGGAGCGTCTGTGAATTCTGATGTGATAGTACGCATCCTGAAGATCTATTGAGCACATCCAGTTGTCCTTCTGTAAGAAGGGCAGAATTGACTGAAGAGTGACCATTCGGAATCTTGTCTTCCTCACAGACTTGTTGAGTCTGCTGAGATCCAATATTGGTCTCCAGTCTCCCGTCTTTTGGGGACCAAAAGAACCTTGAGTAGATTCCGGGCTCTGAATGGTCTGTTGTAACTGGCTGAATGGCTCTTTTGCAGTAGTTTTGAGACTTCTAACTCTGCAATTTCCCTTAGACCGGTGGTACATCTGGAAGGGAATTTGAGGGGTAGAAAGGACTTTCCTCGAAAGGAATTATGTAACCCTTGGATATGATCGACTGTACCCATCTGTCTTGAGTGAGGGAGTGCCAGGCTTCTGGGTACAGTGATAATCTTCCCCGACTGCCTCCAAGGAGGGACAGCCGGGCAACATCTCAGGGATGCTGAAAGGGCTTGTCAGAGAGAGGCTCTCTGTTTCCCTGGTTTTGGAACCCTCTGCCTCTAGAGCGGCGTCTGTTGTTGTTACCCCTCTGCCTCTAGGGGTAAACTGACCACGTGAATCCGGCGTGACTCCTTGGGATTTCTTGAACCACATTTTGCCACCTTTCTGTCCTTTGGGGTAAGGTCTAGAAGGGGTGGAAAAGCGGACTCCTGACAGAAAGAGTCTTGCCGTCCTGCTCACACCTGGTCAAAGTTTCCTTCACTTGAGGGCCAAACAAAGCTGACCCATCAAAGGGAGAATTTGTGAAGGGCCTTAAAGGGATCTGCAAAGTCACATAGCCGCATCCAGGCTTGGCGTCTAAGAGCCACACCTGTACCTGCGGCCCTACTGGCTCCATCAGCAGCATATGATATTAGCCGCATGGAGGAGTTTGCAATGGAATTAAGGGTTCCTAGCTGCGAAGCAATTTTTTCCTGAGCTCCTGCAGCTGTAGGATCCTGTACAACATCACCTAGCTCCTTAAGGATATCCCTTTGGAGTCTGGTGAAGTGACATAGGTAATTCAGCGAGCATAGCAAAGGTCGCTGAGGAAAACATCCGCTTACTACCTATCCATGGTCCTAGAGTCCTTATTAGGAGGATGGGCAGTGCGGAAGGATCTGCAAGTTCCTTCTTGGTGGCAGCAGCCACCACCATGGCATCAGCGGGGACACCCTTAGTGAGGAATTGCTTATCACAGGGCAGTAATAAATTTTGAAGGCCTCCTAGGGACTGGCTCTACAGAGTCAGGAGCAGCCCACGCCTTCGGGCAATAACCTGCATAAGGGGTCGAAGGCGGAGACACCCAGGAGGTGGAGGGCCGAGATCCAAACGCCTCTAGGTATACTGACTCATCCTCAGAGGGATTATTGGTGGGCCAGTTTCCCCTCTGTTTAAGGAGTTCTAGGATGTCTGAGAAGGAGACATCCTCAGAAGGGGATCTTGGGGATCCCTCTGACTCATCTAAGTCAGTATCTGAAGTGATAGACTCGGGGGAGTCTACATGTTTCCTCTTACAGGTCCTCTTCCTAGGAGGATCTCCCGAAACATCAGGAGAATCCTCGGAAGAGGGGGATATTCCCAATGGGGAAACCTGAGGCGGAGGATCTCTGGGTCCTGTAGCAAGAGAAGTGGCAGAGATGTCAACAGGCACTATAGAGGGAGGAGCTAAGGGAACAGACTGCTGGCTGACACCAGTGGCCAGCACACTCTTCATCACCTCGAATGCTCCCCTCCCAGGAAGGTCCGAGAGAACCCGTTCCGAAGAGCTAGGAACTCCAGGGACCACCGAAAGGGAAGTCTCAGAGGCAGATGTCGGAGCCGAGCTCACCAAGGCCGAGGCTCCAAGGGGAAGAGCGGGTTCGGACAAGGGTCCGATGCCACTCACCCCCTCGGAGGAGACCATGGAAGCCCGGCCACCGAATCCCTCTAAGGAAGGTCTCGAAGAGGAGATAAGAGTAGAGGCTGAAGGAACAGAAGGGGGTATCTGTCCCTCAGCCGTAGCAGTAATCATTCCCGAAGACTCCAACTCCAAGCTCTGGGGTAGAGTTGAAGGAGGAACTGTAATGGGGTGTGGACCAATAGCCGTCTGTTGAGACGGACTATGTAACATTTGGGCCAGTGCCTGTGACTTAAGTAATCTACTGACCACTCTCTCTAAATCATGGTCAGAAAGCCTGGATGACCTTGAAGATCGGCTCCGATGGCTCCGTTCCGAGAGGAGAGGTGAAGCTGGAGCCGAAAGTATCGGCTCCAAGGAAGGAGACCTAGACCTCTTCCTCGAAGGAGCCATCGGAACCGATGAAACTATTGAACCTGTCGGAGCCGACAACTTATCGGAGCCGACAGGTAGCGATGCATCGGCTCCAGCGGAGCCGATACAGCCACAAAAGTAACGGTGTCGGAGCCGATCGGAGCCGACACCGATGCCTGAGCCACATGGTGGTCGGAACCGATCGGAGCCGACACCGAAGTGGTCGAACCAGAATCGGCACCGATAGCCATCGGTGCCGAAGGCTTAGTTAAGCCAGAATCGGCTCCAGCCGGAGCCGATCTCGACTCAGAACGAGTCGGAGCCGAGGCCGCAGGCTTGGACACAGAAGCCTGGGCCTTGGAAGACTTAGAAGTCTTGGATGGAGCCGACTTAGCCGGAGAGCCCTCCGGCATAAGAAGGCCCCTCAAAATCAACTTATTTCTTCTTTCCTGCAGGACTCTCTGGCTGAAAGAATGACATATAGCACAGGAGTCCTGCAGGTGAAGAGGCCCCAGGCAATACAGGCAAGAAGTGTGACCGTCTGTCAGAGACATTTTCTGACAGCACGAGTCACACTTCTTAAAGCCTGAGACCCTTTCTTTAGACATGGTGTAAACACAGACACACACACCAGTCAAAGAAATTAAATTAAATATACCAAAAGGTATAACTAGAAAACACACACACACACACCCTAACGGGGGGGGATGGGATGGGTGAAAGTCTGACTAAAAAAATAAGAAGAGACAGAGAATTTTCTGTCAGAAAAGGTTTAAAACTAAAATAAAACTAACAATTAAGGGTTTTTTTGTTAAAAGGGGCTAAAATAGCAAAGTAGCAAATCACTTACCAGGAGCTGGTAAAAGGAGGACCTCATCAGCAAAGCGGCAAACGAGATCTGGGTACTTACCGCCTTGCATCATGGGATATGGGGCTGCCTCGAGCTGGTAAAAGTGACTCTAGAGCTTAGCAAGTGCCGAGTCGGAGCCGAGGATCGGCTCCGAACCCATCAAGCAAGAATGAAGGCGAGATTGACAACTTAACATGATGAGATTTTTTTTTTAAAGTTGAGGCACTTAAGTTAATGGACATGTTTTTATCTCATGGGTATCCATTAAGTCTTGTTCCGAATGTATTTAGGGAAGTAGTAAACAAGAGGATGGAGGGGTTGTATGTCCCTCTATTATTTTCTGAAGATGGTTTACAGGCAAACCATGATGCTAACCAAAAAAACCTTGGCTAAAGATTTCACCTTAGCATTTGTAACTACTTACACATCTGAACACAAAGCTATTTTTTATTCCCTCAGAAAAAACTGGAAAATTTTTTCTTGCTTCAGTGGTTATACTTAAATATTTGTGGATTATGCCCTTTTGTGTATAGAAAAGGTAGAGCATTTAAGGAAATTTTAGAAGGAAGGAAAATAAGACTACTTAAACAAGACAAGGTCATTTTACATTTAGGTCCTGCAATCAATGTAAATATTTGACTAGTAGGAGTTTTGTATGGGTTAACAACATTAAGGTTAAGACAGCATTATACTGCACCTGCAACTCCATTGGTGTAATATACCTGGCCCTGTGTGGATTGTGCAAGTGTTTTTATGTAGGGAAAACCCAAAGAAGATTTAAGGACCATACTTAAGAGCATTCCCTAGATATTAGAAACCAGAACATTAATAATGAAATTTATAAACATGCTGAAAGAAATCCAGGACACACATTTGATTTCATGGGGATCAATCAGGTTATTAAGAACCCTGGGGAGGGGGGGGGATCCTTTGGTTGACTGGACTGAGACTGTGGAGTTTAAATGGCAGAGCAGGCTAAATGTGTGCATTTACCCAGGCTTGAATGACAAGATTTCTTTACACAGTATTTTGAAATTGCGCTCATACACTGAAGTTTTTGATTATTGGGTATTTTTAAGTTTATGCATTTCACTGTTAAGAATGACTGTTTATTTTTTATTGTATCGAAAACTGTTTTATAAGTGAATATGTTTTACAGCTCAAACAATGTTTTTAGGTTACTATTGACCTATTGTAAGGATTCTTTTTACTCAGCTTCATCTTATTAAGCTTTGAAGGTATGTATTATTTAGCTTGTTAATGAGCAAACTTGACTGGTGGTTGTATGGCATGTGACTTATTTGGGAGGGTTTTTAAATGAGTGTTGTACAGTGATTTACTTGTTCTAAAAAAGTCTGTGATACATTCTTGACAAAAGCGCTTAACCATTAAAAGTTATTCCTGTCCGGTTGCAGATTGTTTTCATTTCTTGGACGTGGTATTTGTTGTTTTCTTCTCAAATTCACCCACGTACAAATGGCCGAAAAATACTTTACCAAGATCAGAAACGTCAAGCATTAAGCTCATTATTACAGTGGTACACAAAACATCAACCCCTTAAATCAGTAAATGTACATTTAGCCTATATCTCTAAAGCCAATAACTCCCATGGGGAAGAACTGTACTCCAACTCTGTAGCCAAGCTCTGGAATACCCTAACTCCCTCCATATCAGGCAAACTCAAAATTAAACAGGGGAAGCATGTGAAAATCAACATTAGTCAAAGCCACAGTCTGCAACTGCTTCCCTACTCATTCAACAATGACAACTTAAAGCACTGGTCCTAATCCCTCCCTAGTCAGTGAAGAGGCACTAAAGAAGTTTTCCAGAGGAGGCATTACGACAGTGGATCTATGTCTGCTGTTTGGACAACGCAGTTACTGATTCATGAGACATGTTATACTGTCTCTAGGGCCTGACATATAAGTGCAGAAGCTTACTTATAAAACCTTGAGAGAGGGGTGAAACACAAACACATTCACTTATGACCCCATGTCAGATGTTAAAAACATGTCTGTCTTATAAACAGTGCAGGAATGCATTTTTTATTCCCCCTTTATTGACCGAGCTTAGTCCCATTAGGGCAGTGGCCTCTTTTCAGTGGAGAATTGAAGTGGCATTCATATTGACTAATGAGAAATTTGGCCAGGACACTGGGAAACTTCCTCTATTCTTTTCATGTTGGCATCTCTTCCAGCATAGAGACTGCGGGTACTGACTTAGTTTGGCTGACAAAGAGGAATAGTGTTTGAAACACACTGTCTGTACAATGCAATTCTTAGGCAAATTCACAAGAAATACAAATTGTAAACTTAGTGTCAGGTAGTTCCAATGAAATTTTGCAGCATAGCAAGCTTGTTGACGATTCTGGCATGTTGGAGGCGTAAATGGATGACAAAAATGGCTCAAGAAGAAAATCAACAAATAACCTTGACTGTTGACACTGCAGAGATGCCAGTGGCAGTGTGTGAGTGTGTGTGTGTGTGTGTGTGTGTGTGTGTGTGTGTGTGTGTGTGTGTGTGTGTGTGTGTGTGTGTGTGTGTGTGTGTGTGTGTATACATGAGCATGTTGAACATGTAATGAATTTATTAAAGGTAGTAGCAACAGCTTAGACAATTCACTGAGAAAACAGATTTGTATGCAAATGTAGCTGCTAGATGGAAATATGGAAGTGTGTGTAATATATTGAAAACTCACATTAAGCCACTAGTAAGAATACATTACAAGCATGATTTACCTTGTGACAAATACTTTATTTGGGCAATGCAATAACACCATTGGGTATAAAAGCATCTGATGTTAGAGCTTTCATACACTTAGGCAAATAGAAGTTTTTGATATAATCTTTGGGACTTTTTCTATAATGGAAAGGTTTATTTTGGCTTGTGAAGAGAAAACTCATACCCACCTGTGGAATTACTATTTTTTGTATGCATACTATAAATGTCAAAAAAACTAATACATTTTGTTTTGATGACTTAGAACAGGATATTAAAACGTATTTCAGTACTGAATCTTCTTCAATTTCAGACAAAGATGAATAAGGTCAATACAAATGTGTGGACTGGGGTGGAATGTATAATAAAAAGAAGTTATGTACTCACCATAACGTTTCATCTGAGTAGTTGTACTTCATTTATCTTCAACGTGCGTGTTAGGGATCCGAACCGGCAACTTCTATTAGCATCAGCTCACAGCTCCAAACTCCTCCCCTTACCCATAATACACCTCCACTGCCTTCTATCCCCAGATCGAGTTTGCTGAATCTTATACCGATAACCCTACATGAAAAAATTTTACTTGTGACCTATACTGCTGACTGAAGGCTGATCATATGCCAAGGTCCAGGGGAAGGAGGGAGGGACGGTTGAAGACAAATGAAGCACAACTATTGAGATGGAACATTATGGTGAGTACATAAGTTCTTTATCTGAAGTAGTTTACTTCATTTGGTCTTCAAGCTGTGGGACAGAGTCCCCAGCTACTAAACTCCTGGGAGGCCCCCATGGAAGGATATTCCGGAGCACCTTGGAACCAAAGGATGCTCTCCTACTGGAAGTCAAATCCAATTTGTAATGAAAAATAAACGCACGAGATGAGGATCAAGTAGCTGCAGAACAAATATCATCCAAAGACACTCTCAACCAAAAGGCCGCAGACGTAGCCATGGACCTAGTGAAATGAGCTTCCACCTGATATGGAGGAGACATGCCTCTGTCCTTATAGGCCTGCAGGTGCATGAAGAAATCCATCTAGCTATAGTGACCTTAGAGATAGGTTTCCCCAAAAAGGGTTTATAGAAAGATACAAACAATTGATCAGATTTACGGAAATTTTTTGTCCTGTGTAAATAGAATCATAACTGTCTATGAAGATCCAACATGTGGAGTTTGCATTCCATCTTGTTAGTAAAATTAGGAAAAACACAGGCAAATTAATGGTCTGATTGATATTGACTGGTGATGCCACCTTAGGAAGAAATGATGGATTGGTTCGAAGGGAAACACTATCTTTGTGAAAAATCATGTAAGGAATCTTGACGGACAAGACCTGTAATTCTGAAATCCTTTTTGCAGAGGTAATAGCCACCAGAAAAGTTGTTTTCCAAGATAACAATTTTAGACCTGCAGTTCCAGCAGGCTCGAAAGGCGGGGCGACCAAAGCTTGAAGAACCATAGTAAGGACCCATGGGGGAACAGGATCTTTGACTGGGGGGGGGGCGTAACAAAAAGGTACCTTTGATAAAGGCTTTACACAGTCTGGAAGAGGCTAAAGAGACAGAATTAGCACCCACATGAAAATGAGAGACAGCAGCCAACTGAAATTTGACAGTAGAACAACTAGCTCCGTGTTGAAAAACATCAGCTAGAAAATCAAGAATGGCGGAAATAGGAGCAATGAAAGGGTCTAATCTCCTTTGAGAGGCCCAAAAGGAAAAACGTTTCTACTTGCTGCGATAAACCTTCTTGGTTGAAGACTTATGAGAAGCCACCAGAATAGATCTAACTAAGGAGGATAGTCCAGGAGTCCTAGCAATCACGGGAAATGGAGCAGCCAAGCTGTGAGCTTCAGGCTGACCAGATTCGGATGAGGCACCCCCGAAGGGTGTGAAATTAGATCCTGAATGGGATTTAGGATCCAAGGTGGAGCCAGAAGATGAGACCAAAGGAAGGGAAAGCATAGCTGGCGAGGCCGGAACGGGGCAATGAGAATCACTTTGCTCCCCAGTCGACAAAGAAATCTCAGAATGAGAGGTACTGGCGGGTAAGCATACAGGAGATCGGGAGGCCAAGCATGGACTACAGCGTCTCTGGAGGACTCCCCCGGCAGGTGGTTCAGAGCGAAAAACTTGCTGAACTTCACATTGGAAGGAGATGCGAAGAGATCGCAACAAGGTTGACCCCACTCGCTGAAGATCTGTTCCGCTACTGACAGATTCAGAGACCACTCGTAAGGCATCAGAAAGATCCAACTCAGCCTGTCCGCTAGAATGTTGGCCCATCCCGGAATGTGCTTTGCGATGAGAAAGCGACTAGTGGAGATCACCCATTCCAACACACTCATGTCCTCGCGACAAAGAGGGTAAGATCTGGTCTCTCCCTGTTTGCTGATATACCAGACCACTGACATGTTGTCTGACTGAATAGCAATCGTTCCCAGATGAAGAAAGGCATGAAGGGCTTGCAACGCTAGAAGGACCGCCCTCATTTCTAGGAGATTTATGTGCAAGCTACAGGCCTTGGACTGTCCTGCCTGAACAATGCCCCCCCACCCGAGCTGGGAAGCATCCATGGTCACTGTGGTATGGGCCGGGGTTGGGACAAAAGGTCGTCCCTCCAAAATGTCTGGAAAGCACACCCACCATATGAGAGACGACCGACAGACACGAATGAGTTGGATTGGATAGGTCAATGGCAGTTCAAACAGGGACCACTGGACAAGCTAGTGTCCACTGTAGAATTTTCATGTGTAACCGGGCACACGGAAGAAGAGTTATGGTTGCCATCGAGCCTAAGGTCCTCAACACCAATTCCGCTATTGGGTGATGAGAGTGGTAGATCAGGGAAACATGCATCCTCAGGTTTTGAACTCTTTCCAAGGTCAGGAAGATTTTGCATTGAAGAGTATCTATCCTGGCACCAATGTAGTCTATCACCTGTACAGGATCTAGGAGAGATATGGATGCGTGGACTGTGATCCCAAAATGCAGGGCAAGAGTCAGGAAATAATCACTGGCTTGGGAGAGTAGATGCCTGGTGGGAGCAGTGAGGTAAGGATAGACCTGAATCCTCTGAAGCCTCAGGTGACATACTACCACCGCCATCACTTTGGTAAACACCCTGGGGGCTGTGGTGAGACCAAAGGGTAGGGCTCAAAACTGGTAATGATCGACTCTTAGCCAGAAGCGGAGGATCCTCCTGGAGCTTCTGTGCATTTTTATGTGATACTAAGCATTCTGGAGGTCTAATGAGCACATTCAGTCACTGTCTTGCACATACGGCATGACTGACTGTAATGCGACCATCCGGAACTTCTCTTTGGCAACTGACAGATTCAGGATAGAGAGGTCCAGAATGGGCCTCAAGTACCCTGTTTTCTTTGGCACCAAAAAACCTGGAGTAGAAGCCTGATCCGGACTGATCGGGGGGGGTCGATGGCTCATTTTTCTAGCAGCTTGGAAATTTCCTGTGCTGCTGCCTCCCTTTGCATGGGTGGTATGTCCAGGAGGTGTCTGGGAGATTTGGGGGAACCCACAAAGGGGGAGAGAGTATCCTCTGGATATGATTTGAAGCACCCAGCGGTCTGTTGTTATGGACTCCCAGGTTGCTAGAAGCAAGGACAATCATTCCCTGACTGCCACGAGAGTAGAGCAGTCGGGCAACCCCTCAGGGTTGCTGCCCTGGTCTGTCCGAGAAAGGTTCTCAAGACCCAAAGTTCCTCGGACCCCCTCTGCCTCTGGGCTGGTGTCTATTCTGTTCCCCTCTGGCTCTGGTGGAAGAAGAGCCCCGAGTGTCCCTGGAATACTGTGATTTCCGGTACCACATCTTCTTTTGACCTCTCTGGTTCTGGGAAAAAGACCTTTGAGGGTTAGAGAAGCAGATCCCGATGGCAGACAGTGTCTTCCCGTCCTCCTCACTTTCGACTAATGTCGCCTTGATGGTCTTACCAAAGAGTGTAGAACAGTCATAAGGGGCATTGGCAAAAAAAGCCGGGTTCGGAAAACTGACATAACCTCAGCCAAACATTGCACCTCATGGACATGTCGGACCCAGCCGCCCAAGCCGCTCCTTCCGTAGCATGCGAGAGGATTCCCATGGCTATGTTAGATACTGCTTTTAAAGTGGCCATCCTCGTGGAGAACGAAACCTTGTACTCCTGTGACATGGACTTGGGGGGAAGACTCTTCCAGGTTCTTTACCAGGTCACGTTGGAGACTGGTGACATGGGCCAAGTAGTTCAGTGCCTTAATCGAAAAGGTAGCTGAAGTGTACACCAGCTTCCCTAGGCGGTCCTTCATCCGTGATTCTCGGTCAGGAGGGTGGACCGAGAAAAGTACAGTTTTGTACCTACCATAAATGTAGATGTTCGAGGATCCACATTGCTGCAGTCCTAACCATTGGGTAGTCCGCTGTCCCAGTCGGCCCGAATACCAAAGTATATGGCTGACGTCGGTCAAGGCGCATTAGTCTGACGTCAGGGTACTAATGCGCATGACCGACGTCATATCCTCAGTCTTTTCTTGCCCCAGATGTCAGAAGACCCTAAAAAGACAAGGCCAAAACCAAAAATAGCAAACACTCCTGCACCAAAAATATGTACAATATATACAAAACTAGAAAAGTATAACCTCACCCACACAACCACCCCTAAACACAGAGGGGAAGGAGGGAGGGTAAATTGGACTGCAGCAATGTGGATCCTCGAACATCTACATTTATGGTAGGTACAAAACTGTACTATGTTCTTCATTCCACATTGCTGCAGTCCTAACCATTGGGTAGAATCCCAAAGCAGAGGTAAGGGAGGCTGGCAAATCATAAAGAAGCAGGAGCTGTCAACATGCCTTGCAAAATAGCTGTGGCAAAACCAGCCCTAGATTTAGAGTAGAGAGGAAGGTGGTAATGCTTAGAGAACGTATGCACTGAACTCCAAGTAGCTGCCTCCAAAATATCCTTAGTTGCCACCCCTTAGAAATGCTGTTGAAGTGGCAGTAGCCCTAGTGGAATGAGGCCTAATCCCAGCTGGAATCTCCTTGCCATGATGGGAATAACAAAATGCAATGCAAAACCCAATCCACTTAGAAATAGTTTGTTTTGACACAGGCTTGCCCTGAGAACTCAAAGCAAAAGAAACAAACAACTGCTGAGACTGCCTAAAATCCTTAGTCCTGCTTAAATAATAACGCAACTGCCTGTGTACATCTAAAGTGTGCAAAATCTTTTCCCCCTTATTTTGGGGATCTGCATAGAAAGTAGGCAAATGAATAGTTTGGTTTAAAGCCACACTAGAAACCACCTTAGGCATAAAAGAAGGATTAGTACGTAATGATACCCTATCCTTATGGAAAATCAAAAAAGGCTCTACCGCCATAAGGGCCTGCAATTCAGAAACCCTTCTTGCAGAAGTAATGGCTAACAAAAAAGCAGTCTTCCATGACAAGTATTTCAATTCAGCAGTAGCCGCGGGCTCAAAAGGTTGTAGAGTAAGTTTCTCCAACACAAAATTGAGATCCCAAGCAGGAGTAGGAGCTCTACGTGGGGGTCTTATATTCTTTGCCCCTCTAAGAAATTGCTTGAACAAAGGATGCGAAAACAATGGTGGGTCACAATCATAGTGAGCTGAAATTGCTGCAGCATGAATCTTAATGGAAGAGAAAGACAAACCTTTGTCCAATAACTCAGTAAGATATTGAAGAGCCACACTCAAATTAGGCTCAGAAATCTCCAAATTCTTTGCTGCACTCCAAAATAAAAATCTCTTCCATTTTTCTGCGTACACTTTCCTTGTACTAGGTCTTCTGGCTTCCATAATCACATTTAAAACTTGTTGAGGAAGTTGAGACCTGCTGTGTTTCAAAACAGAATATGCCAGGCTGTCAGATGAAGAGAGTGAAGCTTGACATTGAGCAGGTGACCGTCCCTCTGAGACAACAGGTGTGGAATCAAAGGTAAAGGCCATGGAGGCTTCCTTACCAGACTCCTCAGTAATGGGTACCAGTGTTGCTGAGGCCAATCTGGAGCTATTAAAATCATCCTTGGCTTGTCTTGTCTGACCTTCAGGAGCACCTTTGGGAGAAGGGGCAGAGGTGGAAAGGCATACACATGAAGATTTTTCCAACTGAAAGAAAGAGCATCCACTTTCCAAGCCGTGTGATGAAACCTCTGTGTGCAAAACTTTGGCAGCTGGTGGTTTAGTGGAGAAGCGAACAGATCTATGTCTGGAGTTCCCCATGACACTGTCAAACTCTGAAATACATGAAGATCCAGTTTCCACTCGTGGGGATCCATGATTTGTCTGCTTAACACATCTGCTAAGGAGTTCTGTGCTCCCGGCAGAAACCTTGCCTGAAGAGTTAGTTGCAAGCTGAGCGCAGTCTCCCATAAAATCATTGCTTGCCTGCACAACGGGTAAGAATGTGTTCCCCTTGTTTGTTGATGTACCACATGACAGTTGTGTTGTCTGTTAGAATCAACACCTGCCCTGGAAGAAGTAACTCCTTGAAAGCCATTACTGCAAACTGGACTGCTAACATCTCCTTCATGTTGATATGTAGATGCTGTAGTCTGGCAGGCCACTTGTCTTGTATCCACTTTCCATTTAGATGAGCTCCCCAAGCAATGTCTGAGGCATCTGTCGTTAGAATCTGACTCGCCTCTGGCCGGGTCACAGAGAGTCCCTTGTTTAGGTGACATTCCTGAGCCCACCACAAAAATTCCTTTTGAATGCAAGGTATTATCTGAATAACAGTGTCCACATCCTGGCAGTGCTGTGTCCATACATTTTTGAGATACCATTGCAGCTTCCTCATATGCAGTTTGGCATTGGGAAGCACCAGAATACAAGATGCCATGAACCCTAAGGCTTGAAGGACTGTCCTTGCAGTCAGCCCGGACTGAAGAGATAGTTGATGGAAGTAAATGGAAAGATTCTTTTGTTTGTCCGGGGTTAAAAAGGCCATCTGGGCTGCTGTATTCAGTCTCACACCCAGAAAGCACATGTCTTGAGAGGGTACTAGACTGGACTTTATTTCGTTCACAGAATACCCTAGGCATCTTAGCACTGCTATCACATATTCCAAATGCTGTAAAGGTCTTCCTTTTCTTGAGCCAGAATCAGGCAGTCATCCAAGTAAGGATAGATTTGAATTCCGTTTAGCCTGAAGTAAGCTATCACTGGAGCCAGAACCTTTGTGAATACTCTGGGCGCAGTAGATAAGCCAAAGGGCAATGCAGAGAACTGATAATGAGAATTTCCAGCTCGAAAACGCAGATACTTCCTGCAACTTAGTCTGATAGGCACATGAAGGTAAGCTTCCTTGAGATCTAAAGTTACCATCCAGTGATCTTTGCCCAGCAGAGGTAAAAGCTGTTGTAACGTCAACATTTTGAACTTGGGAATGTCCAGATAAGTGTTGAGGATAGATAAATCCAAAATTGGTCTCCACGTGTTCCCCTTCTTTGGTACTAGGAACAGGCGAGAATAAAATCCTAGGCCCCTTTCTGGCACAGGAACCGGCTGAATGGCCCCTATTTGGAGTAACAGAGAAATTTGCTTGTGAGCCTCTTTTCTTTGTAGAGGAGGAATGTCTGGCATGCCTTTGAAAGGAGGCAAGGTATGGAAATAAAACCTGTAACCGTGGTGAATGATATTCAAAACCCATCTGTCTTGGGTAATTAAATCCCAATTTTCTTTGAAAAGAGCCAGCCTTCCTCCCAAAGGTGCTGCCAGGCGAGAATGTACTGGCAGCTGAAAAGGTAGGTCATTGGGTCTGTTTACGAAAGGACTGACCCCTGCCCTCACCAGAAGTCTGAGCAGGTGAACTCCTGTTCTAGGCCTAAAAGAACCTTGAGCTCTGCCCCTACCACGTCTAGACCTACCCCTAGACTGGGAATCATAAGCAGGATATGTCCATCCCTTAGTAGGCCAATTTCTACTAAACTTGGAGGCTGCACCTGCAAAAATCTTTAACAGTTTGCATAGACTTAGCCTTGTCCTCCATTTTCTTTAAAACTGCTTCCACAGGCGAACCAAACAACACATCAGACTGTAAAGGAGCATCCAAAATCCTAGTCTTAACATGCTCAGCTAAATTCTGATCCCTCAACCAGGCGTGCCTCTGAAGAACAGAACCAGTGGCAGCCACCCGAGGAGGCCTGCACAGCATCAAAACCACATTGCAAGGAATGCTTACCCACCTGTTCAGACACATGAACTAAATCCTGCAACTCTTTACACTCAATACCTTCTGCCAGAGCATCCACCTTAGACTTCAATTGTGAAAGGAGATAATTTTGATATTTTAACATGTGAAACTGACAATTCAACGCCCTCATGGCTAAAGTGGAAGAAGTATACACTTTCTTTCCCCATCTATCCAAAGCCCTTGCCTCTATCAGGAGGAACAGGATTTTTAACAACAGAAGCCTTTACACCTTTAGGCCCCTGAGAGAGAGTTTCCGGGTCTGCCCTAGGACTCTTAAAAAGATACTTATGAGCTTCAGGCACCCTATAGTACCTATCCGGTTTAACCGGGGCAGGGGGCAAAGAATCAGGATTCAGGGAAGCCTCTGCAAAAACATCTTCCACCACATTCAGAACAGGAGGTATAGCTAAAGGCCTATGCTGGGGTAAAAACAAGAATTCCCTAAGCCTCTTCCTGGAATCAGAGAAATCCTGACCTTCCCATTTGAAATGCTTCCTCATGGAATGCAGAGTCTCTGAAAATGAAAAATCCTCAGGAGGAGAAGCTGAAGGAGTAGAATCATCCACATCAGAATCTGAATAAGGAGGATACTCCTGCAAGTCTTCGGCCGAAGACTCAGAAGCCTCCGAACCCTGCTCAAAACCCTCAAACTCAGGTTCCACCCTAGGCCTCTTATCAGGAGGGGGCATAGAACCTCTAATCATAGTAATCAAATCCTCTGCCATTTTAAGCATATGTTTCTTAGGCAAAGACCCTGAAGAACTAGGAGAAACCCTCACTGAAGTTAAACCTGGCCTGCCTCTCAAAGAAGCCTTGGAAACAGAAGGGGAGGCTCTAACCACCTTAGGAAGAGAGGGAAGAACAGCCACCTGAGAAGCCCCTTCAGCCTGGCCTACCTCCTGAGAGGACACATCCTGTAACAGTAAAGTCTCTCCCTGAGACTCCAAAGAAACTCCTGGCAGAACCTCCGGCTCCACTGAGCCTTCTAAAGAACCGACGTCCGGGACTGTCGGTTCTTCCACTCTAGGCTTTGCTGCTTTGTCCTTGCGCTTTTTGAAGCGGGCGTCGGAGCATCCGGCGGCATTTTATAATTACAACGCTTCCCAAAAACTAACCTGGCACAGTCTAACCTTCTCTTAATAGTGCGTTTGTTAAATCTAGCACAAGAGCGGCATCCAACAACGTCGTGCTCAGGCCCTAAACAAGGTATACACAAAGTATGGTAATCCCTATGAGGTATCTGTTTCCCACAAGAAATACAGTTATTCACTTTTTCTGACATCCGGTTAAATACTGAGGCAAGAAAAAAACAAAATATTCCCCAACGGGGTACTTAGCCAACTTTGATTCGGTCTGAAACTCTGACTTCAGAAACTTTCAGAACGCCAACCTGCACTCGCAAAACTGCTTCTTCATCGGACCATGCGGCAAAAAAGACTGAGGATATGACGTCGGTCATGCGCATTAGTACCCTGACGTCCTGACGTCAGACTAATGCGCCTTGACCGACGTCAGCCATATACTTTGGTATTCGGGCCGACTGGGACAGCGGACTACCCAATGGTTAGGACTGCAGCAATGTGGAATGAAGAACATCTCTCCTGAGCAAGTTCCTTCTTAGTGGCTGCCGCTACCACCATGGGGTCTATGGGGGAGCCCTTATTCCAAGCTGGTTTGTCTATATGGGGGGGGGGGGGGCGCTTAGGATCTTATCAGGTCTTTTTGGGATAGGTTCCATGGTGTCCGGTTCCTTCCATGCCCGCGAGGTGACCAGATCCACCAAAGGATCCACAGGAGGGGACACCCAGGAAGTAGATGGGCCTGTGCCTAAAGCCTCCTGGAACACAGACTCAGAAGAAGATGATTTGGGGGCAGACCAACCTCTCCGTTGGCGCAGAATCTCTATGATGTCTCCAAGAAGACATCCTCAGGAGGTGACACAGGGGAACCCTCTCCATCATCTAAGTCTGTGTCCTTGGTGAGGAACTCAGGGGAGTCCAAGTGCCTCCTCTTGCACATATGCTGGCGAGGTACCGCTCCGGTGGAGCTCTCTGGGGGGAGCTCACAAGCCACTTGTTCCTCAGGGGGAACCGTCTGGGGCTCGAGCACGGGCTGTCCCTCTGGTAAAATGATGGGAACCGTAGAGAGAGCAGAGGGGGTCTGGAGGAGTCCAAGAGGGCAGTCAGGGATCTCAATCCAGCAGAGAGAACCCTTTCTGCCATGTTGAATGCCGAAGAAGAGCGAACCTCCTGAGAAACCAATAAGGAGGCTGATCTCCCTGGGTCCAATGAGAGAATCGGAGCTGAGCCTGAGGTGGATGGAGCTCTGAGGGAGGGAACCTGGCCCAACAAAGACGGAGCCGATGAAAAAGGTTTCACTTCCTCAGATCAGACACCCAAGCTCCAGCTCCGAGAATGGCTTAGATCCAAGCTGGTCGGATCCAAAATGCTCCAGGCAGCTATTGGCGTCGAGGAAGCAGGTACCATTGGTGCCGACCCCCTGGCCAAAGCTAACCTCGGATCAGAGTACTCCGAACCCGAAGGTCGGATCGCAGAAGCAGATATAGGTTGGAAAAAGGGAAGCGAGCTCCCCCCTCCTGAGGGAGGGGGGCTGGCAAGACCTCCATCTGGATCCATGTATGGATAAAACACCTCATCATTTTATCCAGATCCATGTCAGACAAGGACCGGCTGGACCATGAGGAGGCCACGGACTCCAACCTGGCAGGTCGGGGTACCGAGGCCCGAGAAGCTAGATGCGTCTCCTCCGGCTCCGGGGAGAACCTTGGAGACTGGAGCCGAGGGGAGTCACGGATCCATGGTGTCTTGGTAGGAGAAGCAAGGTCTGGAGATCTCTTTCTCTTTTCCCTTTGTCTTAGACTCTCTCTCCCTCTCTCTACCTCTTTTCTGCTCCGCTATTACAGGCTTTGATACAGGAGGTTGAGTCCCAGCCTGGGAGGGAGGAGAGGCCAGAGGAAGAGAGGAGGGAGAGGCGGCCACAGCAGCCGTTGTCACCGGAGTCGAGGAAACAAGAGTCTGAAGGAGGAAGAAGGCCTTTGAAGGCCACCTTGGCCTTTCTATATTTTATGGTGTGGGGGTTGAAGCCCGCACATATGTTGCAGTCCACAATGAGATGGGCCACGCCCAAGCACAAAACACACAGAGTGCAGCCATCCGCTGGGGATAACTTATGGCCACACTCTGTGCAATGCTTGTAAACAAGCTTTTCAGCCATACAATTTAGTAGAAGACAGCCTAATAAAAACAGGCAATTACTTTCTAATACACACACACACACACACACACACACACACACACACACACACACACACACACACCTACTCACCACAATTGTATACTGAAAAACACTGAGGGGGGAGGTGAAGCTATAAGCTACACAACAACACAAACTACTCTATCCTAAAACACTAACACTCGACACACCAAGCGAGGGGAGGAGAAAGGGGACCTACACTAACACCAACTGACAAAGTTTTTTGAAAAAGCTACTCACGAAGGTTTTACTCACTTGACTAGTTGGAGTTCAAGAGACAGGATGCTGAAGCAATTTGTGGGAACCGAGATCTGGGGATGGAAGGCAGTGGTAGTGTATTATGGATAAGGGGAGGAGTTTGGAGCTCGGAGCTGATGGTAGTAGAAGTTGCCGGCTCGGATCCGTAACCCATAGGTTGAAGACCAAATGAAGTAAACTACTTCATATCTACAGATACTAAAAACAGAGTAAATACAGCACTTACCAAGTTTAATTGTTGTAAGTGGAGGTAAAGGTATCCTGTGGTATTGGGGGGGGGGCATGAAAAGAGCAGTTAATGACTGAAAAAACAGTGTATTTACAATTTTATGAAAAAGGACATTCCACTAAGAAATGTAAAACAGGGTGCTGAAGGCGTCATAAAAATAGGACACTTATGAAGAGACCTTGATACAGATACATATGAACTGAGTGATGCTACTGTTGAACCAAATAATAAATCTGAACAAAGTCTTGTAAAAAAAAACAAAATGGGTATGCATATAGAGCAAAACTTGCAAAAGGCAAATGGACTTGACCTTGAGAATGTGACTAAAGTCTCCAGAAACAGATGGTACTCCTATGGAAGTTGGGAGGGAAAAAAGTGATAAAGATCTGGAAACGTATTTAACAATATACAGACCCACCAGATTCAGCTTCATATAGACCTATTTTAGTATTTAACCATAAGTATAAAGTATTTATGTCTAAACTACGAAAATGATAGATTTGTTGCCAAAATTGATAAATATGGATCAATTCTGTTTTGGGGACGGAAGGCTAACACAGTACAAGAAAGCACGGTTACTGTTGACGTCTTGATGCAGAGAATACATTTGACTGAGTCAGCTGAGATATTATGAGTAAGGCAATGGCAGCATTTACATTCCCAGCAGAATAATAAGATCAATGAGAGGAAATTATGATGATATGGAGGCAAGAATTAAGGTGAGAGGGTTCTTGTGCAACATGCTGTGACTAAGAGGAACAAAGCAGGAGTGTCCTCATTCCACTTTACTTGCTTTACATTTAGAGTCACTAGTAAAGTAAATAAAAGACTCACAAATTCAAGAATACTACTGGAATGGTAAACAAGTAAAAGTTAGCCTAACTTGCAGTTGATATTATTTTGTACTTGATAATTCTACAAATGGATATCTCAGTGTTGTAGAATACAGTTTCAAGTCTTTTCCTGATATAAAATAAAGAAAAACAAAGACTACAGCAGTAAACTATGTATCCATATATGAAATGATTTAACAATACCCATATTTATGGCGACATGGTAAGATGAAGCATTTAGGTGTATAGATTAAAGAAAAAAATATCTGGGGGGGTCAAGAGTTAAGTGAAAAGTTGATTCTCAATATAAAAAAAAAGGTGGTTTAGGATTACCTGATTTGAAAGGATATATTTTAGCTAGGCACTTAACGCTCATATGTATAACAAAATCAGAAGTGGAAAGGGAGGAGGACGATGAAGCAGGAAGGGAGTTCAAGTAGTAAGGATAGGGTAGCATTTTGGATGCAGATCCTTAAGAACAACATATTCATAAAGAAACACAAAGCATTCTAAGAACCAAGCCAATAAAGAAATGAAGAAAGGAGATTTTAGCAATAGTGATGCCTGCAAGCAGGAGTACAGGATATAGGCAAGAGAGGTCTCCAATTTACTGGAGAAAATTAGCAAGGCAACCAAGATTTTGGGAGCAAATAACTCCAGAAGGGGAAAGTTATCAGAGTGGGATAAGGTTAAGCAGAAGTTTGGACTATGGGTTTCAGACCATCTTCCCTATTAGGAACTCAGCAGACTATAGGCAAAAAAGGAAGAGGAAAAGGAAGAGGAATTGTTAAATGGAAGACCAGCTTTGATAGTGGTTTTAGTTGAGTTCAGAAGTTAGCAGACAACAGGTAGCAAAACTCACCTTTGGTGCAGAAGGCTGTGATTTTTTTCCTTACACAAGGTAGATGGAATGCTGACAGTGCAGTATAAGTGGGGGTTGCTGCACTCAAGTGTGTCTTTCTTTCCAAGTTTAATTCTATTGGCTGCAAAAAAGCAATTACTAAAAAACAGACAAAAATTTAAACCACCTGTAACTGAAGTACTGACTAGTGTAAAGATGCTAAAAGAACTGGAAGCAGAATCTTTAAAAAAGCAAAGTAAGAAATTACATAGAAATAGACTTTGTGGGAACAATACATTCAGAAGTGTTCAGTAAGAGGAGTGAAATTTAAGGGAAGGTAGAAATTCAGCAATTTATATAAAGTTGGAGTGAATACATTTTTTACAGCATGAAAATAGAGGACATACTAGCATTGTTTGTTTTATTCTCTTTTACTGTATTTGAACCAATTATCACTTTAAAAAGTCATGTTTTTAAAAATTGTTGTGACTGTGCAAAATAAGTTTGAATTATTCTGTATAAAAGACAGTGAGGAGGACATTGGTAATGATGATAAAAATCAATGCTCAAGATTAAAAATAAAAATTCTAATCATTAGAATAGTTAAATATAAAGAAAAATAGTTGTTGAATCTAAAAGATAAAATCAGAATGATTGATTTTAGCCACACAGCACTTAATGCAAACAGTATAATTACTGATATATGAAAACTGATGGTGTACGAGTGGTGACAGAATGTAAAACCTGACATCTGTTATATGCATGGCAATTAAAAGACAACACTTAGAATAAGAATGGACTGGGAGAATCTGCGATACCAGTGGTAATAAAGTGGACTTTTTAGTCCTTATAGTGTTTTCATTTTTTGTTACTAGTTGCTGCCCTTTTGGGTTATTACGTTTTTTTTTAGTTAGTTGTAATTTAGGTATAAAAAGATGTTCTGGACTGTTAGTATTATTTGAACATTTTCATATAAAGTTATTACACCATAAAATACATGCAGCTAGAACATCTAACATTGATGGTTGGGCAAAGGGTAAGTCAGTAAGAGTTATAATTATATATGCTTATTATTTCATTCTATGTTTAATTAGCTAGAGGTACATCCCAGATTTTAATGGCTCAATTTCAGTCTCACCCCTAATACGAAACACACAGGATAATTATTTGAGGAGATAAAGCCATACATAATTGGCATGATTGTAAACATCATGTAAACATGGAAATTATATTAACAGAAGACTTAAAATTGTTATATAAGAAAGAATTTCAGAGTACTGAATGATATAGAACTTTTGGACACAGATAATATGAACATAGGAAAGATCTGTATGGCAGCACAGTTACGAACAGTGAGCGAGTATGTGTGTTTTTCTGATAAGGTACATGAAATTCAAGAAGGGAAGATTATAAACTTTTTTGAGTACTGTACAATACAGGATAGAAAGAATACAGAAATATGCTTAGGTCAGAGCAAGGTTTTTTTTAGATGAGTGTAAATTAGGAAAATAACGAGGGCTGATTTTACTGGCAGGATACAAGATACCTTTTTATTAAAAATGGTCATAACAGTGGTCAATGTATACAAGAAAAATACAGAAAAGCTTATTTACAACTTGAAAACAAATATTTACCACAGAGAAAGGTATATTAACAAAATATTTAAGAAAATATTTGATTTTAGAGAGTCTAGAGAGACTAAGTATTTAATTAAAAACAGACTTATGAGAAGAACATAAAAAGTACAAAGGATTTGTTAATATTATGGATAGGGTGAAAGGAATTGGTTTTCTTTCATTTTGGATAAAAGAGGGTTAAAAGAAAAGAAACATTAAGTGAAGTTTACAATCAGAATGGATTTAACAGGAATATTGAATGATTATATTTCTAAATTATAAGAAAAAGAACAAAGTAATAGTTGATGGGATGTTGCAAAACTAAGCAGGAGGCAAATCAAACTTTGTTGAATCGGACTATATTAAAGACCGCGAGCCAGTACTTACAAAAATGAAGGAAAATACATGCCAGGCCTGATAAGCTGGTTCAAATGGAAAGAGTAAGCTTCTCAAGCACAAAGTTAAGATCCAAGGAGAAGTCACCTGTTCTAGGTGGTTTCAAAAACTGCTGGACTAAAGGGCAGGTAGAAAAGTGGGGATCCAATGGTAGACTAGGCAAAATGGCGGACAAATGATCGAGGAGTAAAAAAGGGGAGCCTGACACTCACAAAAATCAAGAACCAGAGGCAGACAGACCTTAAAAGGTTCCCAGTTCTTGGAATGGCACAAACTAGAAAAGTTTTCCACTTACACATTTCCTAATAGCAGTTTTTTTTTTTTTTTTAGCCTCCTTCAACACATGCTGCATGTTTTTAGAAAAAAGGGGTGGATAACAAGTAGCAAATTCTATCATTCAGATAGTGTAACAGTTTCCAAGCTGGGGTGCATCAAATAACCCCTGTCAACTGTAAGAAAATCCAATGTGTTGGGAAGCCCGTGATAACTTCCCCTGGTCAGTGTTAAAAGAAGGGAGAAATCACAGCTTGTAAGTAAACTGACCATAACAGTAGATGCTCAAATGATCAATGCTGCAGTAGCCCTAAGCTATATGGGTTATATTCTGCTACAGATAAAACAGCTGGCCAGTTTCCAAAGCTAGAGGGCACCTTCCATACACCCAAACCACTAGTCATCTTGAGCTAAGCTGGTTTAAAGAAAGGTTTGGGCACCAAGCTCTTCAGAGTTTTCCTGTCACCAGAGAGACAGGGAGGCTAAAGACTTGAGAGTGACAATATATAAAAATAATAAATATCCACATTCTGGCATAAGTACAGTTGTGTACGCTTACCATAAATGTAGATGTTAGAATGTATTCACTGTTGCAGTCCTCCTGACTATTGGGATTTCCTTCTGTGAAAGCCTACGGCCAGCCCGACTATAGAGAAAATTCTTTCAGACTCCCAGGCTGGCGACACCCTGACTGACAATCAGTACATTCGGGTGAAAAGGTAGCCAGACTGCATCGGAATAACCAGTGTTTTCTTGCTCTCAACTAGGGGGAACCCTAAGCAGACAGGAGGTATCCAAAGGAGAGCCTGACATAGGGAAGGGAGTCAACGAGGGGTCCCTTGGCTGAGTAGCAAAACAGGGTAAACCTACATAGTAGGCTGAGGGAGTTGGTGGGAGGGAAAGAAGACAACAGTGAATATACTTGAACATGTACATATAAGTGTACACAACCATACTATGTCCTTCGTGTTTCATTGTTGCAATCCCGACTACTGTGAAGTTTCCCAAAGCTGAAAAGCGGGAGGAAGATCTCTAAGGGGAAGACAGGATGCCCTGTAGGGCAGCAGTAGCAAAGCCTGCTCCATACCTGGAGAAGGATAACAGGTTGTAGTGCTTGGTGAAGGCATGAATTGAAGACCAGGTGGCAGCCTCTAAGATGTCATTGGTGGGGAAACTCTTTAGAAATTAGCAATTGCCCTGGTGGAATGAGATTTTAATGCCACTGGTGGCACTTTGCCATGTGAGCTATAACAAAAGCAAGTGCAGTGGGAAATCCATTTGGAAAACGTTTGTTTAGCGGTAGGCTTGCCTTCTTTTCCAGAGAGAAAGGAAATGAAAAGCTGATCAGTCTTTCTCACAGCTTTTGTCTTGTCTAGATAGAAACACAGCCATCTGTGCACTCCCAAGGAATGCAGAATTCTCTTCCCTTTGTTTTGTGGATTGGGGAAGAAGGTAGGGAGATGGATGGCCTAATGCAAAGAGGTGACAGATTGGTTCTAAGGGAGACCCTATCCCTGTGGAAGATAAGGAAAGGTTTCACTGCCATGAGGGCCTGCAACTCATAAACCCTCCTGGCTGAAGGAATAGCCAGAACCACCATTTTCCACGTCAGGAACTTTAGGTCTGCAGAAGCTGCTGAGTCTTAGCCTGAAAAGAGATTTTGAAGAGGAGGCCCTGATCCTGGGGGAAAGATTGCGCCCACTGAACTTGAGGCAGGGGATCAGGGGGATCTTGGTCTCTAGGGACTGTGAGCTCTGGCACCAGACAATCTTCAGGTAACACTAGAAGTTCCTCATGTGTAGTTTGGCAAGGGAACCATGAGGATGCATGAGGCCATGTGCCCCAGGGCGTGAAGAAATTCCCTTGCTGAGATGCAACTGGATCTTGGGGAAGAAATCTGTCAGGAAGCAGACTTTTTCTGGAGGGAGGGAAGACTTTTAGTAAGAGGAGTCCAGAAGTGCCCCCCCCCCCCGAAAGTTGATCTTTTTTGTTGAGGTGTGGGATTTCTGTAGGTTCACTGTGAACCTCAATGAGGAAAGGAGGTCCCGGGTGAATTTAAGGTCCTTGAGAAGCTTGGCCTGATCTGTGGCCTGTATGAGGCAGTTGTCCAGGTAAGGACAGATTTCTATTCTCCTGGTCCTGCAGAAGGATATTGCTGGTGCTATGCACGTTGGCTTTTCTACAGCACCAAGAGTGTTCACAAAGGACAAAGCAGAAAATTGACAGTGACTGGATCCTGACCTGACGCGAAGAAATCTTCTATGGGACTTCTGAACAGGGATGTGCAGATAAGCATCTTTTAGGTCCAGAAAGACCATGAGGTCATGGGGGATATCATGGGCAGCAGTTTTTGGAGGGTTAACATTTTGAACCTTGGCACTAAGAGGAATTGATTGAGGTTGGACGGATCCAAAATGGGGTGCCAACAGCCTTCCTTTCTGGGGACCACGAAAAGCCTGCAACAGAATCCTGCTGGGCAGTGAGAACTGGTTCTACTGCTCTGTCTGAACAAAGTATCTGAATTTGAGACAATGCCTCTGTTTTTTTTATTCTGGGGGACATTTGGATAACCTGAGTATTTTAAATGCTCTTTGAAAGTGAGTTGTAGCCATTTGCAATAATGTCTAGAACCTATCTGTCTGAGATGACGAGGGTCCAGGTATGCTTGAAAAGAGACATCCATCCTTCTAGCTTTGGGGAGGGTGGTAGGGGAGGGGAGATTGAGTCACTGTTGCTCTCTGGATGTGGCTTGGGGTCCAGAACTCCTTTGCTTAGGTGTCTCTGGCCCAGTGCCTGCCTCTTTGTGACTGTAGTCTCTCTGTCTGAGTGGACCATCTCTTTGAGGTTTCCTCTGTCTACTCCTAGGCTGGGTGGGAAAGGACCAGTGTTTGGCTGGAAATTTTCTGCTGAATCTGGGTGGTTACAGCTGGAAGAAATCTTTTACTGTCTGCACTGACTTGGGCTTATCCTCCATCTTTTTAAGGATGACTTCTACCTTGGGCCCGAATAGAACCTCCTTGTCAAGAGGGGCATCCAACAAGCTAGACTTGACATGCTCGGGAAGAGTTTGTTCTTGGAGCCAAGCATGTCTTCTAACAACAGATCCAGTAGTAGCTGGTCTGCAAGATGCTTCCATGGCATCACAGCCACAATGGAGGGAATGTTTAGCTACCTGAGCACTTGAATGACAGAAGTCAGTCAATTCTTTTGAAAGGTTTTTGTCTTCAAGGGTGGAAACCTTTTGTTTAAGCTGTTCTAGTACAGTCTGTTGATACTTAATCATATAAAATTGACAATTTAGGATCCTCATGGCAAGGGTGGCAGATGCATAATCCTTCTTGCCAAACCTGTCAGGGGCCCTGCTCTCTGTCTATAGAAAATGGGTCCCTAGATGAACTGGTTCTGGCTTTTTTTTTGTCCTGGAATTATAACTTCAGGGTCAGCAGCAGGGTTTCTGTAAAGATACTTATGGGAATCCTGGACCCTGTAAAACCTGTCTGGCTTACGTGGGGGAGGGAGTCAGGTTTAGAGGAAGATTCCTGGAAGATATCTTCCACCACTTCTAGAATGGGGGAATAGCCAGTGGCTTATGTTCTAAGTTCAGGAGTTCCCTAACCCTCTTTTTAGTCTGTGGGTAGTCTTGAGCTTCCCACTGAAAATGCTGACTTATGGCATGAAGGTCTCTCCAAAGGAGTAATCCTCAGGAGGTGAGGCAGAAGGGAGGATTTCCTCAGAGTTTGAGTCTTCATAGGAGGTAAAGAGGGGGGTGGCCCTCCTCAGACCTAGAGTCCTCAATTTCACAGTCTTCCTCAGAAAGAATGGGATCCAGGGCAATTACTTGAGGACCATCCCTTTTTTCTTTCCTAAGAGAAGTAATCCCTGGATCTTGTCTTGATCTATCAATGGAGAGCAGGACATCTGCTAACCTGATTAAATCCTGCTGTGACCCCTGAGAAAAGGAGCCGGAGGGCCTGACTGAAGGCCTAAGGACTGAGGCTTACTTAGGGGTGGCTAAGGTCTTAGGCCTAAGGGCATCCAGCGCCCTGATGCCCGTCTCCCAAGATTGAAGTAAAAGTGCCAGAGCTGATGGGGGCTGAGGTCTGGTTGCAGAACTGCTGGGCGGAAAATGCTCCACTGAAGCCAAGGCCTACAGAGCAGCCTAGACCCAACCGATGGAGCCAATGTCAATGGGTCGTGTAATGGTGGACGGAGTCAATGACATGTCTGGTTCCAAAAGGGGCTCAACAGAGGCCTGAGACACTGATCATAAAAAAAAAAAAAAGGGGGGGGGGGCTGCAAAAGCACCTCACCTTGTTCAACAATAACAAACCTGGAGGGAGAAGCAGGCAGTGACTGATTGTCATCCAATAACCTAAGCTTTTGTTTCTTTTCTTTCTTTCACTTAGGTAGATCTGATTCAGTACGACTGACAGACACCATGCAAGGCTAGTGAGAAGATTGCTGGTTAAGGAACTTAGAGAAATTCTGCTCTATGCCTCATTGTTCTAGTATTGAAATGCGCAGAAAACTGACAACAAATGAAATTGTGATCTGGGCCTAGGCAAATAAAGTACAGTTGCGTACACTTACCATAAATGTAGATGTTCAAGTGTATTCACTGTTGCAGTCATTACATTTGGGTAATCTGCTGGCAAGTTGCCCTCAGTCGGCCTGATTAACAAAGTCTTGGGTCCTGCATCGGTTGCTGTCCCTTTTTCCATGACGTCAGGTCGTCAGGGGTATAAAACATGCAGCCGATGCCATTACATCAGTTTTTCTTGCCCCAGATGTCAGGTGCCCCCCAAATGGGGAGCAAATAAAATTAAAAACACAAAAATATACCTCCAACCATAAGCAAATACACCAAAAAGGCTTTTAAGCATAGTAAAAGAAAGTAGAGGTATAGTCAGAGAAAAACAGGGGGCTGGAGGGAGGGTAACCAGGACTGCAACATTGAATACACTCGAACATCTACATTTATGGTAAGTGTACACAACTGTACTATGTTCTTCGTGTTTCACTGCTGCAGCCATTACATTTGGGTAGATTCCCAAAGCTATGGTTGGGAGGAGGAATTTATACAGCATTAGGATGAGTTATAAGGCCCTGCAAGACAGCAATGGCAAAGCCAGCTCTGGATTTAGAGAAAATTGGTAAATTATAATGCTTGGCGAAAGTATGCACAGAACTCCAGGTAGCAGCATCTAGAATATCCCTGGTAGGAACACCTCTGAGAAAGGCTGCAGAAGTAGATGCAGCCCTGGGGGATAGGTTTTCCATGGTGTTTATAGCAGAAATGAATGCAATGGCTTATCAATTTAGAAATGGTTTGTTTTGAAATAGCCTTCCCCTCTGCCCCAGCAACAAATGCTACTAGCAATTGTTTAGATTTTCTTTGAAATTTAGTTCTGTCCAAGTAGAATCTAAGTTGTCTGTGCACATCCAAGGAATGCAGAATCTGTTCCCCTTTGTTCTGTGGATTGGGAAAGAAGGTTAGCAAATGAATGGACTGATTAAGAGCCACACTGGAAAACACCTTGGGCATGAAGGATGGATTGGTCCTCAGAGATACCCTGTCCGCATGAAAGATGATGAAGGGCTCCACTGCCATAAGAGCCTGTAACTCAGATATCCTTCAAGCTGAAGTGATTGCTAAAAGGAAGGCTGTTTTCCAAGAAAGAAAATTTTAAGTCTGCAGTAGCAGCTGGCTCGAAAGGAGGTAGAGTGAGTTTCTCCAAAACAAAGTTAAGGTCCCAGGCAGGTGTAGGAGGTCCTGGGTGGTCTCAAGTTCTTTGCCCCTCTGAGATGCTGCTTGAGCAGGGGATGAGAAAAGAGAAGTGGTACTGTGTTATAGTGAGCTGATATAGCTGAAGCGTGGATTTTAATAGAGGAAAAAGACAGGCCCTTCTGAAGCATCTCAGTTAAATATTACAAAATCTGAGGTAAATTGGGCACTGCTGTGCTAATCCCTAAAGATTGGTTCCAGGCACAGAATCTTTTCCATTTGTCAGCATAATATTTTCTAGTACTATGTCTTTTCGACTCCAAGATGACATCCATCACAGGTTTGCTGAGGGATGCTAAGGGTGAATTTAAGTGATTAGCCAAGCTGCAAGGTTCAATATTTGAAGCTGAAGGTGCAGAATTTGGTTCTCCTGCTGAGACAGCAAGGAAGGTGTCTGAGGCAGGTACCATGGAGATATTTGTGACACACTGCGCAGGATTGGGTACCAGTGTTGGTGTGGCCAGTCTGGAGCAATCAAAATCATTCTTGGTTTGTCCTGTTTAACTTTTAGCAGAACTTTGGAAAGCAGAGGCAGAAGGGGAAAAACATAGACTGATAGGTTTTTCCAGCTGAAGGACAGAGAATCCACTTTCCAGGCTTTTTTGTGGGGAGTCCTTATGCAAAATTTGTCCAACTGGTAGTTCTGGGGGGAGGCAAATAGATCTATGTCTGGGCTCCCCCATTTGCTTGTCAACTTGTTGAAAATCCGTAGTTCCAGTTTCCACTCGTGTGGGTCCATGAGATTTCTGCTTAGTCTGTCTGCCAGTGAATTCAATTTTCCTGGCAGGAATTGAGCTTATAGGTGCACTTGGTAGCTCAAGGCCATGTTCCACAATGCCATGGCTAGTCTGCAGAGGGGGTAGGAATGTGTACCCCCCTGCTTGTTTATATACCACATAACTGTGGTGTTGTCCGTCTTTACCATTAGTTGTCCTGGAAGAATGTAGTCCTTGAAGGCTGTGAGAGCACTCTGTACAGCTAACATTTCTTTTTGATTGATATGTAGCTGCATTTGATTTGGGTTGCATTTGCCCTGACTGCACTTCCCTGCCAGGTGAGCCCCCCATGCATAGTCTGATGCATCTGTAGTTAGGGTTTGGGTGGCAGGGGGTAGTGTGAATGGCAGTCCCTTGTTTTGGTGGCAGGCCTCTGCCCACCATAGGAACTCCAGGCGTAGGCAAGGTATGAACAGGAAACATGGTTTCCAGGCTGTGACAATGTTGACTCCATAGACTTTTTATGTACCACTATTGTTTCCTCATATGCAGTCTTGCATATGGAATTAGAAGAATGCAAGAGGCCATGAACCCCAAGGCTTGCATTATTTGTCTTGCAGATAGCAGGGTTTTTGTGGCCAGTTGTTTGAAGTATGTTACCAAATGAATTTGCTTCTCTGGCGTGAGGAAAGCCATCTGGGCAGTTGTATTCAAGCTTGCACCCAGGAATGTAATCTGTTGAGAGGGTACCAGTTGTGATTTCTTTTCGTTTATGGTGTACCCCTAGACAAGTTAGAACCTTTTTTACAAACGCCAAATGATTTAGAAGTATGCCTTGGTTTTCTGTCCGAATTAGACAATCGTCCAGGTATGGATATATTTGAATATTTCTTTACCTGCAAAATGCAATTACAGGAGCTAGGCACTTTGTGAATACCCTGGGCGAATTAGACAAGTCAAAGGGCAGTGCAGAGAACTGATAACGCAAGTAGCCTGCTTTGAAGCGTAGGTATCTTCTGCAAGATTCCCTGATTGGGATGTGCAGGTATGCTTCTTTTAAATCTAGAGTTGCCAATCAGGCATCTTTGCCTAGCATAGGAAGTAACTGGTGAAGAGTCAGAATCTTGAATTTTGAAATGTCCAGAAAGGTGTTTAGAGTAGATAGGTCCAGAATTGGACGCCGTGATTTGCATGTTCTGGGTACCAGGAAAAGCCTGGAATAGAAACCTTGTCCCTTTTCCTCTTCTGGTACTGGTTGAATAACTCCCATGTTTAAGAGGGAAAGTACTTCTTTTTGAGCATCTGCCCACTGATTTGGGGGCAGGTCTCGCCACCCGTTTGGTGTTGGCAACGTGTGGAAATGAAATCTGTATCCCTGGAACACTATATTTAAAACCCATTTGTCCTGGGTTATGAGTTCCCAGATTTTTGCATGAAGAGCAATATTTCCCCCCAAAGGGGCGGCTAAAAGGTAAGTGCTTGGTAATTTTAAAGGAAAGTCATTGAGACGGTTTACCATAGGGGGGTGTTTTTGTTTTTTCCAAATTTGGAAGTGGAGGCCCCCCATTGCTTAGTTCTGAGAGTCCCCTGGGACTGAAACATGGTGCTTTTGGTGTGTCTGGGTTTGGCTTGAGAGGATCTGGAAAGAGCTGGAAAGGACCAATTCTTAGTAGGCCAGTGCCTACTAAATCTTGGAGGTTGCACTTGTTAGAAATCTTTTACAGTTTGCATAGATTTAGCTTTATCTTCCATCTTTTTTAGAACTTCTTCAACCTTATTGCCAAACAGGCGGTCCTGATTTAAAGGAGCATCCAACAATTTTGCTTTAACATGATCAGGCAGAGATTGCTCCTTAAGCCAAGCATGCCTTCTAAGCACAGACCCAGTAACAGCAGCCCTGCAAGAGGCCTCTAAAGAATCAAAATCACATTGCAAAGTATGTTTTCCAACTTGTTCAGCAGAAAGCAATAAATCCTGTAAATCTTTATTTTCCACAGTCAGAAATCAACATCATTTTCTGTTTAAGCAGTCCAATAATATGCTGTTGATATTTTAACATATGAAATTGGCAGTTTAAAGCCCTGATTGCCAAGGTTGCAGAAGTATAAACCTTTTTACCCCATCTATCCAGTGCCCTGGAGTCTCTATCAGAAGGGGTAGGATTTTTAGCAGTAGAAGCCTTAATGCCCTTGGGCCCTTGAGAAATGGTTTCTGGATCTGCAACAGGATTTTTGAAAAGGAACTTGTGGGACTCAGGAACCCTGTAGCATTTTTCAGGTTTACAAGGAGCCAGAGGCAGGGATCAGGAGCCATACTGGATTCCGAAAACACATTAGCAACAATATATAGTACAGGAGGTATAGCCAAAGGCCTATGCTGATGTAGAAAAAGGAACTCCCCAAGTCTCTTTTTTTGAATCAGAAAATTGCTGACTTTCCCAGTGGAAATGCTCCCTTAAGGTATGTAAAGTTTCCCCAAAAGAAAAGTCCTCAGGGGGGGAAGCAGAGAGAATGGAATCCTCTGCATCAGAATTCTCATAAGTAGGTATGGACAAATCCAGGTCATTAGAAGAGTCAGAAGAAACCGAGTCCTGATCAGAAGATTCATAGCCAAGTTCAGCCCTAGGCCTCTTAGAAGGGGGCTGGGAGGTTGGCTACCCCTGACTAGAGTACTTAGATCTTCAGCCATTTTGATCATTTGTTTTTTAGGCATAGGGGCCTAAACATGTAGCCTGGGCATCGGTTTTTTAGACATAGATCGAGATTTAGACCTTAATATTGAAGGTGGAGTCGGTTTAATATGCAGGTCTGTAGGCCTGAATACACCCTCAGAAGCCGGTGCCTAAACAGCGGCTCCGGACCCATCCAAGGTGGAGACATCCGCGGGTTCCATAGGTGAAGCATCTCGCAGCATATCGGACTCTGAATGGGTCTCAGTAAAGGCCTGCGAGTTAGAAGTAGCGGGCATCAGGGGCTGTGAAAGTGCCTCACTGAGTACCGGCGAACTGGCGCCTGGCTTAGGAGAAGCATCGTTGGCAGTTTTGGACCTCGATGGCCTGTCTCTATCTTTATCTTTGCGTTTTTTCAGAATGCCAGTCGTCGGATGGCTAACCAACGTCATTTCTGGATAATTAAGCCGAGAACCGAAATATTTAGAGGCAAAAATGTACTGACGACAGATAATGCACTGATTAAATAAAGCATAAAATCGACAGCAAGGTACATCGTGGTCAGGGTCTAGGCAAGGAATACAGTACAAATGAAAATCTTTATGAGGTATTTGCTTTCCACAAGTAATGCAATTATTAACTTTTATGGACATCGGTAAGGAGCAAGAAAAAGTTTCCCCAATGGAGTACTTAGCTTTAAGTTGAAGACTTCGGTTCTGAAACTCGAAAACGAAAATTTCTGGAGTCGGCCGACCGGCACTTTGGAACTGCTTCTGCTTCAGGCACCGCATGGCAAGAAAGACTGATGTAATGGCATCGGCTGCATGTTTTATACCCCTGACGACCTGACGTCATGGAAGAAGGGACAGCAACTGACACAGGACCCAAGACTTTGTTAATCAGGCCGACTGAGGGCAACCTGCAAGCAGATTACCCAAATGTAATGACTGCAACAGTGAAACACGAAGATCATCACAAAAGGAATGACAGTCTCTATGTGGGATCTGCTTTCCACAATGGGGAGAGTTGTTTACTTTATCTGACATGAGCAAAGGAAACAGAGTTCCCCAATGGGGTACTTATCTTGTCCAACAATTCACTCTGGTGCAAACTAACCGATGCACTTGAATACAGCTTCGGGTTCCACGGCAAGAAAAGACTGGTATCATGACACAGTTTGGCTACCTTAACACCCAAACGTATTGACATCAGTCAGGGCATCTGCCAGCCGGAAATAATCTTCAATGGTAGTCAGGCCAGCCAAGGTCTTTCATGGCAAGAAATCCAAAGATCATCATAAAGAAATAAGAGAGATGGAGGGAAGAAGGGGTAGAGGGAGGAGTTACAGCTGCAGCAGTCATTCAAATATTTATGGTTATGGTAAGTTTAATTGCACAACTGTAATATTCTCTTCACATGGATCACTGCTGCTGCTGCTGTAGCCTAAGCTATATGGGTAGATTACCATAGCTTAACATGACCCAAGGAGGAAGGATGAGGGTCCAGAAGTCCTTGGAAAATGGTCCTAGCAAAGCCTGCCCTAGACATGGAGAAGTAATTTAGCTTGTAAAAGTGTGCACAGAGGCTCAAGTTGCTGCTTCTAGAATCATATCATTAAAAAAAAAGTCACAGATGATGCCAAGGCCCTGGTAGAATGAGCCTTGGTCTTGCTTGGAACAGTTATATTGTGGTGGGTATAACAAAGGGTAATAGCATGATACAACGATTTGGAATTTTTTTTCTTTTTTTGGACACAGGTTGTCCTTTTTCTTACTCTCACAAGAAATGTGGAGCTGTCAGGCGTTCTAAAATATTCTGAAGATAGCACCTGAGTTTATCTGTGGACATTCAAGGATTGTAAGATCCTATCTACTTCATTTTTAAGTTCTGGAAAGACAGGTAGACAGATAAAGCTTAAGGTAAACTCTAATACCACTTAAGGCATAAATGAAGAAGAAATCTTACAGAAACCCTGTCTTTGTGGAAAATGAGCTAAGGTTGAGCTTTCAACTCAAAAGAGATCAGAGTAATATTTAAGACAGTTTTCCATGTCAAGAAACTCAGTAAGCCTGATGAGATGGTTCAAAGACAGTATGAGTTTTTCTAACAAAAAGATCCCAGGGAGGAGCCACATTTTCTTCTAGGAGGCTTTATGTGCAACACTCTTTCCACAAACATTTCACATGAGATTGCATTGTAAGATTGGGGGGGGGGTCCAGAGGCAGGCATGCTGAAATGGTGGCAAATTTATTTTATTTTACATTTGTTAATTGGGTAGAGTCCAGCTGGGCAAGTAGCCCGTTTTCCGCGGAGACCTGAGGAGATAAGCTCCATAAAAATAGTACAAAAAGATTACAACATTTTTTAAAAGATTTACAAACAATATACAAAAAATGTTTGACAGTTGCCAACAATCACAATTTACAAAAAGTTGAATGTAAAACAGAAAACATTACATTTCTTAAGCCTTATTACAGGCAGTAATATGAAACTCATTACATATTATAACTAAAAAAATACTTCAGGAGTAAGACAGGCCACAGTAATGTAATTCACGAACTACAATCATAGAAATACTTGCACTGAAATGTTTGCTGGTTCTTTTCTTGGTACCAACTAAAAACCTTTTCCAGTTACTAACAAAAGATTTTATAGAAGCAGGACTTGATGATTCCATTAATACCTGCTGCACACCCTTATAAAACACTGCCTAATAAGGTATCAAAATTCAATTCTATCATCCGGGTTAGTCAGTCAGGATTGTTGTGGTCAGGATGTATCAAGCACCCCTGGTAATGTGAGAGTAGACCCAGTCTGAGGAGCTTGTGGTAACAGGCCCTGGCCATACCAAAGAAGGGAGAACCATTACTGCCTATGCCAGAAAGGAGTCGCCACAAACATTTTTGGAGACTCCTCCTGAATTTTTAGAGCGATCTGGATAATACTGGAAAGTATGGAAAATCATATAGAAAAATTCCTGTCCAAGGAAAAGAAAACAAAATGCATTTGTCTTCTAGGCCTTTGAGGGTGGGGACCTGAAGCAGAATATTGCCAAATGGTTAAGAGTGGAATCAAAAAGATGTATTTGAGGTGTCCCTCACAGTAGGATCAACCCTGGAAGGGGCATCAGCAGAAATTACATGCACATTTCAAACAAAGGACAGCCACCTGAAACAAAGAAACATCCTTCCTATCCTTCTTAGAAGGAGATGGATTAGTACTAACCAAATGTTTAACATCAGCTGGAATTACAAAAGCAATGGTTGCTGGAACTGATATTGGATCAGTATATAAAAACTCAAAGGTTTGAGTAACTTTACAGTCTTCCTACAGCCATACAGGAAGGGCCAAGACCCTGAACTAAGTCCAATAAATTACTCCTGTACAGAGTAAGTGAAACAGGCAAAAACATATGTAATTTTTTTTTAACAGGGATTTCTGAAAAAAAAACAGATAAATGTTTGCTAGGAAAAACATTCCTAGGGATGGGCACAGTTTTCTGGCTAGGCACAGTAGCATTCACATGTCCCTTCTCCTAGAACTGACAACAGTGGCTCTCCCTTTCCTGACAAAAGCATTCCAACAGCTGCAAAGTATGCATCTATCCTCCAGTCCACAGTGGCTATAAGGACAACACTAGTGGGAGCCAAGGAAAGAGACAAGCGGTCCAGGGAACCAGTTTTGGCCACAGCAGACCACTGTGGTGGCAAAGGCTATACAGCAATTGTCTTCCTTTTTGTGGTTAGAGGAAAAAATATTTCTTACCATAGCTTCCCATCTGTGTTGTTGATCTTTGTTCATTCATTACTGATGGGTTATCGGTTCAGTCATCGGAACCGAGCCAGCCAATATCAAGCTCTCATCAGCCAAAAACTCTTGAGCGAAGGTCCTACCCAGGATGCTCTGCTCCATTATCTCAGATAGAGTTTGCAAGTTGATGGACAAAAGTACAGGCTACCTCTGGTCATAACAGACCTACAATAAAGGAGTATACGAGATCAACCAAGAACCTCCAGATGGGGTCAGAGAGTGGGAAGTAATGAATGAATGAAGATCAACAACACAGATGGAACATAAGACATAACTTCTTTATCTGATGTTGTTAACTTCATTCATTCCTTCCTGATGGGACAGAGTCCCCAGCTACCTGTATCCCTGGGTTGCCCTCATGGAAGGACATTCCTGAGCACCACGGAGCCAAAAGAAGCTCTACCTCTAGAGGCCAAGGCCAATTTGTAATGAAGAATAAAGGTATGAGGTTTGGCCCAAGTTGCAGCTGAGCAAATATCATTAAGGGAAGCCTTAGCATGGAAAGCTGCTGAAGTTGCCATAGACATTGTAGAATGTGCTTTCACTCTGAGGCAAGGTGACATTGTTTTTGTTGTAGATAAAGGTAATACAATTTCTCAACCATTAAGCCAATGTTACTTTTGAGACAGGGTGACCTCGTCTTGGTCCAGAAAAAGCCAGGAATAGTTGGTCTGATTTATGGGTAGATTTTGTTCTGTCCAGATAAAATCATACTTGCCTATGAACATCCATGGAGTGCAGGCAATACTCTCCCTTGTTAGAGTGGTTAGGAAAGAAAACTGGAAGGTCAATAGATTTTTTGATAGACCGCTCTGGCACCACTTTTGGTAAAAAGGTAGAATTTGTTCTCAGTGATGCCCTATCCTTATGGAAGATAAGATAGGGAGGTTTGATGCATAAGGCTTGAAGTTCTGACAAGCATCTGGCTGAGGTGATGGCAATCAGAAACAGTTTTCCAAGAGAGATATTTTACATCACATGAAGATGCAGGTTCAAAGGGGGGAGATGTTAGAGCTTGCAGAACCAATGCCAAATCCCAAGGTTGTACTGGTTCTCTAAAGGGAGGTTTAAGTGGAGAACCCCCTTCAAGAAGATTTTACAGAGTCTGTGTGACATAAGCGAAGCATCCTGAAAACAAATGTGAAATTTGAGATGGCAGCTAAATGGACACGAATAGTAGAGGCAGACACCCTAGAGTGGAAAAGATGCGATAAGAATGTGTAAAAATCTGTTAACCAGTTTACTGTGTAATTTAATTTAATCCTGACTTGCGCGCAGGATTAACTGTAACCTGTGGAACGTGTTTAACTTGCTTACTTATGTAATCTCTGAAAAAAATTGTCTGTTTGTATTATGTAATGCTGTATCTGCTTTCCCCTTGGAGCTTTTCTCCCCGGGTCTCCACTGAAAATGGACATGCATCCAGTCGGACTATCCCGGTCAACAAATGTAAAATAAATAAATAAAATAAATAAAAATAAGTAATCCAAAACCATCGAAACTGGGGCTGACAAGGGGTCTAATAGTTTATTCACTGCCCATAAAGAGAATCTTTTCCATTTATTAAGACAGATTAGTCTGGTGGATGATTTATGAGATGCAATAAGAATAATGCAGAAAGGGGACGATAGGTGGTCATGCCTGGCAATCATTGGAAGTGGAAAAACCAAGCTGTCAGTTTCAGGGTTGTTAGATTGGGGTGAGTCAGACCCTGCAGATCGGAGATCAACTGTGGAGATGGATTGAGGATCCACAGTTGATCTAGCAGGTGAGGCCAGAGGAAGGGAAACTAGACTTGTCAACGCCAATATGGAGCAATGAGAATCACTTTGCTCTTCAACTGTTGTGCTTTCTTCAGAAATTGGGAGATGAGGGGAAGAGAAGGATTAAGCATAAAGTAGACCTGAGGGCCAAGCGTGGACTAGTGTGTCTCTCGGTGACTGCCCCCATGGGGGGATTAGGGCAAAATAGTTGCTGCACTTATAGTTGGTTGGGGAGGACAACAGGTCACAGCAAGGCTGGCCCCAGAGGTTGAAGATTCTTGCTGCTATCATAGGATAGAGGGACCACTCCTGAGGTTGCAGAATGCACCTGCTCAATTTGTCCGCTAACACGTTGGAGCTCCTGGGAATGTGCGTTCCAATTAGAAAGCGGTTGGAAGCTATTGCCCATTGCCATATTCTCAAGGCCTCTTGGCATAATAGGTAACATCTTGTGTCCCCTTGTTTGTTGATGTACCAGACCACTGATATGTTGTCTGACTCGATCGCAATAGTCCCTGACGGAAGGATGGAATGAAATGCTTGCAATGCTAGAAACACCGCCCTCAGTTCCAGGACACTGATATGTAAAAAGGCTTCAGTCTCTGACCAGGTGCCTTGGACTGAGTTTCCCTGACATAGCCCCCCCACCCCATCAGGGAGGAATTCATGGTCACCGTGGCTATCAGTTGATGGGGGTTGAAGGGGCAAGACCATTGTTGGGGATTTTGAGATGTCCACCAGAGTAAATCTTGCTTGCATCTCTGATTACACTTATCTGAAAAGACAAAGGATGTTGTAGAGGGTACCACTGAGTGAGAAGTAGCCACTGAAGGAGCCTCATGTGGAATCTGGCTAGAGGAACAATGGTGATCAAGGCTGCCATTGACCCTAAGAGAGTTGGAGTATAGATTGAGCGGGAGATTTGTGGTGACAGAGCAGCGGTTGAACCTGTTGCTTTATTCTTTGAAGCCTGTGGTCCGGAAGAGATGCTGTGCAATTTCTTGTGTTCAACAGTACACCCTATAAATTCCAAAGACTGAGCTGGGGTCATGTTGGATTTCTCCCAGTTTACAGAGATTCCCAGGCTTTGAGCTGTGAGGAGAGTGTAGTGCAGGGCTTCTTCCAGTAGACGCTTGTGGGGGCGTTGAGGAGCCAGTTGTCTAGATATGGAAACGCCTGGAATCTTTGAAGTTGCAAGTGAGTGATAACCACTGCCATGCATTTGGTGAACACTCTGGGGGCTGTAGAAAGACCGAAGGGCAGAGCTTGAAATTGGTAGTGACTGGCTCCTATGCGGAAGCGGAGGTATCTTCTACAGCATTTGTCCATTTTTTATGCGGTAATACGCATCTTAAGACCTACAGAGCACATCTAATTGTCTTCTTCCAGAACAGGAAGGCTAGACTTAACCGTGACCATCCAGAATTTCTCTGTTTTTACAAATTTGTTCAATGTGCTGAGATCCAGAATTGGTCTCCAGTCCCCTGTCTTTTTTGGCACTAAGACTATCTGGTCTGGGGGGACCATCTGGATGACTCTTTTTTTAGCAGCTTTTGGATTTCGTGTGCTGCTGCTTCCCTTTGACTGGGTGGAATGTCGGGTAATACATTGGATGAGACTGGACAAAGATGGAAGGGGATGCAATAGCCTCTGGATATTATCCACTGTACCCAAGAGTCGGTGATTATATTTTGCCAGGCAGCAGGGTACAAGGAAAAACGACCCTCGACTGCTTCCAGAGGTGAGCAGTCGGGCAACGCTTCAGGAGCGCTGATAGGGTTGGACAGAGAAGGAATCTCTGGAACCCTGGTTTTGTGGACCTCCTCTGGCATGAAAGGGGAGTCGTCCATTGGAGTTTCCCCCTCTGCCTCTAGGGAAGAACTTGGCATGTGCGTCCTGGAAAGTGCCCTGTGATTTCCTATGCCACATCTTCCCGCTCCTCTGATTTCTGGAATAGAATCGCTGAGGAGTGGAGTGTCGGACATCAATGGCAGACAGGGTCTTGCCATCTTGTTTGCACCTAGCCTGTGTATCTTTCACTTTAGGGCCAAACAAAGAAGCGGCCTCGACGGGAGCGTTCATGAAGGAAGCCTTAAAGGAGTCCGCGAAGTCACAAAGGCGCATCCAGGCATGTTGCTTGGTGACTATACCCGTGCCTGCCGCTCTAGCTGCCCCCTTCCATTGCGTGAGAAATAAGATGCATGGAAGAGTTGGAAATGGACTCCAGGGTGGCTATCTAAGAAGCTACGTTGTCATGGACCTCGTCAGAAACAGCTCCTGCCAAGGTTTCAGAGAGCTGGTTGATAAGATCTCTCTGAAGACTGGTAAAATTGTGCCAAATAGTTCAAAGACTTTACGGCGAAGGTCGATGAAGCAAACACATGCTTCCCTAGTCTGTCTATTGCCCGGGACTCCTTGTTGGGTGGATGGACAGTTTGGCTCTCTTCTGCTAAATCCTAATGAGTTGCAGCCAACACCACCATAGCATCTACTGGAAGACCTCATGACCAATGTGGGTACTCAGCTGGGGACAATAATATTTTATTCAGTCTCCTTGGTATCACTTCCAGGGTGTCAGGAGCATTTAATGCATGCTGGACGAGCTCATCGGCTGGCAGGATGACCCAAGAAGTAGTGGGCTGGGATCTCAAGGATGTCACCAAAAGACACCTCATCAGAGGGTGACCGTGGGGACCCTTCCTCCATCAAAATCCGTATCTTCAGTCAACAACTCCTCAGTGGAGTCCATGTGCTTCCTCTTGCACATTTTGTGGGGTACTTCCTCAGTGGGAGGTTCTGGGGAAGACTGCAAAGAGAGGGTCTCCTGAGGAGGATAAGCCTGAGACCCTTGTGCCTGGTGTCTGGTGGTTGTGGCTTGTCACAGTTGCGGCAAAGAGGGGGAGAGGACTCAGACATGTGGGGTTTGCCAGCAGAGGCAAGCGCCCTCTCCATGACCTGGAAGGCCGGCCTGCCCAAGGAGGGATGGGAGCCTGGAACAGAGCACAACCACCTCTGAACCAGGGTCACACCCCGATGATCCCACCCTCAGACTAGGAGTCTCAAGAGGACCGTGAACCGTGAGAGAGAGAGGATCCCTGGAGGGTGCCACAGAAAGAAATCGGCATGGAACCAGGAATGCCCACCCCCATGGCACAGCCACTGCCTGAGAAGAGCCCGATGCGGAGTGCACCGAGGGCCACAAGGATGACGCCGGTTCCAAAGTGAGACCCACTACTGGAATCAGAGGAAGTGAAGCTGCTGTCAGAGTAATAAGCTTCGAAACTTGGGTAGAAGTAGAAGGAGGAGTGTACGTTGGAATTTGAGGCGATATACGTTCACCTGAAGGAGGGAACGTGGACTTCGACGGGTGAGAGAGACTGCTAGCCACAAGCAACTGGTCAAGAAGCCACATCTTGCTCAGAGAGACTCTTGGTTGACCTCATGGAGAAAGCTGATGCCGACTCTGGCCTTTCTAGAAAAGGACTATATTGACTACCAGCAAATGGATCCAAGGAAGTATAATACTTGGTCCTTGCTAATTCAAGAGGTGCAGAGCCCGGAACAGAGGACGTCTGCACAGAAGAAAACGGTGTGGAAGTAGTCTGCATCAATGTCAGCGCCATAGAAGTTGAAGGTGTTTGCACCGTAAAGGCAAAAGTCTGCACCGATGGGTACGGTGGCGTCGAGGAAAGTGTCTGCACCGGTAATAAGGATGGTGCTGAGAATTACTACACCGAAGAAAGTACAGTTTTGTACCTACCATAAATGTAGATGTTCGAGTGTTCACACTGCTGCAGTCATTACACTTGGGTTATCCTGCCGTCAGGCAGTCCCACAGTTGGCCTGAGTTCCAAAGTCTTGGTCCGGCGTCGGTTGCTGTCGCTTCTTCCCTGACGTCAGTGCGCCAGGGGTATATAAGATGCATCCAACGCCATTTTCTTCAGTTTTTCTTGCCCCAGATGTCAGGTGCCCCCAAGTAGGTAGGCAATACAAATTGCTAATCAAAAATATACAATAAAAACAATACCTTCAGTTACCAGCAAATACATCCCAAAGGTTGTATAGGATAGAAAGGCATAGATAAGTCCAGCTAGTTCAGAGGGGATGGAGGGAGGGTAACCTGGACTGCAGCAGTCTGAACACTCGAACATCTACATTTATGGTAGGTACAAAACTGTACTATATTCATCGTGTTACACTGCTGCAGTCATTACATTTGGGTAGAATTCCAAAGCTGAGGTTGTGTGGCTGGTCTATAAAGAGTTAGGATTGGCTATGAGGCCCTGTAGAACTGCAGTGGCAAATCCTGCTCTGGATTTAGAGTAAAGAGGCAGGTGGTAATGCTTGGTAAAGGTGTGCAGTGAACTCCAAGTTGCAGCCTCCAAAATTTCCTTGGTAGGTACTCCTCTGAGAAAGGCTGTTGAAGTGGATGTTGCCCTGGTGGAATGTGGCCTAACGTTATTTGGGAATGATTTTCCATGCTGTGTGTAGCAGTACTGAATACAGTGTCCTATCCATTTGGATATAGTCTGCTTTGAGATAGCCTTGCCCTGTGATCCTGCAGCATATGCTACAAACAGTTGCTCAGTTTTCCTGAAAGCCTTTGTTTTGTCCAAGTAGAAGCATAGCTGCCTGTGTATGTCCAAAGACTGAAGAAGTTTCTCCCATTTATTCTGGGGGTTTGGATAAAAAGTTGGCAAATGGATGGTTTGGTTAAGAGCCACACTAGATACCACCTTTGGCATAAAGGTAGGGTTTGTCCTTAAAGATACCCTGTCCTGATGAAAAATTATAAAACGTCCCACTGCCATTAATGCCTGTAGCTCTGAGACTCTTCGTGCTGAAGTTACTGCCAGGAGCAGAGCTGTTTTCCATGATAGAAATTTTAGATCGGCTGTATTGGCTGGCTCAAAAGGTGGTAGCGTCAGTTTTTCCAAAACGAAATTGAGGTCCCAAGTTTGTGTTGGTGCTCTCCGGGGCGGTCTTATGTTTTTAGCCCCTCTGAGGTACTGCTTTAGCACGGGATGAGAGAATACAGGAGGCTCCGTGTTGCAATGTGCTGAAATGGCAGAGGCGTGGATCTTGATTGATGAGAAGGATAGGCCTCTGTCCAGTATCTCAGTTAAGTATTGTAAAATCTGAGGAATGTTTGGAACAAGAGGGCCTAGGCTTTGAGCCTGGTTCCAGGCGCAGAATCTCTTCCATTTTTCTGAGTAAGCTTTCCTGGTGCTAGGCCTCCTGGCCTCCAAAATGACATACATAACAGCTTTAGAGAGAGGTGTTGTCTGTTTGACTAATGTATCTGCCATGCAGCCAGGTTTAGGGTTTTGAGCCGACTGTGCAGGATCTGATTGTTTTGTTGAGTCAGAAGGTGTGGGATTTGAGGCAAAATCCATGGTGGGCCTTGAGCCAAAATCCTTAAGATAGGGTACCAGAGCTGGCGTGGCCAGTCTGGAGCAATCAGGATCATCTGTGGTTTTTCTTGTCTGGCTTTTAGGAGTACCTTTGAAAGGACAGGCAGAGGTGGGAAGGCATAAACTTTTAGGTTTTTCCAGCTGAACAGAAGAGCATCCACTTTCCATGCTTGTTTGTGATAAGTCCTTGTGCAGAATTTTTGTAGTTGGCAATTCAGTGGGGAGGCAAAAAGATCTATGTCTGGGCATCCCCACTTTTGCGTTACCATGCTGAAGATTTGTGGTTTCAATTTCCATTCGTGAGGGTCCATGATATTTCTGCTTAGATAGTCTGTCAGAGTATTTTTCTTTCCTGGCAGGAATTATGCTTGCAGGTGAACTTGATGCATTAAAGCTGTGTTCCACAAGGTCATGGCTTGCCTGCATAGGGGATAAGAATGGGTGTCCCCTTGCTTGTTTATGTACCACATTACTGTGGTGTCTGTCTTTAGTAGTAATTGTCCTGGATGTAGAAGGTCCTTGAAAGCTGTTAGGGCATTTTAAACAGCCAACATCTCTTTTTGATTGATGTGAAGATGCATCTGGTCTGTGGTCCACTTGCCCTGAATGCATTTTGCTCCCATGTGTGCTCCCCAGGCGTAATCCGAAGCATCTGTTGTTAGAGTTTGCCTGGCTGTGGGTTGGGTAAAAGGCTGACCCTTGTTTAGGTGACATGCCTGTGCCCACCATCGAAAATCCTGTTATAGGCAGGGAATCATTGGTAGTACTGCTTGTAAGCTGTGAGAGTGTTGAGTCCAAACAATTTTCAGGTGACATTGTAATTTATTCATATGCAGTCTGGCATATGGTATTAGTAGTATGCAGGATGCCATGAATCTCAGGGCCTGCAGAATTTTTCTTGCAGGGAGATGGGACTTTTTTGCCAGCAACTGAAAATATTGAGTTAGTTGAACTTGTCTGTCTGGCGTGAGGTAAGCCATCTGGGCCGTTGTATTTAAGCTGGCAGCCAGGAATATAGTCTGTTGCGAGGGCACTAGTTTTGACTTCTTTTCGTTTACTGTGTACCTTAGAGAAATTAGCAACCTTTTTACAAATGCCAGATGCTGTAGAAGAATGTCCTTTGTCTCTGCTTGAATGAGGCAGTCGTCCAGATATGGATATATTTGAATTCCTTTTTGTCTGCAAAATGAAATTACTGGTGCCAGGCACTTTGTGAAGACCCTGGGCGCAGTAGATAAGCCAAAGGACAGTGCAGAGAATTGGTAGTGCATTGTACCAGCTTTGAATCTGAGGTATCTTCTGCAATTTTGTCTGATAGGGACATGCAGGCATGCCTCTTTGAGGTCCAGAGTAACAAAGCCAAGCCTTACCCAGCATGGGTAGAAGCTGCTGTAATGTCAACATTTTGAATTTCGGAATATCCAGTTAAGTATTAAGAATTGAAAGGTCTAGTATGGGCCTCCAGGCCTTGTCCTTTCTGGGGACCAGGAAGAGTCAAGTAAAATCCTTGTCCTTGTTTCTGTTGTGGTACATTTTGAATAGCTCTCATGTCCATGAGGGCTGAAATTTGTTTTTGTGCTTCTGCCCATTGATTTTGTGGCAGGTCTGGCATTCCTTTTAGCCTTGGTAAAAGTATGAAAGTGGAATCTGTAACCTTGAGACACAATATTCAGAACCCATTTTTCTTGGGTGATTGTTTGCCAGTTTTGAGGAAGAAAGTGCTAGTTTTCCCCCTAAGGGGGCTTCCAAAAGAGACGTGCTTGGCGTACGAAGGGGAAAGTCATTGTGACTGTTTCCTGTAAGGTTGAGATTTTTCCTCACTACCTTTTGGGGTTGAGGTGCCCCACTGTCGTTGTCTGTTTATGCCTTGGGGTTGAGATCTGCCTCTTGGGAGTCTGTATCTGCCTCTCTGTGGCCTGTCTGACACTGGAAAGGACCAATTCTTTGTTGGCCAATTTCTGCTAAACCGAGGTGGCTGTACCTGTAAGAAATCCTTGACTGTTTGCATAGATTTAGCTTTATCCTCCATTTTCTTTAACACCTCTTCTGCCTTAACACCAAACAAAGTATCATGCTGTAAAGGAACATCCAATAATTTTGCCTTAACATGATCAGGTAAACTTTGTTCTTTTAACCAAGCATGTCTTCGAATCACAGAACCTGTAACTGCGGCTCTACAAGAGGCCTCTAAAGAATCAAAACCACATTGCAGAGTATGTTTTCCCACCTGTTCAACTGCATGCAATAAATCCTGCATTTCTTTACAATCAGGAGCTTCTGTGCTTGCAAGCATTTTCTGTTTTAACTGAGCCATTAAATATTGTTGGTACTTAAGCGTGTGAAATTGGCAATTTAAAGCTCTTACTGCTAAAGTTGCAGAAGTGTATACTTTCTTTCCCCATCTATCCAAAGCACCGGAATCTTTGTCAGAGGGTACTGGATTTTTTGCAATGGAAGCCTTAACCCCTTTTGGACCCTGGGAAATAGTTTCTGGATCAGCAGAAGGGTTTTTGTAAAGAAACTTGTGAGAGTCAGGGACTCTATAACACCTATCTGGCTTGGCTGGAGCAGGGGGCAAAGAGTCAGGAGATAAACTGGATTCAGAGAACACATCATCCACAATATCTAGCACAGGCGGAATAGCCAGGGGCCTGTGGTGAGGCAATAAGAGGAAATCCCTGAGCCTTTTCTTGGATTCTGAGTAATCCTGGCTTTCCCAATGGAAATCCTCCCTCATGGTATGCAAAGTTTCCCCAAAAGAATAATCCTCAGGAGGAGAGGCTGAAGGGATAGATTCTTCAGCATCAGAGTCCTCATGGGGGGGGGGGGGTAGAGACTATCCTTGGTCTGAAAAGGAATCAGAGGAAATGGAAACCTGATCAGAGGAGTCATAGTCTGTATCCTGCCTAGGCCTTTTCTCAAGAGGGGGATGGGAACCCCTGATTAGAGTAATGAGGTCTTTGGCCATTTTAAGCATCTGTTTCTTAGGCATGGAGGACTGTCCAGGAGAATGCTGTACTTGTTTCCTTGTCTTTAATGGTACCTTTGTCTTGGCTGTTGTTTTAATGGTAAGTTGTGAAGGTCTGAAAACACCCTCAGAAGCCGATGTCTGCTCAGCGGCTCTGGACCCATCTGAGGGATTAGTTTCTGTAGGCCAAATACCTTGAGATTCCAGAGGCCTAGATGTCTCCACGTGGGAGTCGGAAGCGGCCTGTGGCTCTGAGGTAGCGGGTGTCAGGGGCTGCGAAAGCACCTCACTGAGAACCAGTGACTGGCCTAGAAGAGGTTTCGTCGGTTTTGGACCTCGGATGCCTGTCTTTATCCTTGTCTTTGCGTTTTTTCGGTATTGAGGTCATCGGCTGATCAGACGGCATTGTATAATTGAACCTTCGGCCAAAGTAGTGCAAAGCAAAATCAAAACGTCTTTTTATAGTGCGTTTGTTAACTCTAGCACAAAACCAACAACTAGTGATGTCGTGATCAGGGCCTAGGCATGGAATACAGTAAGAGTGGAAGTCCTTATGAGGTATTTGCTTCCCACAAGAAATACAATTATTAACTTTTTCTGACATCGGTCTGAGGCAAGAAAAAAGTTTCCCCAACGGGGTACTTAGCTTTATTGAAGATTTCGGATCTGAAATTCAACTTCGGAAATCTCAGGAGTCGGCCGACCGGCACTTGCGAACGGCTTCTGCTTTGGGCACCACGCAAGAAAGACTGAAAAAAAAATGGTGTCGGATGCATCTTATATACCCCCTGGCGCACTGATGTCAGGGAAGAAGCGACAGAAACCGACGCCGGACCAAGACTTTGGAACTCAGGTCGACTGTGGGACCGCCTGATGGCAGGATAACCCAAGTGTAATGACTGCAGCAGTGTAACATGATGAACATCATGTCGGTGCCGAAAGGGTCTGCGCCGTGGAGTACAGAAAAGTCATACTCAGAACAGAAGGGGACTGTACCTGTATAGACGGTGCCGGTAAGGGCTGTGACGGAACTGTCGGAGCCATAGCTGTCTGCACTGGGAACTCCGTTGCCGGTGTTAAGGAAGACATGGCTGGAGCCGGAATCATTTGGGGCGGTGCCGAGTCTGGAGTCGACAGGGTCACAGGTGGCACTGCCGTAGTAGTAATCAATTTCATCTTCTTATGAGTCGACTCCCTACGATCTCCAGAGGGAGAAGAAGGGAGTGACCTCGATGATGAAGAGGAAGAATGGGTCTTATGGGGTTTAACAGGAGGGGGTGAGCCCTCCGATCCAAAAATAGACTCAGAGAAAGGAGATATGAGAAGACCTTTCAATATTAATTTATTCTTCCTCTCGTTAAGAGTCCTGGTTGAAACATTTTTACAAATCCCACACGGGGGATCCACAGTGAGGTGGGAGACATTCAGACAGTAGACACAAGTCATGGCCATCGGAAAGCGGTAACTTACAGGTGCAATCCTTACACTGCTTGAAACCAATGCTACTTTTCTTATCCAATATGATGTGGAGAAGAAGTACAGTACCAAAAGGAAGGGGAAGAGCTACCCAATAGGGTAAGAAGAGAAAAGGAAGGATTACCAACGATGGTAATGAAGAATTACCTCAAAGGTAAAATAAAGGGCAATAAAGTGAAAAGACTAAAGGGAGAGTGTCTAAATTTATTTACTTTATTTATTTATTGACATTTGTTAACTGGGTTTGTCCAACTGGGCTTGTGGCCCATTTTCAGTGGAGATCTGGGGAGAAAAGCTCCAGTAATACATTTTAAAACAAGTACAATTTTAAACAATATTGATATAATAGCAGTTACAGCAAAATGATTCACATATGTTGGGTTACATGCATAAAGTTAAAGTTGCATTAAAAAGAAGCTAAGTAACAATTTTACATTGATATAGTTCAATAGGTCAACAATAAACATTTTTTGTTTGTATAAAATTGTGCAAATGCATAGTAGACACATTGCAGAGAGGTGTAATGATGTACTAAGTATGGTCCTTTTGAGGGTACATAAAGGGATGGAAGACTAGGTAGGGTCAGGGCAAGAGCAGGTTCTGGAATTGAGAAAATAAGCTTTTAGTTCATTTTTAAAGTGTGAGGTGTGGGAGATTGAACGCAAGTCAAGGGGAAGTTTGTTCCAAGCATGGGCAAGGGAGTGTTTGTAGAGTAGTTTGCCTACTGACCTTTTTGGATGGTAGCTATCAAGTAATTGTTAGAAGTACAGAGGGTCCGGGATGGGATGTAGATTGAGACTAAGGAAGCTAGAGATGGACAGAAGGAGGGTTTATAAAGAATAGAGTGTAGCATATGAAATTGATAATATAGCAGAAACTGGGGAAGTTCAAGCCGTTGAAGAGAGTTTAAAGAAATGCAGTGGCGTGAGTTGTATGGGGAGTTAGTAATGAATATGGCTATTTTATGGTAAGTCTGTTGCAATTTGTTTACAGTGGAGGCCTGGATATTGGTAAGAAAGTACAGTTTTGTACCTACCATAAATGTAGATGTTCGAGTGCTAATACAGCTGCAGTCATAACAGATGGGTTCTCCTGCCGTCAGGCGGCCGAATTCCAAAGTCTAGGTCCGGCGTCGGTTGTCGTCGCTTCTTCCCTGATGTCAGTGCGACAGGGGTATAAAGGAACCAGCCAACACCATTTTCTTCAGTTTTTCTTGCCCCAGATGTGCCCCAGATGTCAGGTGCCCCCAGAAGGAAGGCAATACATAAATTTGTGTAATAATGCAGTGCAATATAATCAAAATACAGTAGTTGCAAGCAAATACATCATAAATGAATACCCCAATCAAGTAGTATGAGGATGTGTTAGCCTATAGGCCTGTCCCAAGAGGGGAAGGAGGGAGGGAAACCTGGACTGCAGCTGTATTAGCACTCGAACATCTACATTTATGGTAGGTACAAAACTGTACTATGTTCATCGTGCATACAGCTGCAGTCATAACAGATGGGTAGAATCCCAAAGCTAAGAAAGGGGTGGTAGGCACTAGGAGGAACTAGGAGGAGCCAAAATGCCCTGCAAGACTGCAGTGGCAAAGCCTGCTCTAGATTTGGAGTATAATGGTAGGTTGTAGTGCTTGGAGAAGGTATGCACAGAACTCCAAGTGGCTGCTTCCAAAATATCCTTGGTAGGTACTTCTCTGAGGAAGGCTGCAGAGGTGGCTGTGGCCCTGGTGGAATGAGTTCTAATGCCTGTAGGTACAGTTTTGCCATGAAAGGAATAGCAAAAACGTATGCAGTGGGCTATCCATTTTGAGATTGTTTGTTTGGAAATTGGCTTTCCTTGAGCTCCTACCACATAGGCCACAAAGAGCTGTTCTGATTTTCTGAAAGGCTTGCAGTAATCTCTCACCTTTGTTTTGAGGATTAGGATAAAAAGTAGGTAAATGTATGGCCTGATTTAAAGCTACCCTGGATACCACTTTAGGCATAAAGGACGGGTTGGTTCGTAAGGAAACTCTGTCCTGATGGAAGATAAAAGGCTGTACAGCCACGAGAGCCTGTAGTTCTGAAACTCTACGAGCTGAGGTGATAGCCAGAAGGAAAGCTGTTTTCCAGGACAAATATTGCAAATCTGATGAGGCAGCTGGCTTAAAGGGAGGCAAGGTTAGTTTTTCCAGAATGTAATTAAGATCCCAAGCAGGTATTGGTTATTTCCTTGGAGGTCTTAAATTCTTAGCCCCTCTGAGGAACTGTCTTAAGAGAGGGTGAGAGAATAAAGGAGGTTCAGTGTTGTATTCTGCAGAAATGGCTGAGGCATGGATTTTGATGGAGGAGAAATAAAGTCCACTGCTTAGCAGTTCAGCCAAATATTGTAGTATTTGAGGTAAATTCAGTTTTCCAGGGTCCTGGCCCTTTTTCTCATTCCAGACACAAAAACGTTTCCATTTTGCGGAGTAAGCTTTTCTAGTTGATGGCCTTCTGGCCTCCAAAATGACATCCTGCACCTCCTTGGAGAGTAGAGCCTGTTGTGATGCTAAGGAATCTTCCATGCAGCCAGATTGAGTGTCTTTAGCTGGCTGTGAAGAGTTTTGAAGCTGTGCTGAGTCAGAAGAAGAGGCATTAGAGGCAGGGTCCATGGTGGTGAATGTGTCAGGCTCCTCAGGAGTGGGTACCAGTGTTGCCTTGGCCAGTCCGGAGCAATGAGAATAATCTTTGGTCCGTCTCCTCTGGTCTTCAATAGAACTTTGGGCAGCAGAGGAAGAGGTGGGAAGGCATAAACTGTCATTGATGTCCAACTGAAAGAGAGAGCGTCCACTCTCCAGGCTTTTGGATGGAAGCTCCTTGAGCAGAATTTTGTCAATTGATGATTTTTGTGGGTGGCAAAGAGATCTATGTCTGGCCTTCCCCATTCTTGGATTATCTCTGTAAAAACTTTTGGATGCAATTTCCATTCGTGTGGATCTGTCATATTCCTGCTTAGGTTGTCTGCCAGCATGTTTTCCTTGCCTGGTAAGTACTGTGCTTGTAGTTCAATTTGTAAGTCCAAGGCCATGTTCCAAAGTGACATGGCCAGTCTGCATAGGGGGTAAGAATGTGTTCCTCCCTGTTTGTTTATGTACCGCATAACTGTGGTGTTGTCTGTTCTTATCAATAGTTGACCTGGTTGTAGAAGGTCCTTGAAAGCTAGAATAGCATTTATTACTGCTAGCATTTCTTTTTGATTGATGTGAAGGTGCTTTTCTTTTTGGGACCATTTGCCCTGAATGCACCGATCTGTCATGTGCGCCCCCCAGGCGTAGTCCGAGGCGTCTGTTGTGACGACTTGATTTGCTTGAGGCTTGCAGAATGGAAGACCTGTGTTTGTTTGACATGCTTGTGCCCACCACAGAAATTCCTTTTGCAGACATGGAATTAGTGGTATTATTGTTTCCAACCTGTGGCTGTGTTGAGACCATATGTTTTTCAGGTACCATTGTAGTTTCCTCATATGCAGCTTTGCACATGGGATTAGCAAGATGCCATGAATCCCAGAGCCCACAGGATTTTCCTTGCGGTCAGCCTGGTGCAATTTGCTAGTGTTCTGAAGTATTGAATTAGTTGCCCCTGCTTCTCTGGCGTGAGGTAGGCCATCTGGGTGTTTGTGTCCAAATTGGCACCCAGGAAAATTATCTTCCGAGAGGGTATTAGCTTTGATTTCTTTTTGATGACTGTGTATCCCAGAGAGTTCAACAACATTATTACATAAGCCAGATGTTTCAGAAGAATGAGCTTGCTGTCTGCTTGGATCAGGCAGTCATCCAAACAGGGGTATATTTGTATCCCTTGAAGTCTGCAGTAGGCAATTACTGATGCCAGGCATTTCGTGAATACTCTGGGTGCAGTAGATAAGCCAAAGGGCAATGCAGAGAATTGATAATGAGTTGAACCTGCAAGAAATCTGCGGTACCTTCTGCAATTTTGTCTGATTGGGACATGCAGGTATGCCTCCTTGAGGTCCAATGTTACCAGCCAAGACTCCTTGCCCAGCCTGGGAAGAAGTCGCTGTAGGGTGAGCATCTTGAATTTTGGTACTAGTAGAAATGTGTTTAGGATGGATAGGTCCAAAATAGGTCTCCAATCTTTTCCTTTCCTTGGCACCAGAAATAGCCTGGAATAAAAACCTTGACCTTGTTCGTGCATAGGTACCTCTTGAATAGCTTTCATGTTTATGAGATCTGTAATTTGCCTTTGTGCCTCTGCCCTTTGATTTTGTGGCAGGTTTGGCATGCCTCTTCTTTTTGGAAGGGTGTGAAAATGGAATTTGTAGCCTCTGTTTATAATGTCCAAGATCCATTTGTCCTTGGTGACAATATGCCAATTTTTTTGAAAATAATGCCAGTTTTCCTCCTAAGGGGGCTGCCATTTGAGACTTGGTTGGCATGCAAAGGGGAAGTCATTGGGTTTGCTTTCTGAAAGATTGCGAGTTATCCTCACCACCTCTTTGTGTAGGAGCTTGCCACTGTCTGCCTCTAAACTATCCTTGGGATTGTCCTCTGCCCCTCGGGCGCCTGTATCTGCCTCTTTGGGGTCTGTCCGTAGCAGGAAAGGACCAGTTGTTGGAAGGCCAATTTCTACTAAAGCGTGGGGGTTGTACCTGTAGAAATTCTCACACAGTTTGCATTGATTTGGCCTTTTCCTCCATTTTCCTTAACACCTCCTCGGCCTTAGCACCAAATAGTACATCATTTTGAAGAGGGGCGTCTAGTAATTTAGCTTTGACATGATCAGGTAAGGCTTGTTCCTTGAGCCAGGCATGCCTACGTATGACTGATCCTGTAACAGCAGGCCTCTAGAGCATCAAAACCACATTGTAAGGTATGCATACCCACTTGTTCTGCACTATGCATCAAATCCTGCAACTCCTTCAAGTCTGGTTGTTCAGGTTGTGACATTTTACTTTTCAATTGTGATAACAAAAACTGTTGGTATTTTAGCATATGAAACTGACAGTTTAAGGCCCTCATGGATAAGGTAGCCGAGGTATATACCTTTTTTCCCCACCTTTCCAAAAATCTGGAATCTCTCTCGGAAGGTAATGGATTTTTAGCAATGGAGGCCTTAACTCCCTTGGGGCCCTGTGAGATGGTTTCTGGGTCAGCAGCATGGCTCTTGTATAGAAATTGGTGTGAGTCAGGAACCCTATAGTACCTGTCAGGCTTAACTGGAGCTGGAGGTAGAGAGTCCGGGTTAAGGCAGGCCTCCGAGTAAACATCATCTAGGATGTCCAAAACAGGAGGTACAGCCAGAGGCCTGTGCTGAGGTAGCAAGAGAAATTCCCTGAGCCTTTTCTTGGAATCAGAATAATCTTGGCCTTCCCAGTGGAAGTGTTCCCTTAAGGTATGCAAAGTTTCCCCAAATGAGTAATCCTCTGGGGGGGGGGGGGGGGGGCAGAAGGGATGGACTCCTCCACATCAGAGTCTTCAAAAGGGGAGTAAGAATGTTCCTGATCATCAGAGTGCTCTGAAATAATGGAGCCCTGATCAGAGGAGGGGGAATCTTCCTCCACTCTGGGCCTTTTGTCCGGTGGGTCTGAGAACCTCTGATAAGAGTAATTAAATCCTCAGCCATTTTAAGCATCTGTTTCTTAGGCATGGGGCCTGGAGATGGGCCCCGTGTAGCTGGTCTCAGAGTGCAAGGTTGCTTTAGACTTTGTGAAAGCCTTGATGGAGAAAGAAGAGGAAGGTCTGAAGACACCTTGAGTGGAGGTGGACCTGTCCACATTCTGAGTTTCAACGCCAAGAGTGGCTTCGGTATCTGTAGTCAGGGTGTGGGCCGAGGAGCCTGCGACCTCGGGCACAGGAGACACTGCCAAAGAAGTGTCATCGGTAGTCAGGGGCTGTGTAGGCGCCTCGCTGAGAACCGGACCACGTGTAGTCTGCTTTGGCGTGGTGCTGGTAGAGGCCGCGGACCTCGTGTGTCGGTCCTTGTCTTTGCGTTTTTTAGACATAACCGGAGTCGGAGTATCCAACGACATAGTATAGTTAAATGCTTTCCCAAAATAATGCTGGGCGAACTCCACCCGACGCTTAATAGTGCGTTTGTTGAAAGTAGCACAAAAGCGACAGACCTAGACGTCATGGTCTGGGCCTAAACAAGGTATACAGAGGGAATGGAAATCCTTATGCGGTATTTGCTTCCCACAAGAAATACAATTATTAACTTTGTCTGACATCGGTCTGAGGCAAGAAAAGTTTCCCCAACGGGGTACTTAGCTTTTAAGAAGACTTCGGTTTCCAATTTTTCGTAATCTCAGGAGCTGGCCGACCGGCACTTGCGAACTGCTTCTGCTTCGGGCACTGCGCGGCAAGAAAGACTGAAGAAAATGGCGTCGGCTGGTTCCTTTATACCCCTGTCGCACTGACGTCAGGGAAGAAGCGACGACAACCGACGCTGGATCTAGACTTTGGAATTCGGCCGACCGAGGACCCGCCTGACGGCAGGAGAACCCATCTGTTATGACTGCAGCTGTATGCACGATGAACATCTGGGGCGGTGTATAAGAGGAAGGGGAGGAGGAGTGCCTGGCCCAGGATAAGTCTAGATTCAGGGGGTTAGGAATTTTTTGTTCAGATATAGCAGACCTAGTTTATGGTTTGTTTTTTTCATACATTGGAGTATGTGTAGGCTGAACCTGAAAAGTTAGGCAATAGGAATGTGACAGTAGGCATCTTTAAAGTCTAGCTTCACAATAAAAGCTAGTAAAGGGATAAGGGGTAAAGAGGGCCTGTAAAGGAATAACATTTTGAACTTTAGGACCTTGACAAAAAAAACAAGAAATGATGAGAGTCCCCTCTTTTTTGGCATCAGGAAAATCCTTGAATTAAACCCTGCGCCCATCTGGGAGGCAGCAGACACTGGTTCTAGAACTCCCTGAGATAACATTTGGTGCAGAACTGCAGAAAAATGGATATTCAGTTAACAGGGCAAGGTGGTACCCCACTGCAAAGTGTACTCACTGAATGAGTTTCAGAACCCATCTCACTGAAACTATCTGGTGTCATAGGGGAAAGATATATACTCAGAGAGAAAAAGACTGCAAGGTTGGGGTGGGGTAAGAACCTCATGAGGCAAATGATCATTGAGAGTTTTTGGAATGTCCTTTATTTTTGTGAAGATTTCCATTTTCAAGCCTCCTCCATTGCCACTGCTTTTTAAAATCATGTTTGTTGGCACCTTGAGGCTTGAATTGTTTTTTGAAAAAGAAGCTGAGGTGTAGGGATTTTATTATTCGCCTTAGAAAATATGGGCAGTAGGATGACTTTGGATAACAACAGGCTATCTGGAAAACATTCTCAATAGCAGATAAAACAGGAGGGACAGCTGCAGGTTGAAGAATATCCAGCTGTAACAAATCACAATACACTTGCTTAGCAATAAGAATATCACTGTGTTCCCACCAAAAAACTTTTTGTCATTTTAGATAAGATTTCAGAAAAAAGAAGCCTTTTGGAAGTAAATCTGAAGACACACTTTCCTCAGAAACAGAATTTTCAGCTGGTGAATAGAACACTGAAGCACAGCATTCTCCCACCAATCCCTGCTCTTCTGAATTAAAATCAGTTCCAGAAAGAGAGAAGACTCTTTCGTATCAGAAAAGAAAACAGGCAAATCAATTCTTTGGCATATTCCAGCAAGTCTTTCTGTCCACAGAAATACATCAGGGGAAACCATACTTTTTACTTTCTATTTTCTTATCTTAGGAGAATCTCTAAAATAAAATAAAGAAAAAGAATGACCCAAAGCAGGTTCACTATCTGGGTGATTTGTGATTAGGCTCTCTCTACCCAGCTAAGCTCTACACTTAAATTCACCCCATTCCCCCACGACTGATAACGGTGGCTTTATTTTCCCCAAGAAGGGCAACCCTACAGCCATACAGGAAGCATCTATCCTCCAGTTCTTAGTGGCTGTGGGTGCTACACCAGTTGGAATGGAGGAAAACAATGGTTGCTCTGAGGAACCAATTCTGGACACAGCAGAATCACCCATCAGTGGCTGAGGCAAAGGACGAGATGGTCCAACACCCAAGCTGACTCTGACTTTCATATTTTTTCAGAAGGGAAAGGAAGAACCTGGAAGACTAGTAAATTACAGTTGTGTACACTTATCATAAATGTAGATGTTTGAGTGTATTCACTGTTGCAGTCATTACACATTTGGGTAATCTGCTGGCAGGTTGTCCTCAGTCGGCCTGATTAACAAAGTCTTGGGTCCTGTGTCAGTTGCTGTCCCATCTTCCGTGATGTCAGGGGTATAAAACATGCATCCGATGCAATTACAGCAGTCTTTCTTGCTGTGCAGTGCCCGAAGCAGAAGCAGTTCGCAAGTGCCGGTCGGCTGACTCCTGAAATTTTCGTTTTCGAGTTTCAGAACCGAAGTCTTCAACTTAAAGCTAAGTACTCCGTTGGGGAAACTTTTTCATGCTCCTTACCGATGTCAGTAAAAGTTAATAATTGCATTACTTGTGGAAAGCAAATACCTCACAAAGATTTTCATTTGTACTGTATTTCTTGTCTAGACTCTGACTGCTGTCAGTTTTGTGCTTTATTTAATGAGTGCACTATCCGCCGGTACATTTTTGCCTCTAAATATTTCGGTTCATGGTTTAATTATCCAGAAATGTTGTTGGTTAGCCATCCGACTACCGGGATTCCGAAAAAAAACGCGAAGATAAAAACAGACACAGGCCGCCGAGGTCCAAAACTGCTGATGACGCTTCTCCTAAGCCAGTCGTCAGTTTGCTCAGAGAGGCACTTTCGCAGCCCTTGATACCCGCCTACTTCTGATTCGCAGGCCTCTGATGAGACCAAATCGGAGTCCGGTATGCTGCGAGAGGCTTCACCTATGGAACCCGCGGATGTCTCTACCTTGGATGGGTCTGGAGCCGCTGTGCAGGCGCCGGCTTCTGAGGGTGTATTCAGGTCTACAGACTTGCATATTAAATCGACTCCACCTTCATTACTAAGGCCTAAATCTCGATCTATGTCTAAAAAAAACGACTGCCAGGCCACATGTTCAGGCCCCTATGCCTAAAAAACAAATGATCAAAATGGCTGAAGATCTAATTACTCTAATCAAGGGTAGTCAACCCCCCCCCCCCCCCACCAAAGAGGCCTAGGGCTGAGCTTGATTATGAATCTTCTGATCATGTTTCTGTTTCTTCTGACTCTTCTAATGACTTGGATTTATCCTTACCTACTTATGAGGATTCTGATGCAGAGGATTCCATTCCCTCTGCTTCCCCCTCCTCAGGATTTTTCTTTTGGGGAAACTGACTGTGTGGAAAATAAAGATTTACAGGATTTATTGCATTTTGATTCTTTAGAGGCCTCCTGCAGGGCTGCTGTTACTAGGTCTGTGCTTAGAAGGCATGCTTGGCTTAAGGAGCAATCTTTGCCTGATCATGTTAAAGTGAAATTGTTGGATGCTCCTTTAAATCAGGACCGTCTGTTTGGCAATAAGGCTGAAGAAGTTCTAAAACAGATGGAAGATAAAAGCTAAATCTATGCAAACTGTTAAAGATTTCTTAAAAGTGCAACCTCCAAGATTTAGTAGGCACTGGCCTACTAAGAACTGGTCTTTTCCAGCTCCTTCCAGATCCTCTTAAGCCAAACCCAGACGCACCAAAAGCACCAGGTTTCAGTCCCAGGGGACTCTCAGAACTAAGCAATGGGGGGCCTCCACTTCCAAATCAGGAAATAACAAGACACCCCCCTATGGTAAACAAACAGTCTCAATGATTTCCTTTAAAAATTACCAAGCACTTACCTTTTAGCCACCCCTTAAGGGGAAAAGATTGCTCTTTATGCAAAAAACTGGGAACTCATAATCCAGGACAAATGGGTTTTAAATATATTGTCCCAGGGATACAGATTTCATTTCCACACGTTGCCAACACCAAACGGGTGGCCAGACCTGCCCCCAAATCAGTGCACAGAGGCTCAAAAACAAGTACTTTCCCTCAAACATGGGGTCTATTCAACCAGTACCAGAAGAGGAAAAGGGACAAGGCTTCTATTCCTGGCTTTTTCTGGTACCCACAAAAGACAAATCATGGCGTCCAATTCTGGACCTGTCTACTCTAAACACCTTTCTGGACATTCCAAAATTCAAGATGCTGACTCTTCATCAGTTACTTACTATGCTAGGCAAAGATGTCTGGTTGGCAACTCTAGATTTAAACGAAGCATAGCTGCACATCCCAATCAGGGAAACTTGAAGAGGATAACTACGCTTCAAAGCAGGCAACTTGCATTATCAGTTCTCTGCACTGCCCTTTGGCTTGTCTACTGCGCCCAGGGTATTCACAAAGTGCCTGGCTCCAGTTATTGCATTTTGCAGGAAAAGAAATATTCAAATATATCCATACCTGGACGCTTGTCTAATTCAGGCCGAAAACCATGGCATACTTCTAAATCATCTGGCGTTTGTAAAAAGGGTTCTGACTTGTCTGGGGTACACCATAAACAAAAAAAGTCACAACTGGTACCCTCCCAACAGATTACATTCCTGGGTGCAAGCTTGAATACAACTGCCCAGATGGCCAGAAAAGCAAATTCATTTGGTAACTTACTTCAAATAAGTGGCCTCAAAAACCCTGCTATCTGCAAGACAAATACTGCAAGCATTGGGGTTCATGGCCTCCTGCATTCTTCTAATTCCATATGCAAGACTGCATAAGAGGAAACTACAGTGGCACTTAAAAAGGCTATAGAGTCAACATTGTCACAGCCTGGAAACAATGATTCCTATTATACCTTGCCTATGCCTGGAATTCCTATGGTGGACAGAGGCCTGCCAGCAAAACAAGGGACTGCCATTCACACTAGCCCCTGTTGCCCCAACCCTAGCTACAGATGCATCAGACTATGCATGGGGGGGGGGCTTACCTGGCAGGGAAGTGCATTCAGGGGAAATGGAACCCAAATCAAATGCACCTACATATCAATCAAAAAGATATGTTAGCTGTACAGATTGCTCTGACAACCTTCATGGACTACATTCTTCCAGGACAACTAATGGTAAAGACGAAGAACATCTGCTGTACAAGTCCAACCATGCAGCAAGTCTCTAAACTGGAAAGCAGAATCTGAAGGAGTTGGTAAATCTAAAGACAGCCCAAAAACAGGTTTTGAGGTAAGAAAAAAACGCACACTGAAAATCCCAGAAAGCACCAACTCCTGCCCCTAACACACACACATAAATACTGATGCTGTGTGTGTGAAAAGTTAACAAAACAATTTTAAAAAGAAGTTATGTACTTACCATAATGCTCCATGTGTGTTGTCAATCTCAGCCTTTATTCTCACTGGTGGATCGGATCTGTCTCAGCCTTCAGCAAAGCTCATGGGCATGTTACCTTACCCATAATGCAGTTCCCTCACTCCCTCAGATCTTGCTTGCCCATGATAGCTAGTATTAGAGGTAAAGCTATTCATAGCTCAACAGAAAAGTGGTTTCTGAGGCTACAGAGTCCTATAATGCCCAATTAGTGCTACTCGGTCTCCCAGGAATACAGGCAGGGCGTATATGGTGGGTGGGTTGTGAGAATAAAGGCCAAGATGGACTACACACATGTAAGTACATAACTTCTTTATGTGATGTTGTCAATCTTGCCTTTATTCTCACTGGTGGGACGGCATCCCAAGCTGCCTGATTCTTAGGTGGCTCATATGAGAGAATATTCCTCAGCACCACAGAACCAAAGAATGCTCTGCTCCTAGAGGCCAAATCTACTTTGTAATGAGTAATAAAATGTTTTGCCCATGTTGCCGCAGCACAGATATTATCCAAAGGCAGCCTAGCTTGAAAGGCTACAAAAAGTAGCTGTCGCCCTGGTGGAATAAGCTTTGACAGGGGTAGTGAGAGTTTTGTTTTTACAATTATAAATGAAGGAAATACATTCAGAAACCCATTCAGAAACCTATTTGGATAAGTAAAGTACAGTTTTGTACCTACCATAAATGTAGAAGTTCGAGTGTATGCACTGCTGCTTTGAGGTACTGTTTTAGCAAGGGATTAGAGAAAATTGTTGGATCCGTGTTGTAATGAGCAGAGATGGCATAGGCGTGGATCTTGATGGATGAAAAAGAGAGGCCTTTGTCCAGCATCTCAGTTAAATATTGTAGTATCTGAGGAATATTTGTGACAAGAGGGTCAAGGCTGTGAGCCTGGTTCCAGGCACAGAATCTCTTCCATTTATCCGAATAGGCTTTCCTGGTGCTAGGCCTTCTGGCCTCCAGAATGACATCCATAACAGCTTGGGAGAGAGGCATTGCTTGCTTGACTAAGGAATCTTCCATGCAGCCAAGTTTAAAGTCTTTAGCTGGCTGTGAAGTATCTGTTTGTTGTGCTGAGTCAGATGATGTGGGATTTGAGGCAAAATCCAGGGTGGTCCTTGTGCTAAGTTCTTTAAGATTGGGTACCAGTGCTGGCGTGGCCAGTCTGGGGCAATCAGGACCATCTTTGGCTCTTCTTGCCTGGCTTTTATGAGTACCTTTGGAAGGAGAGGTAGTGGTGGGAAAGCATATACTTGTAGGTTTTTCCAGCTGAATGAGAGGGCATCCACGTTCCATGCTTGTGGGTGGTAAGTCTTTGTGCAGAATTTCTGTAGCTGGCAGTTCATTGGGGATGCAAACAGATCTATGTCTGGGCTCCACCATTTTTGTGTTATCATTGTGAATATTTGTGGATTCAATTCCCATTTGTAGGGATCCATGATGTTTCTGCTTAAGTCATCTGCCAGTGTTTTTTTCTCTCCTGGCAGGAATTGTGCCTGCAGATGAACTTGATAGGTTAGAGCTGTGTTCCACAAGGTCATGGCTTGTCTGCAGAGGGGATAAGAGTGAGTGCCCCCTTGCTTGTTTATGTACCACATAACTGTGGTGTTGTCTGTCTTTAGTAGTAGTAGTTGTCCTGGATGCAGAAGGTCCTTGAAAGCTATAAGGGCATTTTGTACAGCTAGCATCTCTTTTTGATTGATGTCAAGATGCCTTTGTTCTGCGGGCCACTTGCCCTGAATACATTTTCCTGCCATGTGTGCTCCCCAGGCATAATCCGATGCATCTGTTGTCAGTGTTTGCCTGGCTGTGGGTTGAGTGAAAGGCTGTCCCTTGTTGAGGTGACAAGCTTGAGCCCACCATCAAAACTCCTGTTGAAGGCAAGGAATTAGTGGTATTACTGTTTCCAAATTTTGACAGTGTTGAGACCAGACACTCTTTAGGTACCCACTGTAGTTTCCTCATATGCAGTCTGGCATATGGAATTAGTAGTATGCAAGATGTCATGTAACCCAAGGCCTGCAGAATTTTTCTTGCAGGGAATTGGGTCCTTGTTGCCATCAATTGAAAATATTGAGTCAGTTGTCCTTACTTGCCTGGTGTGAGATAAGCCATCTGGGCTGTTGTATTCAAGCTGGCACCCAGGAATATTATCTCTTGTGAGGGCACTAGTTTTGATTTCTTTTTGTTTACTGTATACCCTAGGCAACTTAACTTTTTTTACAAACGCCAGATGCTTTAGAAGAATGTCCTTGCTCTCTGCTTGAATCAGGCAGTCGTCCAGGTATGGATAAATTTGAATTCCTTTCTGTCTGCAAAATGCAATTACTGGTGCCAGGCACTTTGTAAAGACCTTGGGCGCAGTAGATAAGCCAAAGAGCAGTGCAGAGAATTGGTAGTGCATTGAACCAGCTATGAATCTGAGGTATCTTCTGCAGTTTTGTCTGATAGGGACATGCAGGTATGCCTCCTTGAGGTCCAAAGTTACGAGCCAAGCTTTCTTGCCCAGCATAGGAAGAAGCTGCTGTAGTGTCAACATTTTGAATTTTGGAACATCCAGGTAAGTGTTTAGAGAAGAAAGATCCAGAATGGGCCTCCAGGCTTTGTCCTTTCTGGGAACCAGAAAGAGTCTTGAGTAAAATCCTTGTCCATGCTCCTGAAGTGGTACCTCTTGAATAGCTCTCATGTCCATGAGTGCTGTAATTTGTTTTTGAGCCTCTGCCCATTGATTTGGTGGCAGATTTGGTAAACCTTTTAACCTTGGCAGAGTGTGAAAGTGGAACCTGTAACCTTGAGATACAATGCTGAGAACCCATTTGTCTTTGGTGATCATATGCCAATTGTGATAGAAAAGTGCCAGTTTTCCTCCCAAGAGGACTGCCAAGAGAGAACTGTTTGGCAGCTGTAGTGGGAAGTCATTGGGGCTGTTTTTTATATGGTTGGGGCCTGTCTTCCCCTTCTTTCTGGGTTGATGCACCCCATTGTCGAGGCCTGTAAGGACCATGTGGTTGACCCCTACCTCTTGGATGTCTGTATCTGCCCTTTGAGGTCTGTCTGTAATTGGAAAGGACCAATTCTTTGTTGGCCAATTTCTGCTAAATCGAGGAGGCTGAACCTGTAAGAAATCCTTCACCGTTTGCATAGATTTTGCCTTATCCTCCATTTTCTTTAATACCTCTTCTGCCTTAACTCCAAATAACACATCCTGCTGCAAAGGTGCATCCAATAATTTTGCTTTAACATGATCTGGTAACGTATGTTCTTTTAACCAAGCATGTCTTCTAATGACAGAACCTGTAACTGCTGCTCTACAGGAGGCCTCTAAAGAATCAAAACCACATTGCAAAGTATATTTTCCTACTTGTTCAGCTGCATGCAATTAATCCTGCATTTCCTTAAAATTAGGAGGATCTGTGTTTGGAAGCATTTTTTGTTTCAACTGAGACATCAAATATTGCTGATATTTTAGCATGTGAAACTGGCAATTTAAGACCCTCATTGCTAAAGTTGCAGATGTATATACTTTCTTCCCCCATCTGTCTAATGCTCTGGAATCTCTGTCAGAGGGGATTGGATTCTTTGCTGATGAGGCCTTAACCCCTTTGGGGCCCTGAGAAATAGTTTCAGGGTCAGCAACAGAGCTTTTATAAAGAAATTTGTGAGAGTCAGGGACTTAACTGGGGCTGGAGGTAAAGAATCAGGATTTAAGCTGGATTCAGTATACACATCATCCACAATATCTAACACTGGCGGAATAGCAAGGGGTCTGTGTTGAGGTAATAAAAGTAAGTCTCTGAGCCTTTTCTTGGATTCTGAGTAATCCTGGCCCTCCCAATGGAAATGCTCCCTCATGGTATGTAAGGTTTCCCCAAAGGAGTAGTCCTCAGGCGGAGTGGCTGAAGGAATTGATTCCTCAGCATCAGAATCCTCATAAGGGAGGGTAGAGAGTATCCTAGGTCTGAGGATGAATCTGAAGAGACAGATACCTGGTCGGATGAGTCATAGTCTGCATCCTGTCTAGGCCTTTTATCAGGAGGGGGATGGGACCCCCTGATCAGAGTGATTAGGTCTTCGGTCATTTTGAGCATTTGTTTCTTAGGCATGGAGGCCTGTCCTGGTGAGTGTTGAATTTGTTTCTTTGTTTTTAAAGGAGGTTTAGACTTAGCAGAAGATTTAATGGTTAACTGAGTAGGTCTGAAAACACCCTCTGAAGCTATGGGTTTGTTCAGCCATCTCCACGTGGGAGTCAGAGGTGGCCTGTGGTTCTAAAGAAGCAGTCATCAGGGGCTGCGAAGGTGCCGCTGAAAACCAGAGAACCGGCAACTGGCCTAGAAGAGGCTTCGTCATCAGTTTTGGGCCTCGGATGCCTGTCGTTGTCTTTGCGCTTTTTATGTATTCCGGTCGTCGGAAGTTCCGACGGCATGGTGTAATTGAATTTTCTGCCAAAATAATGTTGGTCAAAATCAAACAGACGTTTAATAGTGCGTTTGTTAAACCTAGCACAAAACCGACAACCAGTGACGTCGTGATCTGGGCCTAGGCAAGGGATACAATAGGAATGGAAATCCTTATGAGGTATTTGCTTCCCACAAGAAATACAGTTATTAACTTTTACTGACATCGGTCTAAGGCAAGAAAAAGTTTCCCTAATGGGGTACTTAGCTTTGTAGAAGACTTCGGTTCTGGATTCGGAATGAAAAACTCAGGAGTCGGCCGACCGGCACTTGCGAACTGCTTTTGCTTCGGGCACCGCACGGCAAGAAAGACTGAAAAAAATGGCGTCGGCTGCATCTTATATACCCCTGTCGCACTGACATCAGGGAAGAAGCGACAGCAACTGACGCCAGACCAAGACTTTGGAACTCAGGCCGACTGGGGAACCGCCTGACGGCAGTATAACCCAAGTGTAATGACTGCAGCAGTGTAACACGATGAACATCTTTAGATACTGGTAGGCCTTTCCTAGAGTCAGACTAAAACAAATAGCTGGTCTGACTATCTGACTTCTGCAGTATGTAGGCAGAAATTAACTGTCTATGAATGTCCAGTAGATGTAATGAATGTTCGCCTTTATTCTGAAAATTTGGGAAGAATACTGGTAACTGGATAGATTGACTGAGGTTACTTTCAGACATCACTTTTTGTAGAAATGAGGGGTTAGTGTGTAAACTCTGTCCTTATGAAATACTAGGTATGGTGGCTTGGCAGATAAAGCTTGCAATTCTGAAACTCTCCTTGTTGAGGTAGCTACTCAGAGGAGCATTTTCCAAGAAAGATACTTCAAGTCACAGGCAGCAGACTGTTCAAAAGGAGGATAGATAACATCTGACAACAAGAAATTCAGATCCCAAGGTGGGGATGGGTTTTTGTATGGGGGTCTTAGCTTTGGAGTTTCCTTCATGAATGCCTTACAAAGTCTGCTTGACATGATACCATACCCAGTTTCTCCTATATGAACGTTTGAAAGTGCTGCCAACTGAACTCTAATAGTGGCTGGAGCAGCACCTTCATTGAAAAGCTTAGCAAAAAAGTCTATTACAGAATGAATGGGAGCAGTAAAGGGGTCTTTTTGATTAGTGTTAGCCCATCAAACAAATATATTCCATTTGTACAGTTAACATGTAGATGCCTTATGAGAAGATAAAATGTGTTTGACCTGAAATGAAAAGTAAGGAAACCTGGCAATCAGGGAAAATGGAGCAACCAACCTGTTAGTTTTAGATTGTTCAGACTGGGATGAGCCATCTCTAACAGGTGAGTCAAAAGTTCTGGAACAGGGTCCAGAATCCATGGTTCATCCCAAACATGAGACCGAAGGAAGGGAAACTAAATCAGTCAACACCAATAGGGAGCAATTAGGATTATTGTTGTCTTCAACAAACTTGCTTCCTGCAGAAATTTGGGGATTGGTGGAAAGGCATAAAGAAGTCCCGGGGGCCAATCGTGAACAAGTCCATCCCTTGGGGACTCCCCCAGAGGGGGGATCAGGGGCAAAGTAGTTTATGCATTTGATATTGGTGGGTGAAGCAAACAGGTCACAGCATGGCTGGCGCCATTTTAAAAATATCTCTTCTGCAACTTCTTGATTGAAGGACCACTCATGAGGATAATACGTCTCTGCACAATTTGTCTGTTATTATGTTGGACTTCCCTGGAATGTGTGTTGCTGTCAGAAAGCAGTTGGAAAATGTTGCCCATTACCAGCCCCTCAGGGGTTCTCAACAAAGGGAGTAAGATCTGGTCCCCCATCTGTTTACGTACCAGAAAACAGACATGTTGTCTTACTGGATTGCTATCATTCCAAGAGGTAGAGAGTCTTGAAATACTTGCAACGCCAAAAGCACATCCCTCATCTCCAGGAAATTTATGTGCAAATGGGCTTGTGTTACTGCCAGATGCCTTGAATTGTCTTCCCCAGATAATGTCCCACCCCCCCCCCCATCTACCCTACCTGGGAAGCGTCTGTGGTCACCATGGCTTGGGGCTGAGGCGGAATAAGTGACCACCTTGAGAACACCAGGAGAAAGTGAACTCACCAATGAAGATCATTTTTGTATATATTGGTTATCATGATCTTGTGTGTCATTGGAAGCTCTAGAATAGACAACAGTGATGAAAGTAACCACTGAAGAATTCTCATGTGGAGATGAGCTAAGGGAATGAGAACAAGTGAAGTAGCCATTTTGTCCAATACTTGGAGAACTAGTTTGGTAGAGACTTGTTTCTTTCGGATCAAGATGCTGAAGACTGTCCACTCTGTCTTGTGGAAGTTTTGCTATCATCATTGTTTCTCTCTGCTCCTGTGAAGACCAAGCTCTGACATGGCGCTAGAGCAGATTTTTCAAAATTTATGTTAATTCCCAAGGAAGAACAGAGTTGTAGAGTGTAGTCCTTGGTTTGTAGAAGATGATGTCTGGTTGAAGTGGTTATGAGCTAGTCGTCCAGATATGCAAACACCCGGAATCTTTGTCATCTCAGGTGAGCCACCACTACTGCCATTATTTGTTAAATACTCAGGGGGCTGTAGTGAGACCAAAGGGCAGAGCTCGAAACTGAAAATGACTGGCTCATAGCCAGAAGCACAAGTGCCTGCTGGATCGCCTTTCCATTTGTATATGATAGTACGCATCCTGAAGGTCTATAGAGCACATCCAATTGTCATTTTCCAAGAATGGAAGTATCGACTGCAGTGTCATCATCCGGAATGTGGTCTTTTTCACAGACTTGTTCAGAATGTTGAGATCCAAAATGGGTCTCTAGTCCCCCATTTTCTTTGGAAATAAAAAGAACCTTGAGTAAGTTCTGAAACCTCTCTGGTCTGTGGGGACTTCTTGGATGACTCTTTTTCTTAGCAACATTTGAATTTCTAAGGTTGCTTGTTCCTTTTGACTGGATTGAATGTATGAAAATGATTTGTTTATTGGAATTGGGAAGGAGAAGGGAATGATATACCCCTGGATATTACGTCCTGCACTCATGCGTCATTTATTTTTTGCTAGGTATGCAGGTGCAGAGACAATCATCCCACAACTACCTCCAGAGGAGAGCAACAGGGCACCCCTTCGGGCCCTGAAAAGGTCTACCAAAGAAAGATTCTCTGGATCCCTGATTCTGTGGGCCTTCCCTGCCACAAGGTTGGTGTCTTCCATTTTTGTTCCCCCCTCTGCCTCTAGGGGAACTTTCACACTGTGTGTATTGGAAAGACCTTTGTGATTTTTTTGAACCAATCTTTCCACTACCTAGCTGACCTTTGGGAAAGGGTATGGTAGGTGTGGAAAAACGTACTCCACCAGCAGATAAGGTTTGGCCTTCCTGTTCACACCTGATGAGCGTTTCTTTTACTTTGGGCCCAAAAAAAGAGGAGCCGTCAAAAGGGGCATTAATGAAGGAAGACTTGAAAGGCTCTATGAAATCGCCTCCTAAGAGAGATGCCTGAACCTGCTGCCCTACTCATTCCATCTGCTACATGATACGAGTCTCATGGAGGAGTTTATAACTGAATTGAAGGTGGCGAGTGAGCGGTTACTTTGTCTGTTGCTGCATCAGCTACACATCCTTGGAGGGAGTCTGACAGTTCTTTCAACAGTTCCCTCTGTAATCTAGTAAAAGGAGTCAAGTAGTTCAGAGATCGTAAGGCAAAGGCTGCTGATGAAAAAACACACTTCCCATCTCTATCCATGGTTCTAGAATCTTTATTCGGGGGATGGATAGAGGAACTGGTCTCATATGGTTCCTTTTTAGTGGCTGCTTCCACAACCATGGCATTAACTGCTACACCTTTAATGAGGAAAGACTTGTCCTTGGGGCAGTAATATATTTATTTGGCTTCCTAAGAGTCAGTTTTATGGAGTCTGGGGTCTTCCAAGCCTTCTGAGAGATTAAATCAATAAGCTCATCAGAAGGAGGGGGTCACCCAAGAGGTGGAAGGGTGCGATCTGAAAGCCTTCAGGTAACCCGAATCCTCAGCTGAAGGGTATGTGGACTGCCAGTCACCTCTCTGCTTTAAAATTTCCAGGATGTCTCCAAAAGAGACATTTTCAGGGAAAGACTGTGGGGGCCCTTCTGCATCGAGGTCGGTATCAGATGTGACAGACTCTTCTGGGGATTCAAGATACTTCCTCTAGCAAGTCCTCATCCAAGGGACTTCCTCAGTGGGGTAGTCTTCAGAGGTTTCAGAAAGGTTGGGGGGTCCCTTGCTAATGAGGCCTGAGGTCTCTGTGGTCCTGTGGAGAGGGAACATGAGAACAAAGTCACAGGCCCAGAACTGGAAGGAAGATCCTGGACAGGCTGCGTCTCAGAGTGGGATGTAGTCATTACCCTCCTCATAACTTCAAAGGCACTCCATCTCTGATCCGACCACCACCCCCGATCTGACAAAAAGGTTGTCAGAGTCGAGGTAATCTCTGGCACAGGAGACAGAAGCTCCAAGGCAGTGGTAGGATCTGAGCTCACCCATGTCAAAGCCCCCAGAGGCAGGGTCAGATCCAGAGAGATCCAAACTCGCTCTCCGGGTCAGACCGAGGAGTGTCGACTCCTAGAGGTCTCCTGCTCTAACTGAGCAGAAACACTCAGGGCAAACATCGGATCTGAGGAATACATAGGTCTAGGATCTGAGACGGACATCAGTTGGACATCTGAATCTTCTGGCTCCAAAACCAGGGGATGGAATGGAGGAGGAGCAGGCTCTGATGGGGAGGACTTTGTTGGTTCGGACTCCCTTAGGCTCAAATCCAATAACAATCTGGCCAAGGCCGGTGTCTTCAAGTGACCCTGCACTAACCTACCCACATCATCGTCAGACAAACTCCTGGTAGACCGAGTAGTAAAGACTGGAGAGCTGGAGTTAGTCAAAAAGGGAGATTAGAGCCGAGAAAGTATCGGCTCTAAAGAAGGAAAACAGCTCCGGTATCTAAATTCGGTATGACCCGAAGAGATCAGAGCTGAAGGCTCAACTTGTTCTGATGAACTGTTGGATCTGGTAGTGGGTGGCTGCTCTGCAGAATCTACTGGAGCAGACAGCCTACGAACTGTTTCGGCTCCAAAGACAACTTTAGAGTCAAAGAAGTTCATTTCTGAGACTTGTCAGATTTAGATGAAGCTGCGGAATCTGGTGAAATAGCCTCAGAAAATGGAGTCTTAAGCAATCTTTTTAATATGAGCTTTTTTTTACGCTCCATAAGAGCCCTTTGATTGAATGTGAGAAATGGAGCATGATTCTTGAAGATGTAAAGGCCCCAAGCAATACACACAAAGAGTGTGCATCACGTAGGGGCATACTCTTACCACACTGTTCACATTTTTTTGAACCCCAAGGGTTTTCCTTCTTGTTTTTGAAACATAACGAGCTACAGAAGAAAAAAGGTTAAAGGAAAATTAGTGCACGCAAACACACACACACACACACACACACACACACACACACACACACACACACACACACACACACACACACACACACAGAGGAATGTCGGATGCTAAAAAAGTTAAGGAAAAGGTAACATTTTTTTTTAAACTAAGAACAGATCATCCTCCAAGTTAAACAGATGATGAAAGGGATAGATGGGAACAACAATCAAATGGGAAAACAGCCTCTAATTTAAACGGACGTGGGATGGGAAAAGCACCCTGGAGGGGAAAGAATGAAGGTGACAAAACTCACTCTCAAAAACACAGAAAATGGGTAAGGAATTTATGAAATAATTACTATGCAACTACTAAAAAATACTAAATAACTTCCTAAAAAAGATTTTAAAGTTAGAACAGATTAAAGTAACAACAAAAATATCACTTAGCCCAGAGCTTGCTAGGGAACCACTTCTTTCACAGAGCGGCAAACAAGATCTGGGGGAGTTAGGGAACTGCACTGTGGGTAAGGTAGAATGCCCACGAGCTTTGCTGAAGACCTCAAGCTTTTGTAAAAGGCCAACACGGATCTGATGGATCGGATCTGACCCACTTGTGAGAATAAAGGTGAGAATGACATCATGAGTTAGGTCATATGAAGCATTCATGGAAGTAAAATCCCCCAGCACAGTGAAAAAGTCACCAAAAATAAATTTCCTTGCCTCAGAAAAAAATAAATTAGTGGAAGGTACCAAGAAGGGAATTTAGCTTTAAAGATTGTAACTGCCTTTATATGGCTCATTTCAAGCTCTTGGCAGTTAGCAAGAAAGTACCGAAATGTTCATTGGTTGGTCAGATCCTTGGCAGGATATAACCTCAAATAGCTTAGGCTAGTACAATAACCTAATGTTCAACATTATGCAATTAAAATATTAGAATGTTTGGAAAGAAGAGATTTTTGGATTTAAAGATAAGTAGACTAAAAAATGTTATGTTTCATGTATGAAAATGTGAAAACAGTGCTGTGTGACATTTCAGAAACATTTTACCATGTCACCTGTGAGCAAGTTATGGGCAATTTTATTGCTGTACGGTGTAAAAAAAATGTATATATATATATATATATATATATATATATATATATATATATATATTTGGTGGTAGATCACATGGAAGCAAAAAGTCCAATAGTACTTAAAAAAAAAAAAAAAAAAAGAGTACATGAAATTTCACAATGGCCTGGCTAAATTTCTCCTAATACAACTACCACCTTGGGTCTCCCATGAAGAGAGGCCATTAGCCTAGTGGGACCAACTCATCAAAGGATGGATGGATCAGCAGACAGGTAGATAAACATAAATATATGAATAATACTGTAAAGGTAGTGATAAATGGAAAATCAAGAGAAGCTGTACAAGTTAAAAAGGGATTTAGGCAAGAATGCCCAATGAGCAGTATATCATACTCACTAGTTATGAATGTTATAGCAGGAAAACATATAGAAAGTGTACAAACAGAAAATAAATGCAGGCAGAACTTTAATAACATTGTCTGGAATACATTTTGAAAGTAGGAAGTTATCAGGAAGCAACTCGAAAGTATAATGCAAGTAGTACTGAATACAGCAAAGACAATGGTAGTATGCACCCTTAAGACTTATGGAACACATCTAAATGTCCTTCCCTCAGCAGTGGTAGGATGGCCTGAGTTGTGACCATGCAAAATTCTGAATGCTTTACAAAGTGGTTCAGATGGAGGAGATCCAAAATTGGTCTGACGTCTCCTGCCTTTTTTGGCACTAAATAGAATTTTGAGTAACTTCCATATCCTTGCTGGTCTGTGGATACTGGCTGAATGACTTTTCCTCAGCAGCTTATCTATTTCTATGGCTGCTGCTCTCCTCTGACTGGGTGGAACATCAGGAATTCTTTTGTTGCATTTTGGGGGAAGAAGGGAAAAAGTAGGTATTAACCTCTTGATATTATACCCGGCACCCAATTGTCTTTGTAATGGCTATCTATGCTTCTGGGTGTAGTGATAAGAGCCCCCCCGACTGCCTCCAGAGTGCAGCAGTTAGGTAATCCTTCACAGATGCTAAAAAAAACTTCATGGAGATGGGTCCACAGAAGCCTTCATGTTGCCGCCACCTCTGTGATGGGGACAGCATCTTCCATTAGAGCTCACCCATCTACCATGAGAGTATGTATCTCCACAGGAATCCTACGGAGAACCTTGTGATTTTCTGAACCACAATTTTCTGCCACCTCTCTAGTTTCAACAGAAGGCCCTTTGAGGAGTACAAAAATTTATTCCAAAGGCAGGCAAAGTCTTTCCATCTTGTTCCCTCCTGGAGAGAGTCTCCTTTACTTTGGAGCAGAACAAGGTGGATCCATCTAAGGGAGTACTGATAAATGAAGACTTGAAGGGTTCTGCAAAATCACAAAGGCACATCTGGGTAAGCCTTTTGTTTGTTTTGAAATGGCGTTGCCCTCTGCCCCTGGTGCAAAGCTGACTAATAACTGGCCAGATTGTCTGAAGGGCTTAGTCATATCAAGGTAGAATCTGAGCTGTCTGTGCACATCAAAGGAGTGCAGGATTCTTTCCCCTTTATTTTGCGGATTAGGGAAGAAGGTTGGCAAATGGATGGATTGGTTGAGAGCCACACTGGACACCACTTTAGGCATAAAGGAAAGGTTCTGAGGGAAACCCTGTCAGCATGGAAAATAATGAAGGGTTCCAGAGCCATACGTGCTTGTAGCTCAGACACTCTTCTGGCCGAAGTGATGGCCAGAAGCAAGGCTGTTTTCCAAGAGAGGAATTTTAACTCTGCTGATGCTGCAGGTTCAAAGGGTGGGAAGCGTGAGCTTTTCCAGTACAAAGTTAAGGTCCCAAGCAAGGGTGGGTGCTCTCCTTGGTGGCCTTAAGTTGTTTGCCCCTCTCAGGAACTGTTTGATAAGAGGGTGCGAGAAGACAGGTGGCTCAGTGTTGTAATAAGCCGAAATGGCAGAGGCATGTATCTTAATGGAGAAGGAAAGGCCTCTGTGGAGTAGATCTGCTAAGTAATCCAGAATTAGAGGCAGGGAGGGCAGAGTTGTGTCCTCTCTTTTAGGAGTGAATCCAGGAGCAGTACCTTTTCAACTTATCACCATAGGATTTTCTTGTACTGGGTCTTCTTGGCTTCAAGAATGACGTCCAGCACCTGCTTGCTGAGGCTGGTTACTACTCAAGGAATAAGCCAAGCTGCAAGATTTAGGGGTTGCAGTTGCGGATGCAAAATCTGTCCCCCCTGCTGAGAGAGCAGGGTTGGGTTCTTGTGTAGGTGCCAGGCTGCACAGGAGTAGGTACCAGTACTGGCGTGGCCAATACAGTGCAATCAGAACTGTCCTTGGTCTGTCCTGTCTTATCTTTAGTAATACTCTTGAGAGAAGGGGCAGAGGGTTAAAGGCATAGATTGTGAGATTCACCCACTGAAAAGATAGGGCATCCACCTCCCAGGCCCTGCTGTGAGGACTCCTGGTGCAGAATTTTCTGAGCTGGTGATTGCAGGGGGAGGCAAAGAGATCCACCTCTGGTGTCCCCCATTTCTGAATCAGAAGGTTGAAGGTGCTGGGTTATAATTGCCACTCATGTGGGTCAAGGAGATTTCTGTTTAAGTCGTCTGCCAGTGAGTTTTGTTTGCCTGGCAGGAATTGAGCTTGCAGATGGACTTGCATGTCCAAGGCCATGTTCCACAGGGCCATGGCTAGCCTGCAGAGTGGGTAACAGTGGGATCCCTCCTGCTTGTTGATGTATCACATAACTGTGGTGTTGTCTGGTTTTTATTAGCAAGTGTCCTGGTGAGAGTATGGATCTGAAAGCTGTCAGAGCATGCTGCACAGCTAGCTTCTCTTTTTGGTTGATGTGCAGATGAATTTGACTTGGGCTCCAGTGTCCCTGAATGCACTTGCCGTCCATGTGTGCTCCCCAGGCATAGTCTGATGCATCTGTAGTTAGGGTCTAGGTGGAGTGGGGTTGAGTAAAGGGCAGTCCCTTGTTGTGGTTGCATGCTGCTGCCCACCAAAGAAACTCTGTCCTTAGACAGGGTATGATAGGAATGACTGTTTCCAAGTCCTGAGAAAGTTGGCGCCAAAGACTTAAATACCACTGAAGTATCCTCATATGCAGTCTGGCATATGGAATTAGCAGGATGCGTGAGGCCATGAACCCTAGGGCCTGCAGGATTCTCCTTGCGGATAGCTGGGTTCTGGTGGCCATTTGAGTAAAATAGTCTGTCAGATAGGCTTGTTTTTCTGAAGTGAGTAATGCCATCTGAGATGCTGTGTCCAAGCTTATTCCCAGGAATACAATCTTTTGACTGGGGACTAGTTTTGATTTATTTTTGCTGATGGTATACCCCAGGGATGTTAGAAGGTTTTTTACAAATGTCAGGTGCTGCAACAGCATTTCCTGACTGTCCGCCTGAATCAGGCAGTCGTCCAAGTATGGTTAAATTTGAATATTTCTCTGCCTGCAGTAAGCAATGGCTGGTGCCAGGCATTTTGTGAATACTCTGGGAGCAGAGGATAAGCCAAAGGGAAGTGCAGAGAACTGATAATGCATAGATCCTGCCCTGAAACATATATATTTCATGCATGACTCCCTTACAGGGAAGTGCAGACAGACTTCTTTTAAGTCTAGGGTGCCTAACCAGGCATCTTTGGCTAGCATAGGTAGAAGCTGCTGCAAGGTGAGCATTTTGAATTTTGGTACCACTAGGAAGGTGCTGAGAATTGAAAGATGTAGAATTGGGCGCCATCAAAAAAAAAAAAAAAAAAAAATTTTCCTCGTTTCCCGTCTTTCCTGACCTAGAGTAGTCCAAATACAGGCTTTGCTGTATTCTGGATTTTTGGAAAGTTCCTGTGTTGCCCATTTGCTTTCTTGGATAAAGGGAGGCTTCTTTGTTCACCAGTGGCAGTGGAGAGCTTGGAACAGCCTATCTATCCCTGGAGGAGTGTTCCCAGCACAAGAATCTGGTAGTCTATTGGCCGTTTTGGGCCAATTTTTAGCTCTTTCAAGTCCCCCTGTATAAAAGCCGCTTTAGCGCGGCTTTGCACGATTCTGCGCATAGCACAGCGCCTCTTAATTGGGTTTAAACCATTCTCAGCTCCACAAAGTCTGGTCTTCACTTTTTCCCTTAGAACTGATCTAGTTCTCATAATTAACACCCTATTCCCACTCTAAAGCCTGGAACTTGCTCACTAAAGCAATTATATAAGTCAGCACTAAAAAATTAAAAGCACTACACCTTCACAAACTCCCCTTGAGTACTTTGTTCCCCATTGTCATTTTTTCAATTATAAAGGAATTTCCAATACTATTCTAGCATGACCAAAGGTCAGTTGTCAATCTCCTCTCCGTTCCAGCTGGTGAATCTGGGAATCTTGAGGCAATGTTACAACTGCCTCATGTACACAGACAACCCTCTCCTCATCCCAACAAATTCCAACACATGTGAGAGATGCAACCATATAGCCAAACTGGAGGCTAAGCTCTCTCAACTCAGTACTGGCGTAACCAGTCAGGAGGAGAAGGAAACCACACTCACTACAATTCCAGTCTCACATAGACCTACCACGACAGCAAACCAAATACAAACACACAAAAACACACTTGGAGTCTCTAAATAAAAATCTGCCTAAGGAGCAGAGACCTCCAAAGCAGACACCCAAGCAACCGCTACCCCAAAACAAAACACGTGCAACACATAGCTCACAAAGCCAGTGTGCCGGACAGTCACAGCCCTTAAGGCTAAACAACACATCTGATACACTTGTAATAGGTGACTATCGTCAGGCACACTGACGTCCTGCTCACCAGGCTGAACAAGGAAAAGGTCACGGTGAGCTGCCTGTCGGGTGCTAGGATCCGCCACATAACACAAGCACTCCGGTCACTCCAAGGAAAGTTCAAATATGACTCGGTCATTGTCTATGCTGGTGTGAATGACCTGAGATGTACCTCCCTGGACTGCATGAAAAGAGACATAGAGAAGCTCCCTGAGCATGTAGCCCAGGCCGGTATGACCCTGGCCTTGAGTAGCATCTTACCCTCACCAAGAGTGATGCCACAATATGAAGACAAGATGATCAATTTCAACAATTGGCATAAGTATTGGTGTCATTCAAAGGGGATCCAATGCCTGCCTGGGATGACATGCTCGACAAGCCACGATGCTTCGCTAGGGACGGCTTGCACCTGTCACTCCTGGGCTTTCGGATATTGGCAAAGGCTCTTGCCACCCCCCATAGCACCTTTTTTAGGCAAGGCTCAAAAGAAACCCACCTCCATAGGTATCACAAGGGATAAGAAACTAAGAGTAATGCTACTCAACGCCAGAAGTCTAAACCTCAAGATGCATGCACTCGAAACTCTCCTTAGCATGGAGAGCATTGATATCTGTGCAGTAACAGAAACCTGGTTCAAGGCTCCCGAGAGCACCCCAGCACTACCAGGTTATACCTCATACCATGTTTTTCGGCCCCAAAACTTGGACCGAACCACAAAAAGAGGGGGAGTATCAATATTCATCAAAGATACCCACACCTCCAGGTTGGTGGCACAGCACAAAGCATCAGAGACTATCCATGTGCAACTAACAGTGGGTAAAACTGCCTTCCAGTTTATAGCCTGCTACAGACCACCCTCCCAAACCTAGGAACCCCACTCGGCCTTCCTGAGAACACTGGAAAATATGACGGTCTCTCCAAACACCATTATATTGGGCGACTTCAACTACTCTAACATAGACTGGGAGCATTACTCTAGCTCCAACACCCTAGACCGAAGGTTCCTAGAATTTACAAACTCAAATGCTATGGAACAACTTGTTGCCACTCCCACAAGAGGGGAAAACATACTGGACCTGATCACCACCAACATGGGGGCTCTATGCTCCAGACCAGAAGTGTATCCCTCACTGGTAAGATCAGACCATAAACTAATCTCACTAGATATTCACATCCCGACCCCAGCCCCTGCCCAGAAAACCACAGTGAAAAACTTCTCTAAAGCAAATTTCACACTCCTCAAAACTGAGGTGGAATCCTTCAAAGCCCCTGGGCCTGTGGAAAATATGGCATTCTATGAACACCTTCAGGAATGCATGGATCATGCAATCCCAAATAAAACCAAGACCCAATCCTCCAAAGTTAGGCGTCCTGTCTGGTGGACCCCAGCCATAAACAAACTATACAATAGAAGGAGGAAGCTACTACATGATAGAGCAAAATCCCAAAAAGGGGAAGGCATCTCTGATCAGTATTAGCAAAAACTACGAGCACTCATAAAATCGTCTAAGGCCAGCTTCGAGAGAAAAATTGCACAGGACACTAAGGATAATCACAAGGCTTTCTTTAGTTATGTTAGGAACCTGGGTGGGAATTCCCAGAGATGCTCAGAATTAGTCCAAAATGACAAAAAATACACCGAACCCACAGAGATTGCCAACATCCTAGCTGACAGGTTCAGTGCAAACTCCCCACCAAAGGGCAAATATCTATCCCAGCAGAGTGCTGCCCCCTGACATCTCAGATGCTCAGGTAAGAGCTGCCCTCTCCAAAGCAAAAAACACAGCATCAATGGGACATGACGGTGTCCCGGGCTGCGTCCTAAATGAACTCCAAGAAGAACTAAACCCAAACATAAAACTACTGTTCAATCTCAGCCTTACTATAGGATATGTACCCAAAGAGTGGCGTACAGCAACAGTGGTCCCTCTCCACAAAGGTGGTGCCTCAACGGATCCTGGAAACTATCACCCCATAAGCCTGACTAGCTTGGTCTGCAAAGCTATGGAAAGGATCATCATGGACTTCATAAATAAAGATATTGGAGACCTACAGACACTGGATCCTACCCAGTTCGGCTTTAAGGGCAGATCCTGCCTCTTAAACCTGGTTGATTTCTTTGAAACAGTCACCAAGGCCATTGACGAGGGGAAGGTGGTCCACACAGCCTACCTGGACCTTGCAAAAGCCTTCGATACAATACCCCACTCAGGCATTATAGATGAGCTCACCAGCTTAAATATAAACCCCTGTGTCACTAGACGGTTTGCAAACTGGCTCAAGGACAGAACCCACATGGTTAGAATTGCTGGAGCCATGTCAGACTCCAAACCAGTTACAAGTGGCATCCCACAAGGCTCAGTCCTGGGACCTCTCTTGTTCGGTATATATTTCTCGGAGGTACAGGCTAACACGGAAGGACTGTGGCTGACCAAGTTCGCAGATGACTGCAAACTGGGAGCCATAATCAACTCTCCAGCCGACAGAAGTTTCCTACAAAAGGGCCTCATAGAAACAGACAACTGCTGCCAGAGCCATGGCCTCAAGCTGAACGCCAAAAAGTGTGTAGTCATCCCCTTTGGCAAAAACAAAGTGCCCACAAATTACCACATAGGTGGTAATCCATTAAGTACGGAAGAAGTAATTAGGGACCTGGGGACCCAAGTTGATAGCAATCTCTCATTTGACAACCACGTGGTCAAAGTGGTTAGAAAAACATTTTATATAGCCCACCTAATCATGAAGGGATTCACATCTAGATCAGGGGAGGTCATTGTGCCTCTTTACTCATCCCTCGTCAGGCCCATAATGGAGTACAATGCCCCTTTTGGGATGTACCTTACCAGACACCTGCAGCAACTGTTAAGACCCCAAAAGTACCTCACCAAGAGGATCAAAGGGCTCAAACAGATGCCATATGCTGCCCGGTTAAAGAAACTCCAGCTCTACTCAGTGGCATACCGCCTGCTCAGAGGTGATCTGTGCCTGACGTATAAAGCCATGTCCAACCCGGAATTAATGGACATGCTGCACCTCAGAAAATCCAAATCTCATCGAGCTACGCACTCGAGAGACTTGAACCTCAGCACTGAAATAAATAGGACATGCTGGAGGGACAGATTCATAAACCAGAGGCTCCCTTCATTCTGGAATAAAATCCCAATCCAGGTTAGGCAGAGTCCCTCATTGACTCTCTTCAAGAGGAATCTTGATGAGTGGATGGGAGATAGTAGGTTTACCCTGGGTATCACTTCTGTGTCACTGTTAGACAGAGACACAGTATACTAAAGTCGAAAAAGGGCATAGCAAAATTCATTTAAAATGGGTGGCGAAAGCCAAACACACTCTGGCTAGGCTTATAAATGCCCTAGGGCAGATAGCCTAGTATGAACCTATGAGCCCTCTTTTCTGGGTACTAGGAAAAGTCTGGAATAGAATCCTTGACCTATCTGTTCAGCAGGAACAGGTTGAATTGCCCTGAAAGAGAGCAGGGATAGAACTTGGTTTTGTGCCTCTGCCTACTGGTTTGCAGGAAGGTCTGGGAACCCTTTTGGGGTTGGCAGAGTGTGGAAGTAAAATTTGTACCCCTGGGATACAATGTCGAGGACCCATCAGTCTTTGGTGATGGACATCTAGTTTTTTGCATGAAGGGCAGGTTTTCCTCCTAGAGACACAAGCAGTTGGGCAGAGGTGGGGAGTGGAGTGGAAAAGTCATTGTGAATTATTTCCATAAAGGGGTGGCTTGGCACTCCCTGCTTTGGAGGTGGAGGCACTCCACTGCTTAGATCAATGCATACCCTGAGACTGTAGTCTGGGGGGTCTGTTTCCCCTGGGTCTAGTTTAAGATGGCCTTGAGGGGGCGGGAAAGGACCAATGTTTCGAGGGGAAATGCCTACTGAATCTAGGAGGCTGTACTTGAAAGAATTCTTTGACTGTCTGCATAGATTTAGCTGCTTCTTCCATCTTTTTAAGAGACCAAACAGATTGTCCTTGTTCAAAGGAGCGTCTAATAACACTGATTTGACATGATCTGGCAAGGTCTGCTCCTTAAGCCAAGCATGCCTTCTCAGTACAGAACCAGTGACTGCTACCCTGCAAGATGCTTCTAGGGCGTCAAAGCCACACTGCACTGTATGCTTGCTGACTTGGCTTGCAGAATGCATAAGCTCTTGCAATTCTTTATTTTCTGCACAGTCTGTAAAGGTTGGTATTTTTTACTTACGTTCCATAATATGTTGTTAGGACTTCAGTATGTAAATCTGACAATTCAAAGCCCTAATGGCGAGAGTTGCAGAGGTATATACTTTCTTACCCAATCTGTCCAAAGCTCTGGAATCCCTGTCCGAAGGGGTGGGATGCTTAGCTGTAGTTGCTTTGATACCTTTAGGCCCCTGGGAGATGATCTGTGGGTCAGCAGTAGGATTTTTGAAAAGGAATTTGTGAGAGTCAGGTACTCTGTAGTACCTGTCTGGTTTCCTAGGAGCAGGGGGTAAAGTATCAGGAGTAAGTCTGGATTCCATAAAGACATCATCCACAACCTCCAGGACTGGGGGTATTGCTAACGGCCTATGCTGTGGCAAATCTAGAAATTCTCAGAGTCTCTTTTTGGACTGAGGATAGTCTTGGCATTCCCAATGGAAATGCTTTCTTAAAGTATGTAAGGTTTCACCAAAAGAAAAGTCCACTGGAGGAGAGGGCAGAGGAAATGGATTCCTCTGCATCTGAATCCTCATAAGAAGATAAGTGCATGTCTTCATAATCAGATACCTCTCAGAGTTGTCGGACTCGTAGTCTGTTGAAGCTTCTGGGGACAGGTCTCTTTCTCTTAGTAGGGGAAGGCTGACTTCCCCTAATCAGAATAAGGTCTTCTGCCATTTTAAGCATTTGAAATTGTGGCAAGAAACAAGTGCATGTGCTTTGGTTGTCTTTTTTTAGGCGTAGCGCATACTCCGCCTTAGAAAATTGGTAGTTTTAGACAGAACTGAAGACACGAAAGTCGTCGCTGGCTTGTGTCGAACATCGGAAGTGCAAAGAACTTCCTCAGAAACCAGTGCCTGGCTCAGCGGCTTCGGATCCATCCAAGGTAGAGGCATCAGCGGGTTCCATAGTCGAAGAGTCTCGTGGCATACCGGACTGCGAATGGGTCTCGGTAGAGGCCTGCGAATCCACTGAAGCGGGCATCAGCTTTGGACCTGTGCTGTCTGTCTCTGTCTTTACCCTTACGTTTTTTCAGAATATCGGTAGTCAGATGGCTTACCAAAGCCATTTTGGAATACGGAGATAGAGAACAAAAGTATTTAGCGACAATAAGGGCCTGACAACAAATAGTTTGGGCGTTGAACAAGGCACAAAACTGACAGCGAGGGAAGTCATGGTCTGGGCCTAAACAGTTGACGCACTAAGAATGGAAATCTCAGTGTGGTATTTGCTTTCCACAGGCAAGAAAAAATTTTTTTTCTCACATCGGTTAGAGCAAGAAAAAAGGATCCCCAATGGGGTACTTAGCTTTAGAAAACTTCAGGATGATTCAATTCGTAAATGAAAACTCAGGTAGCAGCCGTCCGGCACTCATGCGAACTGCTTTTGCTTTGGGCTCCTCGGCAAGAAAGACTGATGTAATGGCGTCGACTGCCTGTTTTTATACCCCTGACATGATGTCAGTCCTAGAGCGACAGCATCCAATGCAGAGATACTAAGTCTCTGGTATTCGGGCCGACTGAGGGCTATCTGCAGGCAGATAACCCAATTGTGATGAATGCAACAGTGAAACATGAAGAATATCTCTTGTTTCACAAGTTCTTTCTTAGTGGCTGCTGCAACCACCATAGTATCTACTGAGGGACCCTTGCGCCAATGAATCCTTTCCTTAGGTGGCATGAGGTAATTGCCAGGGTGTTTGGGAATGGGATCTGTGACATCTGAATCCTTCCAGGCACGGTGGAAGATGATGTCTACCATCTCATCCATCGGCGACTACCCAAGTCATAAGCTGTGCCACTTCCAAAAGCTTCAAGGAACACCAATTCCTCTTGGGAATGGGGGGGGGTCAGAAGACCAGCCATCTTTCTGTCTCAAAAGTTTGAGTATTTCACTGAATTACATTACCTCAAGGGGTGTTCTGGGGGACCCTTATCTTTCATCCAAGTCAGTGCCTTTGGTCAAGTACTCCTGTGGAGAGACTACATGTCTCCTCTTACATGTCAGCTTTTAAAGGGATTCTTTGGTGTGAAATTCCAGAGAGGACTCGGAAGTACCAGACGAGTCCTGGATAAGGAAAGTCTCGAGAACTGAGACAGAATGAAAAGACTCAGCTTCCACAGAAGCCTGCTGAATTTTTTTTTTGGGGGAGGCAGGATGTCTTTTTCCTAAAAGCAGAGAAAGCGGTTTCCACTACATCAAAAGCTGAAGCCATACGGGAGCCAAGCCCAGCCCTCACTGGATCCAAAAGAAGCCTGTAATGGATGAAACCCAATCTCCCCCCACCCCAGTTCCAGCCTCAAAGCAGCGGTCGGGGCCAAGATGTCTAGTGCCAAGGCTCTACAGGGGATGGATGGTTCAGAGAGAACATCTCAGTCGGTTCTCAGTCGCTCCTAGTCCCCCTGATCTGGCTACTACGGCTTCAAGATCCCTTCTGGATCTGAAAAGGCTGAATCCATCTGGATCAAAAAAGATGTTGGGAATGGAAGAGGGACAAGTCTTTTGATCTAACACAGGTATACTCTGATGTCTTGGGTCAGAAGTCAATAAGGACGGACTGGAGTAGGAGTCAGAGGTTGGGTCTGTGTAGTGGGAAGGCTCACAATTCTGATGGGAAACAGAGACAGAATAACATGCAACTGTATCTGGGTTCTCAGAAACCTTCACAGCATCCTATCCACATCCACTTCAGATAAGCTCCTAGATGACCTGAGGGAGGAGGAAGTGGAAGGTAGACAGAAAACTCTTCAAGGAGTGTCCTGTAGAAAAAGTACAGTTTTGTACCTACCATAAATGTAGATGTTCGAGTGCTAATACAGCAGTCATAACAGATGGGTTTTCCTGCCGTTAGGCGGGTCCTCGGTCGGCCGAATTCCAAAATCTAGGTCCGGCGTCAGTTGTCGTCGCCCCTTCCCTGACATCAGTGCGACAGGGGTATAAAAGAACCAGCCAACGTCATTTTCTTCAGTTTTTCTTGCCCCAGATGTCAGGTGCCCCCAGAAGGAAGGCAATACATAAATTTATGTAATAATGCAATGCAGTATAATCAAAAACAGTAGTTGCAAGCAAATACACCATAAAAGAATACCCCAATCAGGTTGTATGAGGAGGTGTTAGCCATTAGGCCTGTTCCAGAGGGGAAGGAGGGAGGGAAACCTGGACTGCAGCTGTATTAGCACTCTAACATCTACATTTATGGTAGGTACAAAACTGTACTATGTTCATCGTGCATACAGCTGCAGTCATAACAGATGGGTAGAATACCAAAGCTAAAAAGGGGTGGTAGGCACTAGGTGGAACTAGGAGGAGCCAGGATGCCCTGCAAAACTGCAGTGGCAAAACCTGCTCTAGATTTGGAGTATAAAGGCAGGTGATAGTGCTTGGAGAAAGTATGCACAGAACTCCAAGTGGCAGCTTCCAAAATATCTTTGGTAGGAACCCCCCTGAGGAAAGCTGCAGAGGTAGCTGTGGCCCTTGTGGAGTGAGACCTGATGCCTGCAGGTACAGTTTTACCATGAAGAGAGTAACAAAAGTGTATGCAGTGGGCTATCCATTTTGAGATTGTCTGTTTGGAAATAGGCTTCCCTTGAGCCCCTGTAGCATAGGACACAAAGAGTTGCTCTGATTTTCTGAAAGGCTTTGTTCTGTCCAAATAATAACATAGTTGTCTGTGAATGTCCAAGGAATGTAGTAGTCTCTCCCCTTTGTTTTGAGGATTGGGGTAAAAGGTAGGCAAGTGGATAGCCTGATTCAAGGCTACCCTGGATACTACCTTTGGCATAAAGGAAGGATTGGTTCGTAAGGAAACTCTGTCCTGATGGAATATGATGAAAGGCTGCACAGCCATGAGGGCTTGTAGTTCCGAAACCCTGCGAGCTGAGGTGATAGCCAGCAGGAAGGCTGTTTTCCAGGACAAATATTGCAGTTCTGTTGAGGCAGCTGGCTCAAAAGGAGGCAAAGTCAGTTTCTCTAGAATGAAATTGAGATCCCAAGCAGGTACTGGTTGTTTCCTTGGGGGTTTTATATTCTTAGCCTCTCTGAGGAACTGCCTTAAGAGGGGGTGAGAGAATAAAGGAGGATCAGTGTTGTATTCTGCAGAAATGGCTGAGGCATGGATTTTGATGGAAGAGAATGAAAGTCCACTGCTTAGCATCTCAGCTAGGTAATGTAATATTTGAGGTAAATTCAGTATTGCAGGGTTCTGGCCCTTTTTCTCATTCCAAGCACAAAACCGTTTCCATTTGGCGGAGTAGGCTTTTCTAGTAGAAGGTCTTCTGGCCTCCAAAATGACGTCCTGTACCTCCTTGGAGAGTAGGGTCTGTTGTGATTTTAAGGAATCTTCCATGCAGCTAGATTGAGTGTTTTCAGCTGACTGTGAAGAGTTTTGAAGTTGTGCTGAGTCAGTAGAAGAGGCATTAGAGGCAGGTTCCATGGTGGGGAATGCGTTAGGCTCCTCAGGAGTGGGTACCAGTGTTGCCTTGGCCAGTCTGGAGCGATGAGAATCATCTTTGATCTGTCTGCTCTGGTTTTTAATAGAGCTTTGGGCAGCAGAGGAAGAGGTGGAAAGGCATATACTGTCATTATTGTCCAACTGAAAGAGAGTGCGTCCACTTTCCAGGCCTGTGGATGAAAGGTCCTTGAGCAGAATTTTGCCAATTGGTGATTTCTGTGGGAGGCAAAGAGATCTAGGTCTGGCCTTCCCCATGCTTGAATTATCTTTGAAAAAACTTGAGGATGTAACTTCCATTCGTAAGGCGTCTGTTGTGATGGCTTGACTTGCTTGAGGCTTGCAGAATGGGAGACCTGCGTTTGTTTGGCATGCTTGAGCCCACCACAGAAATTCCTTTCGAAGACATGGAATTAGTGGTATTATTGTTTCCAAGCTGTGGCTGTGCTGAGACCATAGGTTTTTCAAGTACCATTGAAGTTTCCTCATATGCAGCTTTGCACATGGGATTAGTAGGATGCAAGATGCCATGAATCCCAGAGCCTGCAGGATTTTCCTTGCAGTCAGCCTGGTGAAAGTTGCTAGTTTTCTGAAGTATTGAGTTAGTTGCCCTTGTTTCTCTGGCGTGAGGTAGGCCATCTGGGTGTTTGTATCCAAGTTGGCACCCAGGAAAATTATTGTTTGAGAGGGAATTAGCCTTGATTTCTTTTTGTTGACTGTGTATCCCAGGGAATTCAACAACCTTATTACAAAAGCCAGATTTTTCAGAAGTATGTGCTTGCTGTCCGCTTGGATCAAGCAGTCGTCCAAATATGGGTATATTTGTATCCCTTGCAGTCTGCAGTAGGCAATTACTGATGCCAGGCATTTCGTGAACACTCTGGGTGCAGTAGATAAGCCAAAGGGCAATGCAGAGAATTGATAATGTGTTGAACCTGCAAGAAATCTGAGGTATCTTCTGCAATCTTGTCTGATTGGGACATGCAGGTATGCCTCCTTGAGGTCCAATGTTACCAGCCAAGACTCCTTGCCCAGCATGGGAAGAAGCTGCTGTAATGTGAGCATCTTGAATTTTGGCACGAGTAAAAATGTGTTTAGGATGGATAGATCCAAAATAGGTCTCCAATCTTTGCCCTTCCTTGGTACCAGGAATAGTCTGGAATAAAAACCTTGACCCTGTTCTTGTGCAGGTACCTCTTGAATAGCTTTCATGTCCATGAGATCTGAAATTTGATTTTGTGCCTCTGCCCTTTGATTGTGTGGCAGGTTTGGCATGCCTCTCATTTTTGGAAGGGTGTGAAAGTGCAATCTGTAGCCTCTGGCTATAATGTCCAGGATCCATTTGTCTTTTGTGACAATATGCCAATTTTTCGAAAATAAAGCCAGTTTTCCGCCTAAAGGTGCTGCCATTTCAGCCTTGCTTGGCATGCAAAGGGGAAAGTCATTGGTTCTGCTATCTGAATGGCTGTGAACTATCCTCACTACTTCTTTGGGTAGGTGCTTGCCACTGTCTGCCTCTAAACGATCCTTGAAATTGCCCTCTACCCCTCGGGCGCTTGTATCTACCTCTTTGGGGTCTGTCCGTGGCTGGAAAGGATCAATTTTTGAAGGCCAATTTCTACTGAAACGTGGAGGTTGTACCTGTAGGAAATCTTTCACTGTTTGCATTGATTTTGCCTTTTCCTCCATTTTCTTTAATACCTCCTCAGCTTTAACACCAAACAATACATCTTTTTGCAAAGGTGCATCCAGTAATTTAGCTTTGACATGATCTGGTAAGGTTTTCTCTTTGAGCCAAGCATGTCTACATATGACTGATCCTGTAACAGCAGCTCTACATGAGGCCTCTAAAGCATCAAAACCACATTGCAAGGTATGTTTACCTACTTGTTCTGCACTATGTATCAAATCCTGCAACTCCTTTAAATCTGGTTGTTCAGGTTGTGACATTTTGCTTCTCAACTGTGATAACAGAAACTGTTGGTACTTTAACATATGGAACTGGCAGTTTAACGCCCTCATGGACAAGGTGGCTGAGGTGTAAACTTTTTTCCCCCACCTTTCTAAAGCTCTGGAATCCCTCTCTGAAGGTAAAGGATTTTTAGCAGTGGAGGCCTTAATTCCCTTGGGGCCCTGTGAGATAGTTTCTGGGTCAGCCGCATGGCTTTTATATAGGAATTGGTGCGAGTCAGGAACCCGGTAATACCGGTCAGGCTTGACTGGGGCTGGAGGTAAAGAGTCTGGGTTAAGGCAGGACTCCAAATACGCATCATCAAGGATATCTAAGACAGGGGGTATAGCCAGAGACCTGTGCTGAGGGAGCAAGAGAAAATCCCTAAGCCTTTTCTTGGCGTCTGAGTACTCTTGACCTTCCCAGTGAAAGTGTTCCCTCAAGGTATGCAAGGTTTCCCCAAAAGAGTAATCCTCAGGGGGAGAGACAGAGGGAATGGACTTCTCTGCATCAGAATCTTCAAAAGGGGAGTATGAATGTTCCTGGTCATCAGAATGCTCTGAAATAATGGAAGCCTGGTCCGAGGAGGGGGATTCTTCCTCCACTCTGGCCCTTTTTTTCCGGGGGGGGGGGTTGAAAACCCCTAAGAGAAATTAAGTCTTCAGCCATTTTGAGCATCTGCTTTTTAGGCATGGGGCCTTGAGAAGGGTCCTGTGGGGTTTGTTTTTTAGAATGCATGGCTGTCTTAGACTTAGTGAAAGCCTTGATGGAAAAAGATGAGGAAGGCCTGAAGACACCTTGAGGAGAAGCAGACCTGTCTAATCTCTGAGTTTCACCGTCAAGAGTGGCTTCTGTATCTGTAGTCGGGGTGTGGGTCGAAGAGCCTGCGACCTCGGGTACAGAAGACACCGCCAATGAAGTGTTGTCGGTAGTCAGGGGCTGTGTAGGCACCTCGCTGAGAACCGGACCACCTGTAATCGGCTTTGGTGTGGTGTCGGTAAAGGCCGCGGACCTCGTGTGTCGGTTATCTTTGCGTCTTTTATTCAAAACTGGAGTCGGAGTATTCGACGACATTATGTAGTTAAAATTTTTGCCAAAAAAGTGCTGGGCGAACTCTGCCCGATGCTTAATGGTGTGTTTGTTGAATGTAGCACAAAAACGGCAGGCCGAGACGTCGTGGTCTGGGCCTAAGCAAGGAATGCAGAGGGAATGAAAATCCTTATGCGGTATTTGCTTCCCACATGAAATACAATTATTAACTTTGTCTGACATCGGTCTGAGGCAAGAAAAGTTTCCCCAACGGGGTACTTAGCTTTCAAGAAGACTTCGGTTGCAGATATTCGTAATCTCAGGAGCTGGCCAACCGGCATTTGCGAACTGCTTCTGCTTCGGGCACCGCGCGGCAAAAAAGACTGAAGAAAATGGCGTTGGCTGGTTCTTTTATACACCTGTCGCACTGACGTCAGGGAAGGGGCGACGACAACCGACGCCGGACCTAGACTTTGGAATTCGGCCGACCGAGGACCCGCCTGACGGCAGGAAAACCCATCTGTTATGACTGCAGCTGTATGCACGATGAACATTGACAGTGAAGCTTCAATATTACTGGTTCTGGACAGAACCTAGTAAGAAACTTGGTGACTCTGGCTTAGACTGGATCAGATCTGAATGGGAGGACAGAGCCGAAGTCCAATTTTGTCAGAGTCAAAGCCATGGAAGTGGATGGAGCTGACATCTTAGGAATCTTCTCAGGTAGAGTGGAGCCTGAATAAGTCATAGGAGAGTGGTCACAGGATCGCTTCCTCAAATCCTTTTGTTTGTCCTGAGCGTTTCCTGAGAAATTCTTGGAGGATGAAGGGGCACCAGAAATAGAATGAAAAGAGAAATCCTTTCAATATTAGTTTTTAACTTTCTTTCGACCAGTGCCCGTTTATTAAAACTAGTGCAAATATCGCTCTGTTACGGTGAAGTGGGCCAAGGCAATAAACATATTCCGAATGACTGCCGGAATTGGGGATTTTGTGACCGCAAATGGTACACTTCTTAAATCTGGTAGGTTTACCGGTCATCTAAACAATACCTGTAGAAGAAAAGATACTAAGCAAGAAGAAATATCAACAATGGTAACAACAATACCCAGGGGTAGAGGAACAGCAATACAAATGATGGCAAATAAGAAATACCAAGGCACCATTATCAAGCAAAAATTACAAACGAATAATTTTTTGGGTTAAAAACAAACAAAATAGCCAAGAGGTATCAAAAAAAGAAGAAGAATTGAGTTGTAATTGAAATGTGACTTTTTGATGAAAAATCTTGCGGTTCAAGTATTTCAATGCTTTTCAGAGTTTTGAGTCAAAGAATGGAGAATTTCACTGATACCATATGCTACACCTTTACATTTTGACACAGTAAGACTGCTTACTTGCAAATGTAAGAGCCTTGTACAAAAAAATTAAAATCTCAAAAAAACCTTTTACAGACAATTACTGGAAAATATGTTGCATATTTTCCCCAGTGAATTTGGCACAGCACTGAAGGCCATATCCTTCAAAATCCTAGCACAAGAAATCTGGACAAAGGCAAAAATAACGGTGGGACAAAGGCCCAAATATAGGGAAAAATTTTAAATATCACTCTTACAAATGTAGAAAGTTGCCAGAATACAAAATTTTACCACCATACATTTTCTTAAGAGTATGAAGTCTGAAATTTTGTGTCATTATTTAGTGACTTCAATTCTTAATGATTTGTCAGAAAACCACAAGTTTTATCACTGTAGTGTGTGTGATAACTGCGTAACACTGTTGTACAAATCGCTAGCAAGACAGGGGTTCTAATCTCAGATCTGGCAAATGTGTGTATGGGTGTATAAGTGTATGTGTATCTTTATGAGGAACAGACTAAAAAATATGAGGCAGAAATCTGGACATTCTGCGAAAATCTGGACAGTTGAGAAGTATGCTGAAGGCGCAAGTAAAAATGAAAGGCAAGGATAAAAACAATTGTTTGTTTACCTTGAGATAGGATCGAAGAGACAGCCACATTTTAATATTCTGCACTTTCTTTAAACGGAAATGAGGCACTTCTGACTTGCGAGCACGTCTTGCTGAAGTTAGATGGCCAAAAAGTTTAGCAAACAGCAATCTCTGTAGTAATAAATGATTCTGTTAGCTTCTGCTCACTTAGTGTAAAGATTAACGTATACAAGTACAGGATGCACACAACAGGATGATTACATTCAGGATAACAGAAATGAGCTACATATGTAAAATGTACACTAGACAGAAATGAAGCGCAAGCAATTCATACAGTCTAATCAAAATCACTACTTTAGCTCAGTGGACAATGTATTTTCTTTCCTCAGGTATATGTTCGGCTACCGAAAAGAAACATTTGCAAACACCTAAATACTGAATACGAAACATAACATTACCGAATGCGTATAACTTCGAAAAATCATTCATTGAATGGCCATAGCTGGTCAACATCACGAGCGCAGCCAACCAAGGTGAGAGGCTGTGCCCCCCCCCCGCACTCCCCAACTACATATACCAACTCTGAGTTTGCACTAGTGGGGAAAAGGGAATATTTAAAAGGTTTCCTTCACTTACCTTATGCATTGTGTTGCTTCCTGCTTGTTGGCCAACTATGGCCATTCAATGAATGATTTTTCAAAGTTACATGCATTCGATAATGTTACATTTCAATGTTTTACACTTGATATTTAGCAGCTCGTGGATATTTTTCAGTAGCCAAACACAGACCCTCTTTCCTCAATCAGCTCACCACAGTACTATTAAAATAAGCATTTTCTGAAACAAAACAAAGTTGCTCGTTCTTGATTTTTTTAAAATCTGTCTTCACACATTCACCATTTTTGAAATAACTTAAAATGTTTCATTTTCTAACTCTCAGTTCTATGTTCACTACTACATAAGCTAAAATGTATACAGTTAAGCACAGAAACTGTTTGAGTGCAAAAAGTCAAAAAAATGTTTAACATCAAGATCTAGGCACGCAACATCAGGGGGGTATACTTCCATAAGAGCAAGATACCTGATTAAGGTGAGAGACAAAAAAATATAAGAAATGGAAGAGAGGTCAAACTACAACTTTGAAAACTGAAATAAACAAGCTGGACAAACAGATTAAGCATAGTGTTAGACAAGATCAAGAAAATTTTGAAGAAAATTTATATAAAGATATTGAGCATAATAGGAAACCTTTTTATAGATACATAAGATGTGGAAGGAGTAAAGATACACAAATTGATAAACTGTGCGCAAACTCTTAAATTTATTCTCAGACACAACAGATTATAGATATATTTACAAAATCTTATGCAAAACAGTTTGGCTCCAGAAAAGGGGTGGTAAGTTGTCCTAGTGGTCATCCAGTTAACCCCAGATACTGGAATCAAATTAGATTATACTGAAAAAGAACTGTGCAAACTGGATCCAAACAAAGCGCAGGGGGGAGACGGAATAAGTAATGACCTGAGACACTTCAGCAAGAACTTACACTACCATTGATTCTATTACTCACTAAGTCATATAAATATGGGGAGATTCCTTAAGACTGGAGACATGCACTTATTAAACCTGTCTAAGGGAAAGGGGAGTAGGACAAACCCAGAATCATACAGACCCTTAGGTCTACTTTAATGTTGTGGAAAATAATGGAGAAGGTAATACTGGATAAGTTATTGTCAAAACTGGATAGGTTGGGACTTGAAACCATATATCAGCATGCATATGTTGAAAATAGATCTATTACCACCTGTAACATGATGTTCTATAACAATATAACAGCAGCTATGAATGAAAAATTGTGATGTGATTTATATAGATTTAACTTCAGCCTTTGACAGGGTCATACAGAAAACTGATCAATAAATTAGTACAACTAGTTATTGATGTACTGTTGATAAGATGGATAGCTGAATGGCTTACAAATAGGACATGGCAAGTATCACACACACCAACTGGACAGGTGAAATCCTTGGTTACAGTCAAGGTGTCCTACAGGGCTCTGTCCTAGGCCCTTACTTGTTTAGATTGTATCTTTCAGACCTTCCTTTGTCATCTGAGGTGTTCTACAGTCTACATGCTGACAACCTGAAATTGGGTAAACTGATTGCAAGTGTTACAGATAAGCCATATCTGCAAAATAATTTGAGTAAATTGATCATTTGGGCACAGGAGAATAATATGTTGATAAAAACATAAAAAACTAAGCATATGAGACTTTGGGAGACAAACTGAAAGGTGAATATTTAATACAGCACACAGTGATTGAAACTGTAGACTCATTTAAGGACCTGGGTATATGGGTAGATTCAGCTATGAGTTTTTCTAAGCATATCAACCAACTGGCTAATGATAGTTATAGAGCTATAGGTTGTATAAAAAGATTTATAAAGTCTAGGAAATCAAACATAATGAAGTCATTATTTGTTAGTTACATTAGACCCAAACTTGAGTATGGAATAACAATATAGAAACCCTATAGGAAAACAAGCATGAATAAACTGGAAAGAGTACAGCGGAAATATACCAAGGGCATCCATGGATGTGAAAATCTAATTATGAAAGACTAAAATATCTGAACTTATACAGTATCTCTTACAGATATTTAAGAGGAGATCTTATTCAGGTATATAGGGCATTTAGGGACAACTATCTCTGGGAATGTTTGGGGTTATCAAAAGGTACTATAGAATCATCAGATAACCTATGTAGAAGATTCTATAGGAATAAGAAATGTACTAACTGGTTCTCTGACAAAGTAGCTGATGCTTGGAACAGACTACCAAATTACATTAAAGGAAGTACTAGTTTAGATATTTTTAAGAACAGCCTGGACATTTATTATGGGGACAAGTGTTTTGGTATAATGGCAAGCTAGAAGGGCATTAATGCCCATGCTTGAAACATTTGTATGTATGTATGCTATACTGTTAAAATTATGGATTAAGAAAGCTAACATGCAGACCATACATAAACAGAGGCCGTGAATAACAATGCAGAACAATTAACAAAAAAGCTTTCCTGCCTCTTTTATTTACTTGGATTTGCTGTCTCTCGTTTTTGCTGCTGTTCTTGTTGTGTTCTTGCATAATATTTCTAGACTTTAGGCATCATGGTTACAGATGAATCAGCTACTGAACAGTGGAAAGTGATAAGAACCTACACTTGTGCAAGTTACTCACTATAACAAATCCTGAAGGAAGTCAGCTGCACAATAAATCTTAAGGTAAGGGTTCAGTTATCATTCATATCAATCTGTAAAGTTTTCACCACCACTGCTAACCCAACACTAAACTCAAATGCACACAATTCTTATGCTGGAATTAACATGAAGCATCTTCAGTTCTTTTTAGCAAGAAACTTCTCACAGTCTACTATGCCTACCAACGACATTGCAAATAAAATATATTAAATTCTCTTATGAACTGGTGGCAAGAGAAGGGTACATTTTCCACAAATTGCAGAGAACTGTAAAATAGCTCTCCAAAATTGCAGGAGAAACTGAAAATGCCAGGATTGAAGCATGGAATTTTAACATCTTTAGATAAGGGTGGTAGAAGGCCATTTCCTGTCTTGAAGATCTGCTGTTCTCACAGTTACATAAACTTATTTATATTTGTTTATAGAGGTAGTGCACTATATCAGTGGATCATTTGCAGCCAGAGCCCAGGTGAGCAGGATCACATAAGAAATTAACAAAACATATTTACAGATACAATGATATGCTATTCACCAGAAAGTACAGCTGTGTAAGATCTTCCCATAACACTACGTCTTTTTCTTCACTGTTGCAGTATTCTTTACACAAGAGATCTCCTGCCAAGGATAGCCCAACATCTAGCCACTATACCAAAGCCTTTAGATCTTACAGGTGCCATAGGTCACACATATGCTCCTCAGAAGGTGTAGGGCATAAAGGTGACATACAGATTCAAACACTTAGAACTTAGGTATAGGACATAAAGGTGACAATGATGCCCATCCAGTAATCAAAGAGCCTCAAACCTCACCATTAGCACCAGTGAGGGGCGCCCACATTGGGAGGATAACAAGTACACACACACAGTAAAGTACAACTTCCCTTAAGAGCACACAGAGATCACAGTCAGTCTGGGGCTGGTTTCTCCCTTTCTCTCCAGATCCCCAATAAGCCTCCCCACTGGCACAGCTACAGGGTTCAGATCTCAGCCGAGTAGTCAAGCTAAAACCTCCAGTACCCTCTCTGTCCAACCAGTGCTTTGTGCCCTTGCCCAAGTGGCTGACACACACACACACACACACACTTTGAGATATGACTTATATACAAACACACAGACATTCCTGGGGAAGGCTGGCATAGGTTCACTAGCTATGCCCCCTTCTGCCCAGGCTATACAGTAGTAATCACTGCCACCAACTACTCATCATCGACTCTAAAGGGCCTTAACAAAGGGTGTGGAATTCCACTATGCAATGTTTTTATTATCCAATTAGTAAGTGTGACAAACAGAAAGGCTACTGGAGGGGCTTTGCGCAGTATCACCAAATACATGCAAGTCCTCTAAAAGCTTAAATTATCTCTAAATAAAACATCCACAGTTAAAAGGTTTAAAAATATTTAATAATAAATAATAAAAACAATACAATACTTATGGATTCAACACAGTGACACTAGAGAGTTAACAAATCACAGGAAATACTTTAAAACATTGTAGGACAGTCTGACATAAATCTAGAAAACAGCTAGACTAACCTTGCTATTTCTATCTATCTCCAAGAGAAATACTAAGATCCTACTTACAGAGCAAAGCAATTGCTGGTGAGCTGTCAGCTTCAGAACAAAATACAAAATGCTATCCTTTCTTTCTGAGAAAGTCTTTAAATTAATAATACACATTAAAGCTGAGTCATCTCAGATTACATCATTCTTGTCACTTCTCTGATTTAGTTCCCAGGCTAACAGAGACTTAAAATTTAAGATTTCTTTTTGATCTGCACCTGCCAGGAAGCCACAGCAATAAAATACACTTTACATGTGAAACCCAGTAATTTTCTCTGTCTTAGGTCAATAGAAAGAATTTCCAGCTGCAAACATCTCTTCTCCGAGCTTGAGATCACACACAGTTGTAAAATTCTTTACATACCAGCTTTCTTCCAGCAGGGTGCACTGTGGTCACTTTTTTGAAGTTCAGCACATAACACAGTTTTCTTACATTTGTCTAACATGGCTGTAGATCATATTAACATTTACAGTAACATAGAATTATTGACAAAATTCTATCTAGCTGGGCTGGCAGCCCCTCAGTTTATCACATTTCTACCTGGGTATACCTTACACCATTCTCTGTCTTGAGAGCCCATCTGCATGGGACCTGACAACATCCCAGGCTGTGTTCTACATGAACTACAGAACGAACTGGCACCCCACCTAAGTACCATGTTCAATGACAGCCTCACCTCAGGCTATGTGCCCCATTGAATGGCAAACAGTGACGGTTATCCCACTCCACAAAGGGAGAGCCACCGCGGACTCCAGAAACTACCGCCCCATTAGCCTGACGAGCCTGATCTGCAAGGCTATGGAACATATCATCATGGAACTTATAAACAATGACATTGGTAATCTCCAAACTCAGGACCCCACCCAGTTCGGGTTTGTAAAAGGCAGATCATGTCTCCTAAACCTGATAGACTTCTTTGAAGCGGTCACCAAAGCCGTAGATGAGGGTAAAGTGATTCACACAGCCTATCTAGATCTCGCCAAGGCTTTCAACACCATCTCCCACTCTGGAATTATAGCTAAACTCACTAAACTAGGCATAAATCCCTATTTCACAAGATGGGTTGCCAACTGGCTCAGACAGAACCCACACTGTGAAAGTAGCAGACTCCAAATCCAACTTCAGACCAGTTACAAGTGGAGTACCACAGGGTTCAGTCCTGGGTCCTCTCCTGTTTGTTATCTACTTCTCTGAAGTACAGGCTAACACAGAAGGTCTTTGGCTAACAAAGTTTACA